>NC_047093.1:92211945-92515539 GCF_902459505.1 Geotrypetes seraphini | reverse complement strand
TTCACCTCTTGCATCTTCTTAGTAAGCGAGCCCCATGTGTATTTTAATAGAACTTTTTGATTATATGTTTTTATCATTGATTTTATCTGTAATCCGTTTAGATGACTCTGATAGACAGTATATCAAGTGCACAATAAACTTGAAACTTACAATTCTGAAGACGGCACCTTCAAAAAATATAAACAGGATGGAGGTGGTCCAAAGGAAGGATACTAAAATGGTTGGTGCTCTTCATCAAAACACATATAGGGAAAGACTTAAAGATCTCAATATGTATACTTTGGAGGAGAGGCAGGAGATGGAGATACGCCAGAGACATTTAAATACCTAAGTGGCATGGTGGCAAGTCAAATCCACGCAAGACAAATGCGCGCAGTTAAATACGTGCAGATATTTGAGTGCAGGAGAATTGCACATGACACATTTTCACGCAGGACAATTAGCCGCAAATACAATCATGTGCACGATAACTGAGCGCAACACAATCGCACGCAAATTGGCTTGCGCGATATAGACCTGAGCACATGTATCCTGCGCTTCATAGTCTTGCGGTCAAATGTCTGTGTGTATTTGACTGCATGCATTTGTCTTGCACACATTTAACTATGAACCAAGTGGCATAAATGTGCTCAAGGCAAATCTTTCATTTGAAAGGAAGCTCTGGAATGAGATGAGGTTAAGTGGTGTAGGCTCAGGAGTAATCTAAGGAAATACTTTTTGTACAGAAAGGGTGGTAGATGCGTAGAATAGTCTCCCAGCAGAGGTGGTGGAGACAAAAGCTGAGTTCAAGAAAGCGTGGGACATGGGAGATATCTAAGGGAGAGGAGATAGTGGATGTTGCAGATGGGCAGACTGGATGGGCAATTTAGCCTTTATCTGATTTCATGTTTTTCTGTTTTCAAAGTGATCATTTCCAGATGGATTCATATGGCCATTTCTTCAGCCTATATCGGAAACAGGATGCATCTGCCGGTACCCTTGAAGACACATTCCATTGTATGTTTGGCCTCCTCGTGGGAGAGTGGTGTCTCATGAAGAAATTTGTAGAGTGGCTACATGGGCTTCCCTCCATACTTTCAAAAAGTTTTATAGGGTAGATGTAGTGGCTGGATTGGATTCTGCAATCGGATCATCTCTATTTTCAGCAGACTCATCTGTCCTGGCCTAGATTCTGGGGATTCCTTTGATACTTCACGAAGGTTCAGGAATGGTGAGCCTGTTGCACTAGAAGGAAAGATTAGGTACCTTCCTAGATAATCAACTTTCTAGTAGACAGGCACATAATTCCTTAAGCCCTTTCTGTCAGATGTTCATTAGCCTGCTTTCTGCCTCATACATGCCGGGATAACCCAATATAATTTTTCTCCCCTTTATCCAGTAAGGACATGGATGGGTAACACCACTGCTATTGTAATATATCCAGGGAGTACTCTTGCTTCAATACAGTCAGTGTAAGTTGCATTCAAATAGGTGGCTTGTTTGTTTTCACATGGTTCTGTGTTATAATGGGTTCATGTTTTTTCAGTTTTAATTGTTATATATTTTTGTGATATGGGGCACTGAATTCCAAGGTGGTCCCTAGCATCTGGTAACTATGATTTGGGTTACTCTTCCCAATGTGCATTACCGTATTTTCACGCAAATAACGCGCACCCGTATAAAACGCGCACACGGGTATAGCGCGCAGAAATCACGATGATATGTACAAAAACTTTGGTATACCGCGCTCACGGGTATACCGCGCATGCTGCCCGACGCTCCTTTCGCCCGCCTTGACTTTCCGTGCGCTGTCCCGACTCTCCATCACCCCCCCTGACTTCCATGCACTGTCCCCCCTTGAAGGTCTGTCCCCATCCTGAAAGCCTGATGCCCCCCCCCGACGTCCGATACATCCCTCCCCCCGAAGGACCGCCGACTCCCCAACAATATCGGGCCAGGAGGGAGCCCAAATCCTCCTGGCCACGGCGACCCCCTAACCCCACCCCGCACTACATTACGGGCAGGAGGGATCCCAGGCCCTCCTGCCCTCGACGCAAACCCCCCCCCCCCCAACGACCGCCCCCCCCCCAAGAACCTCCGACAAAAGTTTTAAAACATAGTTCCCACCCCGCCCGACGCCCGATTCACCCCCCCAGCAGGACCGCTCGCACCCCCACCCCGAACGACCGCTCGCACGCGCTCCCACCCGCACCCGCATCCACGATCGGAGCAAGAGGGAGCCCAAGCCCTCTTGCCCGGCCGACTCCCCGACGTCCGATACATCCCCCCCCCGGCAGGACCACTCGCACCCCCACCACGAACGACCGCCGACTTCCCGACAATATCGGGCCTGAAGGGAGCCCAAACCCTCCTGGCCACGGCGACCCCCTAACCCCACCCCGCACTACATTACGGGCAGGAGGGATCCCAGGCCCTCCTGCCCTCGACGCAACCCCCCCCCCCCCCCCAACGACCGCCCCCCCCCAAGAACCCCCGACCGCCCCCCAGCCGACCCGCGATCCCCCTGGCGACTCCCACGACCCCCCCACCCCCCTTCCCCGTACCTTTGGTAGTTGGCCGGACAGACGGGAGCCAAACCCGCCTGTCCGGCAGGCAGCCAACGAAGGAATGAGGCCGGATTGGCCCATCCATCCTAAAGCTCCGCCTACTGGTGGGGCCTAAGGCGCGTGGGCCAATCAGAATAGGCCCTGGAGCCTTAGGTCCCACCTGGGGGCGCGGCCTGAGGCACATGGGCCCAACCCGACCATGTGCCTCAGGCCGCGCCCCCAGGTGGGACCTAAGGCTCCAGGGCCTATTCTGATTGGCCCACGCGCCTTAGGCCCCACCAGTAGGCGGAGCTTTAGGATGGATGGGCCAATCCGGCCTCATTCCTTCGTTGGCTGCCTGCCGGACAGGCGGGTTTGGCTCCCGTCTGTCCGGCCAACTACCAAAGGTACGGGGAAGGGGGGTCGTGGGGGTCGCCAGGGGGATCGCGGGTCGGCTGGGGGGCGGTCGGAGGTTCTTGGGGGGGGGGCGGTCGTTGGGGGGGAGGGGGGTTTGCGTCGAGGGCAGGAGGGCCTGGGATCCCTCCTGCCCGTAATGTAGTGCGGGGTGGGGTTAGGGGGTCGCCGTGGCCAGGAGGGTTTGGGCTCCCTTCTGGCCCGATATTGTCGGGAAGTCGGCGGTCGTTCGTGGTGGGGGTGCGAGTGGTCCTGCCGGGGGGGGGATGTATCGGACGTCGGGGAGTCGGCCGGGCAAGAGGGCTTGGGCTCCCTCTTGCTCCGATCGTGGATGCTGGTGCGGGTGGGAGCGCGTGCGAGCGGTCGTTCGGGGTGGGGGTGCGAGCGGTCCTGCTGGGGGGGTGAATCGGGCGTCGGGCGGGGTGGGAACTATGTTTTAAAACTTTTGTATACCGCGCTCACGCATATAACGCGCGAGGGGTATGCGCGGTAGGTAAAAACGCGTATAGCGCGCGCGTTATATGCGTGAAAATACGGTACTTTGCATTTGTCCACATTAAATTTCATCTTCCATTTGGATGCTCAGTTTTCCAATTTCCTTTGGCATGCCTGCAGATTTTCACAGCTTTTGGGGAGTATCCCCATACTCTTTCCTCTTATATTTCCTCTCTAGCGCTGACCATCTGCTTTAATATAAACTGAGGAACTAGAGCACAGCCCAGAAAGATGGAAGGCAGAGCAAAAAATCTAATATGGCTGTCTACACAAATTCTTGTGGGAATAGAATGACTACCCGAAGGTTCAGGAATGATGTGCCTGTCTACTGGAAAGAAGATTATCGAGGTAGGTACCTAATCTTCCCTTATTACTATCTACATAAGAGGGGTCTAATATATATGTGTTGGGGAATATACACAGATTTGTTCTTTAGATGAAGGAAGGGTGTCATATCTGCTTCTCAAGAGTTTAGTGCAAGTGTCATGTTTCTGCAAGCAGTTTTATTTCACTGCAGACAGTTTTTATTTAACTTCCTAAATATAGTATAAGTCACAACGCAACATACCACTCTACAGAATTTTCTGCACAAACCTTCGGTTTGGCTCAAATGCAAAATGTCATTGCACATGCTAAATAGATTTTGAGGGGTTGTTTAGAAACGTAGAACCATGATGACAGATAAAGGCCAAACGGTCCATCCAGTCTGCCCATCTGCAGCATCCACTATCTCTTCCTCTCTCTAAGAGATCCCAGATGCTTATCCCATGCTTTCTTGAATTCAGATACAGTATTTGTCTCTACCACTTCTACCAGGAGACTATTCTATGCATCTACCACCATTTTGTTTTATCTGTTTTACTTGATTTAAGTTTTATTCATTGCTTTTAATTTGTTTTTTAGTCTGTTTGCTCTTTCTACCTCTGCCGCCGCGAAGCGGCAGCCCGCCGGACTCCTCCCCCCAATCAGGTCAGCGCATGTGCTATATTACAAGACCCTTTGCGGCGCACGCCGCAAAGGCGCGCGCCGAAGGAGCGCACAAAAGGAGCAGGACCTGCTCCTTTTGTGCGCTCCTTCGGTCGCCTCCTGAGGGCGCCTCCAAAAATCATCATCTCAATACCTTTTCTCTGCGACTAATTTTCCACCCCATACATATTATTTACTCAGTTCTGATTTTTCTCTTTCTCTTCTCACACACTTTAAAGCCTCTCATCCAAACAATTGAACTATTAAATATGGACCATCAACAAATCCAAGTTCTACTAAATAATAGACCGATCTCTCACAAACCTCCAAGATTAACCCCACATACACTTATATCTATTCCTACCTCTCAACCTCAGTCATCAGATACATCACTACAAACTACACTATCTCCTCATCCACAAACTACGCTATCTCCTCAATCACACAATTACAATAACTCCTTAAAATTAAAATTAGGCCTAATCAACTCAAGATCACTCAAAACAAAATATCATCTCATAAAAGACGCCATTCTCCAACAAAATCTTCACATACTCTGTATCACTGAAACTTGGTTATCTGATGGAGAGGAAGCCTACCTTTCCTTTTGTTGCCCCCCTAATTACGATTTTATATGGAACCACCGCCCTAACCGCAAAGGCGGTGGACTTGCCATAATCTTTCTTAAAGATCTAATCAAACATCAGGACCAATCCGTTAACAATTCTATTATTGAATATCTTCACCTCAAAATTAATTCTTCCAATAAAACCGATCTTCTCTTAATATATATTCCTCCTCCGATAGACACCTCAAAACTATTATTATTTCATAATTTACTTTTTGAATTTTGTTCAACTGCCAACAATCCAATCATTCTAGGTGATTTTAATATTCATTTTGATAATCTTAATAATTCACACACCGCGGACACTATCAAACTTCTCAAAGATTTAGATCTGCAAACTTTGATACACGAACCTACCCATCTAGCCCAACATATACTCGATATGATCCTGATTACTACTTCCCAATCAATTTCTCACTCTACCCCGAATATTCTCCCAGTTCCTTGGTCCGACCATAAACTAATCTCTCTAAATCTTTATTTCACTCAGCAATGGAAATCAAACCACTCCTTTCAAACCAAAACATTCTCTTATAGGGATTTTTCTCAATTAGAAAGCTCCGACATCTCGCCCATCTTCAGCTCTCTCATTACTATTCCACCATTCAAAACCATTGATGATCAGCTTCACTACTGGAACACAAACTTAGAATCCATATTAAATACTAAAATTCCATTAATCACCAAAACAATAATCAATAGAAAACTAAAAAATCCATGTTACTCCAAAAAACTGTCCCAAATAAAAACTCAACTTCGTGCAATAGAAAGAAAATGGCGTTCTTTCAAAACTCCCACTAACCTTCAAAAATTTAAAGATACTTCTCTCTACTATAAACGTGAAATTATTCAGGCAAAAAAATCTTATTATAACAACAAAATTCAAAAAGCCAAAAATACTGCTGTGCTCTTCAATATCTTAAAATCAGTAAACCCGGAAAAAAAACAAAAATATAAATCTGATCAAAAATCATTATTAAAAGCACAAGAACTTGCAGATTATTTCTGCCAAAAGATAACCATAATAAGACAAAAACTTTTAAATAATAATTCAATCTCATCAACATTAGAAAATTCAACCACAAACAACTCTATTCCAACAGCCAAATGTACATACTTCAGAATTCCTACTTTAAACGACATCGAAAGACATTTGAAATCAATAAATCTAAAAGGCTCCCCTACAGAACCTATTCCACCGTTTTATCTAAAAAAATTTCTTCCTTACTTTGGTCCTTTCATTCTTTCAATTATACATCATAGTTTCTCCTCAGCCACCGTCCCTATTGCGTGGAAAACTTCTATAGTCACACCAATAATAAAAAACATCAAATCCAATCAAGATGATCCATCCAATTATCGCCCAATTTCAAATATACCTTTTCTAATGAAATTGACCGAAAAACTTGTCTTTGAATAGCTTTCGGAATTCATTGAATCATCCAATGCACTACACCCCAACCAAACCGGTTTCCGAAAATATCACAGCACTGAATACTCAATGATAGGTCTCGTTAATAACTTACATTATTTTCTCGACCATCATAAATCTGTTGCACTCTTTTCTCTAGACCTATCTGCTGCTTTCGATACTGTAGATCACGAACTTCTTCTTAATCGACTGCATTCATTAGGAATAGAAGGCCAAGTCCTAAAATGGTTAACATCTTATTTATCGGATCGAACTTCTAGAGTAAAATTCAACGAAACCTTTTCTGAAAACTTCTCAACAGCACTCGGTGTTCCACAAGGTTCTATACTGTCTCCTCTTCTATTTAACATCTTCCTATCCCCGCTTATCACGATCTCCCAGTCATTAGGCTTTACAACATTTTCATACGCAGATGACATCCAACTCATGCATCCTCTCAACCCAGAAAATACAGAAGAAATAAAAACAATTAATGATAAATTAGAAATAATAAAAGACTGGTTAAACAATAACAAACTGGTTTTAAACACCCAAAAAACAAAAACAATGCTTTTCACTTGGAAAGGAGACATACTTCAAAAAATACCATTTACTCTTGACAACACTCCTATAGAAACGGTCACTAAACTTAAAATTCTTGGTGTGACAATTGATAATGATCTTTCTTTTCATAACCATATTAGCGAAATAGTTAAAACATGTTTTTACAGATTACGACTTCTACGATCCATTTCTACTTTTTTAGATTCTAAATCACTCAATATCTTAGTTCATTCTCTTATCATTTCTAAATTGGACTACTGTAATTCTCTTCTAATTAACATAACACAAAAAGAAAACAGACGTCTCCAAATCATCCAAAATACATCAATCAAGTTAATTCACAATGCAAAAAAATTCGACCATGTCACTCCTTTACTTATCAAATCACATTGGCTCCCCATAACTCATAGAATAACTTTTAAAGTTTTATTTTTGGTATACAAAACACTGAGCTTCAACGAACCCCAATTTATAGCAAAAATGATTATCCCATACAGACCATCTCGCTCTCTAAGATCCTCTTCATCACAACTGCTCTCTATCCCATCGCTTAGAATAATAGGAACACGACGCAATGATATGTTCTCCGTGAAAGCCCCTACATTATGGAACTCTCTTCCAAATTTTATTAAAAATGAAACAGACCTTGTCTCTTTTAAGAAAATTTTAAAGACATACTTATTTCAAGATGCTTTTGATGCATGAAAAGTAATATTTCATTTTTCCATATTCTTTTTTTCTATTAAAACCCGCTATTACCTAATGTATTTTCCCATTTATGTTAAATTCTAAATATAAAAATTGTAACTTTTCCCCTCCTCCCCAACCCTTCTTGTTTGTCCAATGTTATTTGTCTTTTGTTTAAAATTTTTTGTTAACTTTTTGTTACTCTAATTGTATTACCACATCCTTGTGGTTTTTAAAATGTACATCGCTTAGATACTGTTATAAGCGATTCATCAAATGATTATTAAACTTGAAACTTGAAACTTGATTTCTGTAAAAAAAGTATTTCCTTAGATTACTCCTGAGTTTTATCACCTCTTAACTTCAACCTATGCTATCTCATTCCAGAGATTCCTTTCAAATGAAAGAGACTTGTCTCATTCACATTTATACCACGTAGGTATTTAAACATATCTTATCATTTGACATTTAGGATAAGATCTTAAATGTATACATATGAACTGTAATGAGAAAATAATATGGCTTTTTTTTTTTAAGCTGTTTAAAAAAAAATCACTAATTTTTAGAAAAATGGTGATGATGTAAAGTGCTAGATTGACTTCACTGGTCACTAACCTCCTGCCTGGCATGATAACTGATATTGGCATCCCTACATTTTGTCTCCATAGGCAGGACAGTCTCTTCAGAATGAGATCATATTTACATATCAGCTTTTGTGTCCAGACAGGGGCTTATCCCTGAGGCTAGCAAAAGTAATTCAACTGGCTAATTGGTTTGATGGGACTTGTGCAGTTGTGCATAGTTCACATGGCACCGACCAAAAAAGGAACATGATATCCTACATGAAGGCCCAGATTCTCTAAAAGTGCGTCCCGATTTTAGGCAGCTGTAGGCGTCCTACAGCTGTCTAATCAGCCAATCGGGATGCACGTTTTTAAAAAAAAAAAATGCTCCCCAGGCAGGCCGCCTATATTGAAGGCGCTCGGCCCTGATTCTGTATAGGACGCCCGGGAGAGGCGTCCTATTCAGAATTGGCCTAAACTAAACCCCGATTCTGTAACCGGCGTCCATGTTACAGACGCGGGTTAGAGAATCAGGTTAGATTAGACACGGCCCGCTACACTTATCGCGGCAAGGGATCTCTCTGCCGCTATAAGTATAGCGGGCCGGGGCCTGTCCGATCGGATGCCCCCCCCCACCGACTGACCGCCCCCCCCGACACTACCAACCGCCCCCCCCCCCGGCATTACCGATCTCCCTCCCACCCCGACACTACTGATGCTGGCAGGAGAGTGTCCAATCCCTCCTGCCCGAAGACGGCACCCCCCCCTCCTGCCCGAAGACTGCACACCACCCCCCGGCGCTAACAACCCCCAAACTAACCTGTTCTTCGGGCCAGATGGTTCTTTCCCGTCTAGCCGGTAAGCCCGCCTCGTCGAAATGAGGCGGGCTCGCCCCTTCCCGGCCCATCCCGCCGAAGCCTAAGGCCTGATTGGCCCAGGCTCTAGAAGCCTGGACCAATCAGGCCTTAGGCATAGCGGGTCCGCCCATCCCCACTAAGTCTAAGGTCTGATTGGCCAAGTGGGGATGGGCGGACCCGCTATGCCTAAGGCCTGATTGGTCCAGGCTTCTAGAGCCTGGGCCAATCAGGCCTTAGGCTTCGGCGGGATGGGCCGGGAAGGGGCGAGCCCGCCTCATTTCGACGAGGCGGGCTTACCGGCTAGACGGGAAAGAACCGTCTGGCCCGAAGAACAGGTTAGTTTGGGGGTTGTTAGCGCCGGGGGGTGGTGTGCAGTCTTCGGGCAGGAGGGGGGGGTGCGCCGTCTTCGGGCAGGAGGGGGGTGCGCTGTCTTCGGGCAGGAGGGATTGGGCACTCTCCTGCCAGCATCGGTAGTGTCGGGGTGGGAGGGAGATCGGTAATGTCGGGGGGGGGCATCCGATCGGACAGGCCGCGGCCCGCTATACTTATAGCGGCAGAGAGATCCCTTGCCGCGATAAGTATAGCAGCTGCGTCTACTTACAATGTAGACCAGCATTTTGCTGGCCTACATTTTTAAGGTTTCTTCCTCTACTAGGGAGACGCGTAGGGCCACCTAGGTTCGCCTAAGGCCCTTAGGCGAGCTTAGGCGTCTTGCGGGTCTCCCTAGGCTCCCGGAGGTGCCTTCAGGCCTGCCTGGGGAGCATTTTTTTTTTTAAAACGTGCATCCCGATTGGCTGATTAGACAGCTGTAAGACGCCTACAGCTGCCTAAAATCGGGACGCACTTTTTGAGAATCAGGGCCGAAAAGTCCAAAACACAAAAAAGAAATTGGGCCAATGCCAAATGCGGATAGCATAAGTGTAATTTTTGGACGGGACCCAAAATGGTTCATGTTATTGAGAAAGACATGGGGGAAGCCACTGCTTGCCCTGTATCGGTAGTACGGAATATTGCTACTCCTTGGGTTTTGGCCAGGTACTAGTGGCATTGGCCACTGTGAGAATGGGCTACTTTGCTTGATGGACCATTGGTCTGACCCAGTAAGGCTATTCTTATGTTCTTCAGACTAGCCAGTGAAGAAGGGTGGTAAAGCATAGAAGTGTGACCAAAATCTGAATTTGAATGAAAAAAGCCTCAGTAGGGAAAAATCTAAATTGATATAGACTGTTTCAAATGTGCTCATTCAGATTGTGACAAAAATAAGACTATTGAAGAAAGCAGTGTTCTGCTCAAACACTAACCATGTTGGGTCTCTAGATTGCACATATCTTATCCACATTTGAGATTTGATTTTATAATAAACTCTTTTGCTTCATAAGAACATAAGATTTGCTGTTGCTGGGTCAGACCAGTGGTCCATCATGTCCAGCAGTCCGATCACAGGGCGACCCTTAGGTCAAAGACCAGTGCCCTACTTGAGTCTAGCCTTACTTGCGTATGTTCTGGTCCAGCAGGAACTTATCTAACCTTTTCTTGAATCCCTGAAGGGTGCTTTCCCCCTATGACAGCCTCTGGAAGAACATTCCAGATTTCTACCACTCTCTGGGTGAAGAACGTCCTTATATTTGTATGGAGTCTATCCCCTTTTATCTTTAGAGAGTGCCCTCTCATTCTCTCCACCTTGGAGAGGGTGAACAATCTCTACTAAGTCAATTCCCTTCAATATCTTGAAAGTTACGATCATGTCCCCTCTGTCTCCTCTTTTCAAGGGAGAAGAGGCCCAGTTTACCTAACCTCTCATTGTACGGCAACTCCTCCAGCCCCTGAACCATTTTTGTTGCTCTTTTCTGGACCCTTTAGAGCAGTGGTTCCCAAACCTGTCCTGGGGGACCCCCAGCCAGTCAGGTTTTCAAGATATCCCTAATGAATATGCATGAGAAAGATTTGCATATAATGGAAGTGACAGGTATGCAAATCTCTCTCATGCATATTCATTAGGGATATCTTGAAAATCTGACTGGCTGGGGGTTTGGGAACCACTGCTTTAGAGTAATACTATGTCCTTTTTCATGTACGGCGACCAGTGTTGGACACAGTACTCTAGGTGGGAGCGCACCATGGCCCGGTACAGCAGCATGATAACCTTCCCCGATCTGTTTGTGATCCCCTTTTTAATCATTCCTAGCATTCTGTTTGCCCTTTTCGTTGCCGCCGCACATTGCACGGACAGTTTCATTGACCTGTCTACAATTACTCCCAAGTCTCCTTCCTGGGTGCTCTCTCCGAGTACAGCACCGGACATCCTGTATTTGTGCATATGATTTTTGTTACCGACATGCATCATCTTGCACTTATCCACGTTGAACCTCATTTGCCATTCCTTGGCCCATTCCTCGAGTGTGCTTATGTCTTGTTGTAGGTCTTCGCAATCCTTCTGTGTCCTCACTACTCTGAATAGGTTTGTATCGTCTGCAAATTTAATCACCTCGCTTGTCATTGCAATTTCTAGGTCGTTTATAAATATGTTGAAGAGCATAGGCCCGAGCACTGAACCCTGCGGCACTCCACTCGTGATGCTTTTCCAGTCCGAGTACAGTCCATTTACCCCCACTCTCTGTTTCCTATCCGCCAACCTGATACTGTGTCATTGGTCCCATTTTTTTCTTTTTCATATTTCTTAAGGGTCAGCAAATCTCCAAATTTATGACCCAGTTCAGAAATATATTTAGAAGTTAGGATTTATTTAAAATCCACCCATGGCGACTAAGTCAAACATAAGTAATAGACAAATTTGTCAGCTTTGTAGGTGAATTTTTCAAAATCTACCCATCAGTTAAGAGGGCAGTTCGATAAACTTGGCATTCACATTTGTGTGTGCAAATGTTTAGAATTCTTGCATTTATATATAAGTGCTAGAATGGCAAGTAAACACTAATCTGCAAGTACTTCCACTATTAATTATTTCTATAGTGCTACTAGACGTATGCAGCACTGTACAGAATCACAAAGAAGAAGAAACAGTCGCTGCACAATCTAAACAGCTTACAATCTAGACAGCCAAGACAGACAGGATGTCATGGATACAGTTAAGGGAAGTGCTACCGGAGGATGTGATAAGCAGAAGCACGCTACAGGGCTTCAAAGAAGGTCTGGACAGGTACCTGGAGGACAAAGGGATTGAGGGGTATAGATAGGAGTAGAGGTAAGGTTATAGGGATAGGATTAGAGATAATTTATAAAATTAGTCAGAGACCACTGTTCAGGCAATGGGCCTGATGGGCCGCCGCGGGAGCAGACCGCTGGGCGAGATGGACCTCTGGTCTGCCTCAGCGGAGGCAACTTCTTATGTTCTTAAGTGGTTAATCAACTGGCTGGTACCAGCTTAACTTATATAATGCATATATGCAAGGAAGGTCAAAATGAAAATACATCTAAAAATCCGCCTAAATCGACACTCGGACGACCTAAAAGACAGGTCATCCAAGTGCCAATAATTGAAATGAGTTTTAGACATTATCCCGAGGCTTCTTAGGCCTCTTGGCTGCCAGTGTGCGTTCAGAGTGAAAAGGTTCACTTTTCGAGGAGTGATTATGGTGGGAGGTGGTCAGGATGTGGGCCAACTAAACTTAGTCGTCCTGCAGTGGTAATTGAAAGTTTGACGAGGTTACCTGGATGGAACTTATACATTTTGACTTAGACAAAGTCAAAACAGGTATGAGTTCTGATCGGATTGCTGCTGAGCTGAGCACGGCTGCCACGATCAGTTTAGCGGCCCAGGCAACACCCCCAACCCTACCCGCAAGACTACCGGCAGGAGGGATGCCCAGTCCCTCCTGCCAGATACTCCTGAAGCCACTCGCAATGATCACTGGCAGAAGAGATGCCCACTTTCTCCTGTCAGACACCCTTCCCGAACCTCCGAATGATCCCTGGCAGGTGAGATGCCCAATCTCACTCCCCACGAACCTCCGAATGATCTCCAGTAGGAGATCCCCCTCCCCCAAACCTCTGAATGATCACCAGCAGCAGAGATGCCCAATCTCTCCTGCCAGACCCACCTCACCCGCAAAAGTTTGCCAGCAAGAGGGATGCCCAGTCTCTCATGCTGGACACCCCCATCCCCACTGGACCCACCCACTTAGACCCCCCTAATTTTTTATAGATGGCCAGCCAGATGGGTCCTTCCTGCGGGCCTGCCTCTTTCTAGTGCATCTTGAGATGCATCGGGGAGGGGCCTAAGGCCTTGATTGGCCCAGGTGCTTAGGGCCTCTCCCATAGGAGGAACCTTAGGCACCTGGGCCAACCGGAATCTTAGGCCCATCTCCCAGTGCATTCTGGGATATGCTGGGAGGGCCTGATTCTGACTGGCCAGTTGCCTTAGAACCCCCTCCTATGGGGAGTGGCCTAAGGGATCTGGCCAATCGTATTCTTAGGTCACTCCCAGCACATCCCAGAATGCACTGGGAGATGGGCCTAAGATTCTAAATTAGATGTAGCCAGTGACAGAATTAATTGTTGGAGTTTTTTTAAAGAACTCAGCCTGATTTGAATTAGGAGCATAAATATTAAGAAGCGTCAGGGCATCATTTCCTGAAATCATATCAACATGAAGCCATCTACCCATAGGATAGATTCCATACGAACGTAAGGAAGTTATTCACCCAGAGAGTGGTGGAGAACTGGAATGCTCTTCTGCAGTCTGTTATAAGGGAAAACATGCTCCAGGGATTCATGACAAGGTTGGATAAGTTCCTGCTGAACCAGAACGAACACAGGTAGGACTGGTCTCGGTTAGGGCACAGGTCTTTGACCTGGGGGCCGCCACGTGAGCGGACTGCTGGGCATAATGGACCACTGGTCTGACCCAGCAGTGGCAATTCTTATGTTCTTATGTTATCAGCTCAAATTACCAAATACAGCAGAGCACTTCCTAGTAATCAGGATAGCCACACCATCTTTTTTCCTCACTACAGGTGCAAAAAAAGTGTTTTACCCATCTCCCTTCCAATTTGGCGGCCTCAATAAGTGATAAGTGTGTTTCTTGTATAAAATAAATGTCTGCCTCCTGTTGTTTCAAGAAATTAAGTATTTTTTTCCTTTTGAAGAGATATTTAAGTCCATTAACGTTTAATGAATATAATTTTAAAGCCATTCAAAATGATTAATACATACAAATAAATAAACCCTTAATTTTTTCCCTTAAACAAATAGATATATAATATTTCCACACACATCTAGGACCTAAAACATAAAATTCCCCTACCCCCACACCCACCTCCAACCCATTCCAAATTATAACATGACAGCTTATATGTAAACCTATAGATCAGCTGACTACCATGGTTTTGATTTCTCTTCTGAAGATTTTGTAGCTTAGTGCTGAGGTCATCAAATCGGCGAGGTGGTTGTCTAATTTCACTGCTTGCATGGCGAGTAGGAGAAACAAACAAAACTGCAGACTGTGTACAAGATGCAGGCAAAAATTTATTGTACCAAAATTAAAATGCAAATAAGTAAAATAAAACCCTTTTACCAATCAAGGGACCCGACACGGTCCGTGTTTCGGACAAACCTTTGTCAGGGGTCCATGGTGAAAAAGGTTGGGACATACCATAAAAAAATGAAGATAAGTAACAAAGTGCCTGAATATTGTGTTCGCCGAGGATCGCTGCAAAAAGTAAAGCGTCTCAAGGAAGCAGTAAAAAGAGGCAGCCCCTTTCAACTTTAGAGAGTGCCCTCTTGTTCTCCCTACCTTGGAGAGGGTGAACAACCTGTCCTTATCTACTAAGTCTATCCCCTTCAGTACCTTGAATGTTTCGATCATGTCCCCTCTCAATCTCCTCTGTTCGAGAGAGAAGAGGCCCAGTTTCTCTAATCTTTCGCTGTACGGCAGCTCCTCCAGCCCCTTAACCATCTTAGTCGCTCTTCTCGAGTAGTACCGTGTCCTTCTTCAGGTATGGCGACCAGTGCTGGACGCAGTACTCCAGGTGAGGGCGTTCCATGGCCCGGTACAGTGGCATGATAACCTTCTCTGATCTGTTCATGATCCCCTTCTTTATCATTCCTAGCATTCTGTTTGCCCTTTTTGCTGCCGCCGCACATTGTGTAGACGGCTTCATCGACTTGTCGATCAGAACTCCCAAGTCTCTTTCCTGGGAGGTCTCTCCAAGTACCGCCCCGGACATCCTGTATTCGTTCATGAGATTTATGTTACCGACATGCATCACTTTACACTTATCCACGTTGAACCTCATCTGCCATGTCGATGCCCATTCCTCGAGCTTGATTATGTCACATTGCAGATCTTCGCAATCCCCCTGCGTCTTTACTACTCTGAATAACTCTGAATAACATGGTACAGCCTCTGTCTAGCATCAGCCCTAGAAGTTTTAGGTGGGTTTGTAAGGGGTATATGATAGAGTTTATTTCCAGTTTTGTTATGGTTGGGGCTTTGGAGTTTTCTAGAAGTAGGATTTTTGTTTTGACAGGGTTTAGCTTCAGTTTGTGGTCTTTCATTCATTGTGTTACTGTCTCTAATGTTCTATGAACTGAGACAGTCAAAAATATTCCTAATGAGCCATTGAGATCTTTAGTTGCTGCTGCTTTCCCTTCCATCTAGAGAGGCACTGATGTGATATACAAGACAGATGAAATCAATAGAAAATGAAAGACATGAAGCATAGCTGTAAGTATATGGTGTAACCTGTTCAAGCTTCTGTTTTTGTGGGAATCCAAAGCATGTAGCCATGTTCCCATAAATGGAAAGTGAGCTCACACTGGCATAAAAGCAGAACTGAGATCCTTTTTTTTAATCTGCTGGAAATAGAAAATTACTAGCACCTGTCAATTAAATGAGATATTGACTGTCATCGCAAATTGAGCTGTGAAAGGAGGAGATATCCATAGCAGAAGACTGGTGTAGATGAAAAGAAGTAGATGTTGCAGGGGCTGCAGTGGCAGATTGGATTGATTGAAGAATGGAGTAGGAATGAGGCAGAAGTGGCAGATCAAGATCCAGGAGGATGGCAGCATTGGAGGGAATCAACAACACAGCAAATAAGGCACATCAAAAGAAGCACATTGAGCCCCAAGAAGGGATGTAAGAAACAAACTGAAATGAAGACTGGCATAGGCTGATGCTGTGACAGAGATTTATACAAAATACATTTTAATTGAATAGAAAATCTCATAATTTAAATAGTAAACACAAATGATTCACAAATGTACATAACAAAAATAAGAATAGTCCATATTTTAAAAACTCTATTTGTGTTTTGGAAGTCTGAAAACAGCATTAAGACATCCATATTGCATAGACATCCAGATGCCAATTTTAGAAAGCCAGGCTATGTACAGTATGGGGCTCATAATCGAAACAGAAATACATCTAAAAACCCACCCAAGTTATCACTTGGATGATCAAAAAGACAGGTTGTCCAAGTGCCGATAATAGAAATGGGTTTTTAGACGTATCCAGGGACTTTTTAGGCCTCTGAATCCCGCTGTGCACCCAGAGCTGAAAGGGGCGTTTTGAAGGGTGGGCTATGGGCCGACCTAGACTTAGTCGTACTGCAGGGATAATTGAAAGTTTTATGAGGCTGCCTGGATGGAATTTATACGTTGTGACTTAGATTATCTAAAACCAGGTATAAGTGCCCAAAAGGTATCCAAAGTGACCAGATTACCACTGCAGGGACAAAGCACAGACCCCCCATACACTCCCCCAGTGATCACTGACCCACTCACACTGCCATGAAAATCGGAATAAAAATGTACAAACATGCCTCCAGAACATCAGCACCTGGCATAGGAAAGCCTAGTAGAGCTTCACAGAGGTGGCTTAAGTAGTCGGGGGGGGGGGGGGTGTTAATGAACCATAGAGAGAAGGACTCAGGCCCATAAGCCACTCTTAACCTCTACATTTATGGTGGAAAATGTGAGTCCACCCAAAAAAAACCCAAAACCCTTCTGTATTGCCATATACAGTAGGTGTCACCTGCAGCCATAAGGGTTATTGGGGTTGTAGACAGGTGGGTTTGGGGGGTCTCAACATTACTTATATGGAAGTTCTGGTGAGATGTTTATTTGGCACCCTTTTGTGAAGTTCATAGCAGTGCCCAGTAAGGTGCCCCATTGCTGTGTTGCCATGTCTGAGTGGCCAGTCCATCACTTTGCTGGCCCCTCCCAAGTCCAAAAGATCTTGTTCTAAGCGTTTGGGACTTGGACGATTTTTTGGATGAGAATGTGATATAAATATAGACGTACTAGCAGTCTGGACGATCAAACAGCTGGACGTAGAAGTAGACGATTTTCGTAAAAAAATATTTTGGACATACTTTTCGAGAATGGACATTTTTACGCTGCCGACTTTGGGTGACTAGCACCCTACGTATAAATAAGACTTAGACGTTTCTTTTGATTATGCCCCTCCACATCTTAAACCTGCATTACATCCTTATGGCATGGAGTATGGATATGGATGTCCAATTTTGACTTCTGAAGGAGAAAATGATAAGAGATAGGATGATTTCCCTATGAGGAAAGACTAAAGGCTAGGACTCTGAAGCCTAGACAATAGATCGCTCAGGGGAGATATGATAGAGGTCTATAAAATATTGAGTGGAGTGGAATGATAGATATAAATTGCTTGTTTACTCTTTTCAAAAATACTAGGACTAGGGATCACATGATGAAGCTACTAAGTAGCAGATTTAAAACAAACTGGAGAAAATATTTCTTCACACAACATGTAATTAAACTCTGTAATTTGTTGTCAGAGAATGTGGTGAAAGCAGTTAGCTTAGCAAGGTTTAAAAAAGGTTTGGATATTTTCCTAATAGTTCATAAGCCATTATTAAGATGGACTTTGGGAAATCCTCTGCTTATACCTGGGATAAGCAGCATAAAACCTTTTTTACTCTTTGGGACTTTGCCAGGTACTTGTGACCTAGGTTGGCCACTGTTGGAAACAAGATATTGGGCTTGATGGTCCTTTGGTCTGTCCTAGTAAACTCTTATGTTTATGAGAAGTGTTGCCTATGTCCAAAAAATGGACATGGTTATTTAGACCTGGTACTTGGCATGAGTAGTCAACTGGAAAGATTAAGGAAAATTACCTTTTTAATCTCCAGTGGTCGCTGTCCCCCTCCATCCCCAAATATGAAATTTACAAAAGATACAAGGCTCACTGTCTTGTTATCTCTTGAGGAAAGGTGGTATATTAAATAGTAGGGCTGCACATTGATTACATTTTTAATTGCATGATTAATTGCATAAAATGTGTCTCATATTTCCACCTGTATAGTACAAAATATGGACAGCAGATGTAAATTCTCAAAACTCAAATATTTCAGTTACTAAACTGAAAATAAAATTAATTTTTTCTTGCCTTAGTTTTCTGATGATTTATATTTTTCTAATCATGTTCCCTGTCGCTGGATTTTTGACATCATAGTGACGTTTCCAGCGTTACCAGCATTAAGAATGCTGTGGTGCCATAATTTTTTTAATACAGGGGTGCCCACACTTTTTTGACTTGCGAGCTACTTTTAAAATGACCAAGTCAAAATGATCTACCAACAATAAAATTATAAAAAAACACAACGCACACTGTACGTATAGAATTGTTAATTATCATTCCTATTCCGGGGTTTTTTCAAAGAGGTCAAAGCAGATGACTCTATGCACTGTCACCTCAGTAACAACCATACAAAAATAGACAAATACCCACCCCCCTTCCTTTTTACTAAACCACAATAGCAGTTTTTAGCGCAGGGAACTGTGCTGAATGCCCAGCGCTGCTCTCGACGCTTATAGGCTCCCTGCACTAAAAACCACTATTGCGGTTTAGTAAAAGGGGACCATATTGTAAAATATAGACAGCAGATATAAATTCAGACACATTTTGATCACTAAATTTAAAATAAAATCATTTTTCCTACCTTGTCTGGTGATTTCATGAGTCTCTGGTTGCACTTTCTTCTTCTGACTGTGCATCCAATCTTTCTTTCAGCCTATATGCTTTCTCTCCTCCACACCTCATTCCCTCCCCCAACTTTTTCTTCCTCTCTCCCTGACCTTTCTTTCTTTCTCTCTTCATGCCCCCTTTCTTTTTTTCTGTTTCTCTTCTTTCCTTCTGTCTCCCTGCCTGCCTCCTTTCTTTCTTTCTCCCTGCCCTTCCCCAAGCCACTGCCACTGCCGCTGCCATCGGGGAACAGGATCCAAAACGCCACCAATGGATAACAGGCCCCAAAGCCGCCGCCGACGCCGCCCCATGCTCTCCCTGCTTTGGGCCGACCAGCATTCCTCTCCCCGACGTCAATTCTGCCGTTGGAGAGGAAGTTCCACCCAGCCAGGCAGCGATTGGCTGGCCCGAACTTCCTCTCCGACGGCAGAATTGACGTCGGGGAGAGGAAGACTGATCGGCCCGATAGATCGCCAAGGCAAAGTGAGTCCTGGGTGATCAACTCACCTTGCCTTGGCGAGCTACCGGTCGATCGTGATCGACCTATTGGGCACCCCTGTTTTAATAGAATGCTTCTTATTTTCTGGCTGCGGACAATGGGTTCTCCAGCATCTGAATAAATGGTTCATAGACAATGGCGCAAAAGACAAAAGCGCGTGCCGAAAATTGAGCGCAGCGCGCGCCGCCACACCGCTCTAAATTACAGTTTTTAGGGGCTCTGACGGGGGGTTTTGTTGGAAACCCCCCCAGTTTACTTAATAGACATCGCGCCGGCGTTGTGGGAGGTTTGGGTGGTTGTAACCCTCCACATTTTACTGTAAACTGAACTTTTCCCCTAAAAACAGGGAAAAAGTGAAGTTTTCAGTAAAATGTGGGGGGTTACAACCCCCCACACCCCCCACAACACCCCCACAACGCGGCGCGACGTCTATTAAGTAAAGTGGGGGGTTCCCCCCCACACCCCCCCGTCGGAGCGCTTAAAACAGTAATTTAGAACGGTGCGGCGGCGCGCACTGCGCTCAATTGTCTGGGCGTGCCTTTGTCCCGGCGCGCTTTTGACCTGACACCAAATAAATAGTTCAAATGCTGGAGAACCCATTCTGCAGTATCACTAATATAATACACTCAATGCTCTTCGGAGCTTCCCCATTTCACTGTATAAAAAAGCTTCCTCAGGAGCAAAATATCCATTCTTTATGTAAACAACCCAACTTTCAGTACTCTGCTAAGTGGAGTTTTTTTTCATTTGTTTCAGTCATATTGAATGAGTGGATTTATTGGAGAGTAAGGTGAACATTTATTGGAAATACAACAAGAAAAATTATTACTCTTATTAAGTACAACAACGTGAGAGTGCTATTTTGATACAATTTGAATGAAGTAGTAAATTTACAAAATAATATTTATGTGAACAGAAGCAAATTTATATTTCAAAAAATACATTCTTCTAGGGATGTTTTCAAAATAAGGAGAGGTTTTCTGATTAATGATGGCTCTTTATATGTAAACAGTACATGAATTCTAGTAAGCTTCAAAGTTCTGTTTTACTGAGCTTTTGAAGTCTTTTCCTCTCTTTTCTTGTTTAAATCTATTTTATTCATTTTCACATCAAAGATCAAAAAAGAACACTTTGATACAGGCAACTAAAATACATTCAAGAAATTATTATCAAGTCATTAAATTCCAGTACAATGATCATAGTCCACATTGGAGGAGAATGAAACCATACACAATCAAGGGTAGTTGAATTAAAGAAAAACTATACTCGGTCATATTTACATATGCCTCAAATATACAGGGTTCTTTGGTTAATTACATTAGGGCCTATGTAGTTGAAATTATAGAGGGGTCGGGAGCCTTAATGGCAGCCTTACTTTCCAAGAAAAATTGCAATTGTTCTGGATCATAAAAAATATACTTATTTGTTTGATAGGTAATACAACATTTACAAGGAAACCTGAGTTGAAAGGTTGCTCCCAAAGCCAAAACTGACTGACAAAATGTCAGAAATTTTTTACATCTAAGCTGCGTCCACTTTGAAACATCAGGAAAAATTGCAATTTTGTGATTGTAAAATTCAACACTTTCAGTTCTATAGTAGAGGCGGAGAAGAGCTTCTTTATCTTGTAAGAAAACAAAAGTCACTAGCAGAGTAGCTCTCGCTGAAATCTCAATCCGTGAAGATTCTAACATCCCAGTGAGGTCTAATTCTCCGGGATGAGTAGTTGACTTGTCCTTATCCTCTTCAATTATATTAAGATAGTAAAGTTTTTGCAATGGTGGCATATTTGTCTCTGAAAATTTTAAAATTGAAGTCAAAAAAGAATGAAAAAGTTCTCTCGGTGAAAATATTCTGGATACAGGAAAATTTAGAAATCTCAAATTCAAATTTCTATTTGCATTTTCTAAATTTTCAATTTTCCTGATCATTAGGTTTTTTTCTTTCATTTGTGAATTTGATACAAGTTTTATTTCAGAGACTGTCTTCTCAATACTATCCATTCTAGTTGCTTGTTGTTGAATTTTCCCTTCACAGTTTTTAATTTGAACTGCAGTTTGTTGAGTTGAGGAAATAAATTGGGAGCATACCTGGTGAAGGCTCTCCATGGCTCCCCACAATGCCTCCATATCCACCACTTTCGGCTTAATCAGGGGTTTCAGAGGTTGAAGTGGAGAAGAGACTCCATTTCCCACACTCGTTGCTCCCTGAACGCCTCCTCCTCCCTCTGCCGTTTGCTGGTAACCCGGCATAGCTTGATTCACCTCCGGGGTCAAAGGCAGCATCATCGGGTCCAGCGGGGATTCACTCCCCAATGTCTCCCGTTGACCCGAGGGACTGCCTGACGTCATCCCGGGACGGGGAGGGATTGCAGGACCCAGCGGGCTCAGCGAGAAGTCACTGTCCAGCTCCGAGGTCTGCCCCCCTCGGAGCACGGATTCGCCCATACCAAAGGGAACAGCAAAGGCTGTTATTGCTGTCTGGCGTGTTACCGACGAGGCAGAGGAAGCCGGAAGATCGCTCCTCTGTTTCCCCCTGCGCTTCGGCTTTCCTATAATGCAGAACTGGTAAGTCAATCTCGAAGAAAAAGCAAAGAACGCTAGTGGAAGGGGAGCCTCTCACAACACGTCTGTCCCATCTTGGTTCCACCCCCCCCCCCCCCCTTTTCCTCTCTTTAATTCAAATTGATACATCCCTTAAGTTGAATAATTACAGGTTTTAAGATAAAAGTTCACAGCCTGAATCAGCTTTGGATATTTAAAAGACACCCATATTTCAATGCTATTTTCTGAAAGTGTATATTCTTGTGCATGTGTACTGCTGGGCAGTTTCATAAGCATTTGTCTCTGCATGTATAATACTTTTAATTACAAAAAGTTCCATAAAGTTACCCCCATATGAACTTTGGAGACTACATTAGCAGATATTAAAACAGAAATCAGCCAATACAGATGAAGAAATAGTGCTATTTGTCCATCGGAGTCCTCTCCCCCCCACCCCCTCCAAATATCTGTAATTTTAAGTTTACAACTAAATGATTTTAGTTTTGGCTTTCTAGCTTTCTCCTCTTTCTTTTGGCTTTCAGCTCATTTGGAAAGGCTATAATTTAGCTTTGACATCATGAACCTACATTCACAGCTTCTCCTTGGGTTGTTTTTTGTTTTATTTTTGTTCCTTTATGTCCATTGTTTCTTGTAGCAGGTGTCAAACGGCCCACAGGCTTCAAATTTCTTTGAAACCTAGTACTGTATGTATGCACCCGGAATCCCATCCATAGGTGGTGCTGTGGTACAGTAACTGAGATTCCATCCTTCTGATAAACAAGCCAGTCGTGGGAATTGGATCCATCTCAACCTTTGTGTGTGTGGTGATGTTCATGCTGAACCTGTGGATTGGCTGGTACCCAAATATAATCTGCAGAAGATTTACATATTGGCCACAAGTTCAAATCTTAATCATCAAATACAATAAGAACTAGTTAGCTATGGCAGCACTGTTTTGAAAAATGTGAGCTTTAGTTACTGCAAGGTCTAAGTTTGAAAGCAATGTGCCAGGGAGAGAGATTGTTAAAATAATGATTTCTAGGGACTTGATGATTAGTTAATCCTGTGGATTTATCAGAATTTTATGGTGGGTCCTACTAGGGCTGACTTTAGAGCATGAGGCTCAAAATATTAGGGTCCTGCATACTGATGCGTATGGCTTCTTCCTTCTGCATGCTGACATGATTTGCACTACTGCAGCCATGTAAGACCCTCACCCCCCCCCTCCAAAGTGTAAATTCTGCTAGTCACCCCAATTCCTTCTTAGTTGTTGCTCACCATGGTACATATGCATGGCTATTTTGTTTACATTACATTAGTGATTTCTATTCCGCTTGTGCCTTGCGGTTCTAAGCGGATTACAATTAGAAGAGATCTGGACATTACCGAGAGAATTACATATACAACGATTCAAGTAAATTACATGTTATGGTAGAATGTTACAGATTTAGAGATATCTGGAATTTTTCTGATAGAATTACATAGCCAGATTCAGGTAGTTACAGGATACTGTGGGGAGTAACAATAAATTTGGGTAACAGAAGAGCATTACCTAACATTGAAGGTAATTTAGGGATACAGTGGGGAATTTTTCCGGTACAATTACATAGGTAATTACATAGGTGATTACAAGATACAGAGGGGAATAACAGTGTATTAGGGTAAAAGAAGAAAGTTATCTAACTTTTCTGGAGTAGAGGTATTGGGTACAGATGGTAGATGGTTATGTAGGGATCTGAATATTTTTGGTAGGTGTGGTTCGAGGAGTTGTATAATGTGTTGTTAATGGGGGAAGAGCATGTGTAGTTGGGGAGAGATTAGTAAGTAAGGACGTGTTTTTGAATAAGTATGTTTTGATTTCTTTTCGAAATACTTTGATGTCTGTTGTTTTGATCATCAGATTGGTGATGGTGGGGTCAAATTTCGCTGCCTGTGTCGATAGAAGGCTGTCGTAAAGTTTCTTACGTCAGGTACCGTTAAGAGGGGGGAAGGTGAATAGGTTATGAGTTCTCCTTGATCTGGGTGGTTGGTAGCGGTAAAGGCGGTTGTTTAGGTAAATGGGGGCAGTTCCATGGGTTATTTTGTATAGTAGGCAGTAGAGTTTGAATTGAGTTCTTGCTTTTATCGGCAGCCAGTGTGAGTCCACATAGGCGGGGGTGATGTGGTCAAATTTGCTAAGGGAGTAGATGAGTCTGATGGCTGTGTTCTGGACAGTCTGTAGTTGTTTTATCATATTGTTTGGGCATGGTAGGTAGAGGCTGTTGCAGTAGTCTAAGGAGCTAAGTATGAGGGATTGTACAATGATCTTGTAGTGTTCTTTGGTAAAGAATTTTCTTATTTTTCTTAGGTTTCGCATGGTGAAGAATGCTTTTTGTATGATTTTGTGTATTTGGGTTTGCATTGTACAGCATCTGTCTAATTGAATTCCCAGAATTTTGAGTATGCTCTGTATTGGATATTTGGTTGTATTTACTTCTAGATCTGTTATGGATGGTTTTTGTTCCTTCTCTAGTAGTAGGAATTTGGTTTTCTCCTTATTTAGTTTCAGCTTATGGTTCATCATCCATTTTTCTACGGTTTCCAGTATTGATTTCAGTCGTTCGTTGGAGACTGGGTCTTGGATGTTGAAGGGTAGGAGGATGGTTATGTCGTCCGCGTAGCTAAAAGATGTTATATTTAGGGCGTCTAGGGCTGTGCCTAAGGAAGCTATGAAGAGGTTGAAAAGTATGGGTGATAGAGGGGAGCCTTGTAGTACTCCGCAGGGGTTTGTCCAAGGATAGGATAAAAAATCCTTTGATTTAACTCTGTATGATCTTGTTTTAAAGAATCCTTGGAACCAGCTGAGAACTTTACCTGATATTCCTATGGTATCTAGTATCTATAGTAGAATGGTATGGTCTACTAAGTCGAAAGCTGCTGAGAGATCGAGTTGGATGATTTAATAGAATAAAACTCTTATCCTCAAGAAATGGCACTGTGATTACATAGCAAAGGGTTAAGGTGTGTGTAATATTGCCACTGGAACTTGTTCTCTATTAAAGGGTCAGCAGCAAGCCTATATGTAGGCAGAGGCAAAGCAGGCACTTGGCTCCATCATTAAATTTTCATTGGCATTGGTGGTGCTGCTGTTGCCACGCCTCAGACCTGATCTGTCACCACTAATATTAATTTGAAGAAAAGACAGGATGAGATAATTCTGTCCTCCTTTCATGTCTCTGATAATAGGAAGCTAGTATGGGAGAACAGAAAGGATCATAGCAGGACTATTGGGCATGCACACTAGTGCTGCCCGATTCACAATTTGAATCGATTCACCGATTCACTTCGGGTGAATCAATTTGAATCGATTTAAAACCAAAAAAAATTGGCCTCCCGATTCGGTGACTGACCCTCCCCCCATGCCCCATAAAGCAGGAACGGCAGCGCTGCCTCTTGCTGGCTGGCCGCTGCCGCTCCTGTTTAGAGGGCGAGGGGGGAAGAGTCAGTCAGGAAGTGCTGGTGTCCGGCTTCCTGCCTGGATTCCTGCTCATTTACCCAATTCTAGCAGCGGAGCAGTCTGCAGAGAGGATCGCCGGTGCTAGCGATCTTTGTACGGCCTCCGGAGCTTTTTCCTTTCTGCGATCCTGCCTCTGACATCAGAGGAGGGGCAGGACTGCAGCAGAGGGAAGACAACTCCGAAGGCCTATGGCAACCTGCAAAGATCGCTAGCACTAGTGATCCTCTCTTCAGGCTGCTCCACTGCCGGAATTAGGTAAATGGATGCACGGGAGGTCAGGGGAGAACACGCAGGCCTTCCGTGGATGGGGGGGGGAAACAGGACAGGCCTTTGGGGGGATGCAGTCCTTTGGGGGATGTTGCGGTCCAGGGGTGGTGGTACAGGCCTTCAGGGAGGTTGGTGCAGGCCTTCAAGGGGGGACAGGCCTTCAGGGGTGGTGGTACAGGCCTTCAAGGGGGGAACAGGCCTTCAGGGGTGGTGGTACAGGCCTTTAGGGGGGGACAGGCCTTTAGGGGGGATGGTGCAGGCCTTCAGGGGGGACAGGCCTTCGGGGGAGGGGAGCCCTGGTGTAAAAGTACACGGAGGGAGGGAGTTCAAAGAGACATGCATATGCTGGACTTTGGGGGGGAAGAAATAATGGGTCTAAAAACAGAGGAGAGGGAGAGAGATGGTGGACAATGGGATTTAGGGAGGGAAGGAACAGAAAGGGAAAGAAGTTGTCCACAAGGGATGGTGTGGAGGAGGGGATAGAGATGCTGGATAGGAGGGTAGTTGGGAAGAGAAAGGGAGAGATGGTGGACCCCGTGGTGGTGGGGAAGGAGAGAGATGCTGGATGAATGGGTAGTTGAAAATATGTGGATCTGGGGATGGAGATGAAAAAAAGGAAAGATGCCAGACTTCTAGGGGAAGGAAGGGAAACGGAGGGGGAGGACAGAGATGGAAGATGGATGGTTAGCACAGAGAAAGAAGAAAGGAGACCCTGGCAAACAAGTTGTCAGAAGACAACCAGAGAGCATGGGCCCAACAAGATTTGAATAATGACCAGACAACAAAAGGTAGAAAAAATAATTTTATTTTTTATTTTGTGATTACAATATGTCAGATTTGAAATGTGTATCCTGCCATAGGTGGTTTTAGACCTCGAATGTGAGCTTGGATTTAACAGAGAGAGGAAAAGTCTTTTTTGCTTGTTTATTTTGTTTATACCACAGCGTCAGTGTGGGTGGGAGAGGGCAAAGGGGGTGAAGAGGCTATAAAATAAACCCACCAGTATGTTTGAAAAAATCACCCAATTGGGCAGGAAAATCGAAAAATCAATTCAATAAGCTGAATCAAATAGAAATTTTTTTCTTGAATTGGGCAGCACTAATGCACACTAGCTTACAGCTTCCCCATGCTGCTTCTGCTGCCTATACCTAATGACAGTCTCCTGAGGTAAGTGAGATACAGCACAGGGAGAGTAAAGTGTTTGGGGAATGGTGATCCCCAACAATAAGATATTCTCTTTAAGGAGGAAGAGCTTCCTCATTGCTGCATACAGGACCATCTGATTATTCAGTATAATGGGCCCCCACGTTTTAAATCCAACCCTAGACAGCAGTTTCCAGCTATAAGCTGAAAGTGATGCATAGCATTTCCTTTGTATAACCATACAGGAAGGGGAATTTTCATAATGAATTATACATTCCCCCAAAGCAGCCATTTTCAACCTTGTCCTCAGGGCATATCTAGTCCCCTCAGGTTTCCAGGATATCAACAATGAATATGCATGAGATAGATTTGCATGCATTGCCTTGGTTGCATGCAGTAGTGCTGCCTGATTTAGGGAAAAAAATTGATTCGATTCAGCCTATTGAATCTATTTTCGATTCGATTTTCCTGCCCAATTGGGTGTTTGTTTGTTTTTGGGTTTTTTTTTTTTTTTTCAAACATCCTGATGGGTTTATTTTAGAGCCTCTTCACTCCTTTTATAGCCTCTTCACCCCCTTTGCCCTATCCTACCCACACTGGTGCTGTGGTGTAAACAAAATAAACAAAAAATATTTTTCCTCTCTGTTAAATCCTAGCTCACATTTGTGGTGTAACACCAGCTTTGGCAGGATACACATTTCAAATCTGACATACTGTAATCACAAAGATAGCACAAGAATGTGTGTGTGATATATCACGGTAAAAGATTGCTAATCATGCAGGATTTTATGGCGCTTTTAGAAAAGAAATCAAGACATTTGATAAATTCATTTCTTAATCTGTGCTTTTATCTTTACTTTTTAAACATTACTAATCTCATTCTATACAACAAGCTGTATTCATTTTTTTACTATTTTGTATTTCACTGATTGTCCAGTTTTTCTCTTTTGTGGAAACCACCTAGAATTCTTTTGATTAAGGCGGTATAGAAAAATAAAGTTATGTTATGTTATGAATTAGACAAGATAAAATGAACCTACTGAAATAATAACGTGATCTTACAAATGTTGGATAACCTCAAAGGCTAGGTTAGCCTTTAGAAAGCTAATAAACTAAAAACACCAAAAAAGTATAAGATTGCATAACATCAAAAAGGGAAACAAAAGTAAAAAAATAAATAAAAAGTAAAAAAAAGAGACGGATATATGGTGTAATAAAAGTAAAATTTAGGTGAGAAAATGGTGACTTAAAAAAGTGGAGCAAAAAAAGGGCTGAGACACGTTCAACCACAAAGTGATAAAAGGAGGAGCCTCAGGCACAAGAGATTACCAAAATGGACCCAATATAAACCGGATAAATGGAAAATCAATCATGACTAAAAAATAAAATACCATGACATTAAAATGTAATTATAGTATACAGTGTAGCATGGCTTAAAACAATAGTACTAATATAGGATAAAATATAAAATAAAATCTTATTAAAAAACATGTTTGCAGAACAATACGCTCATGAGTTGTATGGAAAAATAATAGTAATGAATACTAATATGTAAAGAGAGAATTAATTAAAAAGGGTCAAAAACACGACAGCAAAGAAACTAAGGGCTCCTTTTACTAAGGTGAGTTAGCGTTTTTAGTGCACACAGCAGATTAGCGCACGCTAACCCCGCACTACGTGGCTAGAACTAACTCCAGCTCAATGCTGGCATTAACGTCTAGCGCACGCTATTCTGCGCATTAATGCCCTAATGCAACTTAGTAAAGGGAGCCCTAAAAGTTCATGGAGGGACGTGCAGAGATCAACCTGTGAATATAGTGTAATACAAGCACTAATGTGCTAGAGCAGTGGTTTCAAACTCAAACCCTTTGCAGGGCCACATTTTGGATTTGTAGGTATTTGGAGGGCCTCAGAAAAAATAGTTAATGTCTTATTAAAGAAATGACAATTCTGCATGAGGTAAAACTTTATAGTTTATAAATCTTTCCTTTTGGCTAAGTCTTAATAATATTATCATTTATAGCTAAAGATACATATGATCAAGAAACTGTTTTATTTTACTTTTGTGATTATGATAAACATACCGAGGGCATCAAAATAGTACCTGGCGGGCCGCGAGTTTGAGACCACTGTGCTAGAGCAATGTGAGTGAAATGAAACCTAAATAAGAATAGTCTAAACCTAATCTGGCCACCAAGTAGCACAGAATTTGAGCACAGGAAACATGATAATATAGGGCACTGCCACAAAAGAGTAAAAGCACAAACGTGTGTACAGGAACTCAAGTGACAAGCCGCTCCTAACAAACAGTATGAGGATACGTACTGACAACGGCGGATATGTGAAAGGAAGCAAGACGCAGCATGCACGCAAGAGGCTAGAAAGATAATAAAGACCGTGCAGGAAATCCAACAATAAATATAAATGTAAAACAAAGTAGTGTTAGCACTGATATGCTAGAAATGATCCAAACAAGAGAAGATATAGACCAACTAAAAAGTGAATAAATAAATAAGACTTAACCAAATAAAGCCGCAAAAAGGCACAAGATATGCAGTGTAAAAAGACGCTGCGGGAAACAGAAAGCAAGGATATGCTATGGGAATGTGACGTGGAGGCACATGATTGGAGGAGAACAATACCATGTGATGAGCTGTGTGAAGGGACTGTGCCAAAACTATCAGCTGAACTGTAGGCAGTGCAAAAGGGGGGACTGAGGCAAAATTAAATTAAGGCACGGGAAGGAGGGTACCGAATCAGAAGGCTGATTTAAAAAAAAAAAAAAAAGAAAGAAAGAAATCAATTCAAATCGATTCACCCGAAGTGAATCGGTGAATCAATTCGAATCAGAAATCAGGCAGCACTAGCATGCAGATCTAACTCATAAATATTCATTATGGATATATCCTGAAAACTGGATAGGACTAAGTATGCCCCAAGGATTGAGTTGCGGATGGCTGTCCCATAATTTATCCTGTAATTTGATATGTGCTTAAAATTTCATAAATGCTGTTTTCTAGGCATGGCTAGCTATCACTCAAAGACACAGATCCAGGAGTCAATAGTTTGATCACTCTCAGCAATAAAAACACTGCTCTGTGACACACACTTAATTCCTTTCACAGATGCGGCACAGAGAGCTAGACAGGTCCTTATGGTTTATAGAGGTTGTCTATAGTATATTTTAAAATATGTAAAATCTGTTGAAGGATATTCCCATCCTTTAGAAAACAGTACATAGATTTGTGGTATAGAAATATGTTAGGCAGGTAATTGAGACTGTTAAATATTCCAGAAATTTACAATTGGTGCCCAGGTTTGTGATGACTGAAAGGTGAGAACTTACAGTAGTGGTCCCCTGCTTCAATGGAGCTGGTTTCTCATGTCAGTTGTGGCAGACATGAGGATTTCTCCAGTTGTTCACTGCTGACTCCATGTTTGAAACAATTTATGACTTTATATTATACACTTTCATGGTGTTCATCTGAACAAAAACATTCCTGCTGGTGATTCTTATCAAATTTTAAAGAATATGTTTCAGTTAAATGTTGTTCAGGCTTGTTATGTTATTTTATTTGGGGGGGTCAATATAATAAAAAAAGTTCCTTATTGCTGTCCTGTTGCTGTAGCCCAGGGGTCCCCAAAGTCCCTCCTTGAGGGCCGGAATCCAGTCGGGTTTTCAGGATTTCCCCAATGAATATGCATTGAAAGCAGTGCATGCACATAGATCTCATGCATATTCATTGAGGAAATCCTGAAAACCCGACTGGATTGCGGCTTTGGGGACCCCTGCTGTAGCCCCTGAAACCTTCCTCAGGGTTCGAGGATGCGTGATGTAAACATGTCTCACCAGCACAACACAACTCTTGGTTGCAAACTCACATTCAGATGTCTTTTTTTTTTTTTTTTTTTTAAGAATCTTATATACAGTAAAACCTTGGTTTGCGAGCATAATTCGTTCCAGAACCATGCTTGTAATCCAAAGCACTCATATATCAAAGCAAATTTCCCCATAGGAAATAATGGAAACGCAAGACGATTCGTTCCACAACCCAAAAACTTTAATATAAATACTATACGTACTTGTATTGCAAGACCTCACTCATTTAGAACAGTTACTGCAAGAACCATCGGCTCAGTTGTGATGTGTGTATACTGTATGTACTTGTATTGCAAGACATTGCTTGTATATCAAGTTAAAATTTAATCAAATGTTTTGCTTGTCTTGCAAAACACTTGCAAACCAAGTTACTTGCAATCCAAGGTTTTACTGTATACTTTTTTCTGACTTTTTGTTCTTTTGTCTGTGCAGTTTTGTAAAGCAAACTCGAAGTGCCGTGTCTCGCAGCTCGTCCATCTCCAGCGTAAATTCACCGTGAGTTGCTCTCTGTTACAATATTCAGTACATGGATGTGTGATACATTTCTTTCTCTCTATAAATCAATCTTCCCTTACCATCTTGTCGTCCTCCTTTATTCCCAAACTTTCATTCACCGCCTTGTTGGATACCTCCAGGAAACGCACTGGGAAGGGACTAGGTGTTGCAAAGCATTGACACCAAGAGGACAGTTCTATAACTGGGTACCTGGTAGGAGCCTATTCTATAAGGCAGCATAAGTGCCCACTTTCCTTTATAGAATATAAGCCTAACCAGCTATAAACACGCTTAACATTTAGGCACGAACAATTACAACAGCCATAGAGCTGGAATATTAGAACTTAAATGTTGCAGATACCTGTACAGCTTTATAATATTTCTTTAAGTTACATGCATACGTTTGGAGCCTGCCCATGCTTTTTCAAAGTGCCACCCATGTGCACAGCTCCTTGCAAATAATCACTATGGGATTTGTTTACTAAAGCTTAGCGCATGCTAATGGAATTAGCGCACACTAAATGTTAAGAAGCCCATAAGTATAAAATGGGGTTCTTAGCATTTAGGGCTCCTTTTACTAAGCTGTGCTAGCGGTTTTAGCTGCTAATGCCACCGTTGAGCTGGCGTTAGTTTTTGGTGCGTAGCGCGTGGATAGCGCGCGCTAATCTGCAGCGCGCGCTAAAAACGCCACCACAGCTTAGTAAAAGGAGCCCTTGGTATATGCTAATTCTGTTAGCACATGCTAAGCTTTTGTACAAGGGCCCTATATAAGTTAAGTGGTTATTTAATGAATAGTGCTTAGGCAGAATTTTGATAGTTATGTGTATATATGCAAACATATATACATAAATGCCATTATTCTACATGTTTACATGTATAATTGGTGCATAAATGTTAGTGACTATATTAAAGAATTGTTGTTAGTCTGAGCAACCCTGGTCTATATTTATGTGATTGATATCCTTATTATTATTTTTTCTTTTCACCCTTCTGGCTTTTTTCTGACTTCTCTTTTTTCCTCTTCATTCAGAGCTTTGATCTTCTCCTTTTCTGTCCCTTCCATATTTGCTCTTTCCCTCATTCTCCTGTATTCCTATGTCTCTGTTTTGCTCTGAATACTGCTGCCTTTTTAATGGACTTGGCACCCTCCTCGCTGCCAAAGCTTTGATGTTTCTTGTCAGTGTTTGTTGGTACTGTGAAAGAGAAAAAATTAGCAAAGCAATCTTACTTTTGTATTAGAGGAGGAAAGAAAGAAAACTATGGTCTAATTTTATCAAGATGAAATAGATCCTATCCACAGGACAGGAGCAGAGCTTTAACAGACTGAGATTCAAATTGCTGCATAAATGACCACAGGACATTTTGCCTATAAAAATTGGCTGAGACCTGTGCTGCATATATTAATTTTGCAAATGAAACCCACCAGGATATGTTGAAGTTCTGCATTCATATTATTTAACAAAGGTGTTAGCTGTTTGGGTTTTTTTTATAGTTCAATACATTTTTTATTATATAATACTTAAAGATACAGTACAATCAAATCATAGCGGATTACATTATACATATAGGCACCAACAATCGTCCTATACAATAACAGTTATATAATACATCAGAAAAAAATATTAATTAACACAATTAAAATAAAGCACAGATAAAGGTAGTGCATTCATATTATTTAACAAAGGTGTTGGCTGAAAAGATAATTGAAAATTGTTGATTTTGGTATAAAACAGAAGTGACCATCCTATGGATCCCGATCCTACTGAGCTATTGCTGAGTTGTTTGCTTTCATTTGCATATCATTGCTGATGCACCAGGCATGGGTACTTTGGGGCAAGCATGGGGCTGACCCCAAATATTTGGATTGTACATGGAGGGGCCCACAAGGCTGTAGGCAGAGCATGACTGTGAAGCTGGTTGGGGGTGCAGGTGCAGCCCCTCAGTATCTCTCCTCTCTCTTCTCTCTCATTATATGCCTCCCTAAGAAAAGTGTTCCTCAAATAAATTACTTTTATCTGAACCTTTCTCCTCTACTGCCAATTTCAGACTTTGTTCCTTTCACCTTGCTGCCCCGTATGTATGGAATAGACTACCTGAGTCCAAGCATCACGCGCCTTCCATTGTTCAAAAATAGACTGAAAGCTCTCCTTTTTGAAATTGCCTTCAATGCATAACCCTCTCCTTCTGCTCATCACCCTAGCCAGCAGTTTAACCATACCCCACTAACTGTGACCCCTACACTGGCATCCTGTTTGTCTGTCTTGATTGATTAGATTTGGAACTCATTTGAGCAGGGACTATTTCCTTTGCTACCTTCTGCTCTCTGGCTCCTCTACCCCCTAGTATCTTCCGTACCACAGAGAACTGAAGCAGAAATGCCGAGTACTGGAGCGTAAATGGAAAAAATCAAAATCCCCTGCGGATAGACAGTCCTGGAAGGACAGTATTAAGTTCAACAATACAGTACTAAAAAAAGCAAGGAAGAATATCTACGGTGATAAAAATCACCAGATCCAATAACCAGAGCAGTACATTGTTTAAAGTCTGGCGCTCTTTAACCTCTAAAAATGACTCCTCTACGCTCCCCTCCTCTCCAGCAGCAGACGACCTAGCAAAATTCTTCACTGAAAAAGTTACCACTATAAGAAGCTCTTTTCCATCAGCAGTCAGTTACAACTCTCTGGTGCCCTGCGACACTAACCCTATCCCAGTAGACAGATCCTGGACAGTCTTTGAGCAGGTATCCGAAGCCCAGGTTTCTAAACTGTGCCACAAATTAAGATCCTGCAAATGTGCCCTATACGAGAAAATTCCCATGCAGGCCATTTCATCTCTCACCAGACTCATAAACTCTGCCTTACTATCAGGCCTTTTTCCCGCAGAAATGGGTCACAATTCCCTGACCCCATTACCGAAAAAAGCCGACCTAGACCCATCCTCACCATCTAGCTATCGTCCTATAGCAAATATTCCTCTCCTGACCAAAATGCTGGAGGCTATCATATCTACTCAGCTCTCATCTTATTTAGAGAGATTCTCCATTCTCTTACATTACATTACATTACCTTGCCAATATGGCAATTTCAGCACCGAATCCCTACTGACCTCATTAATTTCAAAGGCTCAACAACTACAATCTTGTAACAAGTTTGCTGTCCTATTACAGTTCAATCTATCTGCGCTCTTTGATGTTGTGCACCACGATATTCTAATTTACCATCTTTCTGAGATAGGCATTGACTCCACAGTCTTAGACTGGTTCTCGAAATTCTTGCGATCCCGCTCTTACACTATTAAAATGAATGGCACCATGTCTTCTCCTTGGAAACCGTTATGAGGAGTCCCACAGAGATCACCTCTGTCCCCTATTCTTTTCAACATCTATATGTCTTCTCTGAAACTCTTCCATCTATCTCCCTTTGAAACATTATATACATACGCAGATGACATCCTTGTCCTTCTTGAGATAGATTCGAACCTTACTAACCTCACTGAGAATATAATAATAGCATGCATAACGAAACTCCAATCCTGGGCCCTCACTGTACAAATGAAGCTGAACGAGTCCAAAACAAAACTTCTCTGGCTTGGCCCAAAATTAGATCAGCTACCCATGCTCATTTCATTACCTTCTGGTCCCACACTGCAGATTGAATTCTCAAGCTGCTTCATCTACACAGGCGACCTCGGGCCGCGTGGGAGCCCTGCTCCGCCCCCCGAAACCACAGCGACACCACTACTTGTTCAAAAGCAGCTCCTCTGCCACCGGGAGCTGCTTCATCTACACAGGCGACCTCGGGCCGCGTGGGAGCCCTGCTCCGCCCCCCGAAACCACAGCGACACCACTACTTGTTCAAAAGCAGCTCCTCTGCCACCGGGAGCTGCTTCATCTACACAGGCGACCTCGGGCCGCGTGGGAGCCCTGCTCCGCCCCCCAAAACCACAACGACACCACTACTTGTTCAAAAGCAGCTCCTCTGCCACCGGGAGCTGCTTCATCTACACAGGCGACCTCGGGCCGCGTGGGAGCCCTGCTCCGCCCCCCGAAACCACAGCGACACCACTACTTGCTCAAAAGCAGCTCCTCTGCCACCGGGAGCTGCTTCAGACACTCTAAAGGCCTCGGGCCCTCCCGATCCCGCAGGAGGACACCATTTAATTTAATTGATCCAGCACACAGCACCTCACCAACCAGCTCGACCGGGCCGGCGTGGGAGCCCTGCTCCGCCCCCCCGATCCCGCAGGAGGACACCATTTAATTTAATTGATCCAGCGCACAGCACCTCACCAACCAGCTCGACCGGGCCGGCGTGGGAGCCCTGCTCCGCCCCCCCGATCCCGCAGGAGGACACCATTTAATTTAACTGATCCAGCTCACAGCACCTCACCAACCAGCTCGACCGGGCCGGCGTGGGAGCCCTGCTCCGCCCCCCCGATCCCGCAGGAGGACACCATTTAATTTAACTGATCCAGCACACAGCACCTCACCAACCAGCTCGACCGGGTCGGCGTGGGAGCCCTGCTCCGCCCCCCCGATCCCGCAGGAGGACACCATTTAATTTAATTGATCCAGCACACAGCACCTCTCCAACCAGCTCGACCGGGCCGGCGTGGGAGCCCTGCTTCGCCCCCCCGATCCCGCAGGAGGACACCATTTAATTTAATTGATCCAGCACACAGCACCTCACCAACCAGCTCGACCGGGCCGGCGTGGGAGCCCTGCTCCGCCCCCCCGATCCCGCAGGAGGACAAATTCATTTAAAAGACACAGCACCAATGGCGCGCCGCCGTTCGACGTGCTGACGAAGGCGCACGACAAAGGCGCCTGCCTTGGAACCGGGAACACCTACGCCCCAAAGACCACTCCACAGGACCTCCTGCCGACTTCCAATATAAGGTAAGGAGCGAGAGATCCCCGCTCCTCCCCCTCCTCCCAGCACGAAAAAACCAGCCACTCCCGATCCAGCCGGGACTCTAAGGGAGAACCATTCCTTCTACCTAACACTCCGAACCAGACATCAAAAATGAAGCTCTCCCTGCATACACACACACTAGCCACCCTTTTGATAATCCTCCTCATTTCTAGTTGGAAAGCAGCAGCAAACAACTTACCCACCACAACCACATCCTCCAGTACAACCAACTTCCAACTTCCCAACAGAAGAATACTCACATCAAGAAACTCGAACCACCACACCAGCACTCAACAATCCATCACTGTTACCTGGAGAAGAAGATCAACACTCCCGAAAACAAAATCCTATCCAACTCCCTCAACACTCATATACCCGGAAACAACTTACATTCCCCAGACCGACACAACCTCCCTTACATGTGCCTATGTTAACATCAGAGCACTAGGACCCAAAACAGAAAACATAAAAAATTGGATAAAAACAGAAAAACTTGACTGCCTATTCCTCACTGAAACCTGGTTAACCTCAGACACAGACCCTAGAATAAAAGAAGTATGTCCGCCGGGATACAAAATAACAGTAACCTGCAGAGAAAAAAAAAGAGGAGGAGGACTAGCAATAATAATCAAGAACTCCCTAACTCTAAACATACTTGAAAAAACATCCACTCCGCAAATGGATTTCCTAGCGTGTCAACTCACAAACCCAACACTAAAAAACTCACTAAACTGCTTACTCTGCTACATAACACCAGGAAACTGGACCACAGTGAGACCTGAATTTGAAAACTTCATCTACCAAAACTCATTAACAGCAGAATATAACCTCATCCTAGGAGACCTAAACCTACACCTAGAAGACACAACCTCCACACCAGCAAATAACTGTCTATCCTTCCTCAAAGCCTTATCCTTCCAGATCCTAAACCCACAAACCACCCATGAAAAAGGTCATCAACTGGACATTGCTGCATTCATGTCTCTCCAACCATCCAATCCAGCAATCCAAACTACTAACGGAACATGGTCCCCATCCCTATGGTCAGACCACTACACATACAACTTCAACATCAATTGGACTAAGACCAAACACACACCTCAATCAAAAAAAACCACATATACCACACGCAAACATATCGATCCAACCATTTTTTGGTCAAATGTAGACGAAACTATCCAAAACTGCGACCCAAAAAACTTCATCTCCCACTGGAAAAAGGTATCCACTAACATCCTTGATGATCTGGCCCCCCTACAAACCAAAACCAGAACCAGCAGGAAATCAGACCAATGGTTTGATAATGAACTACTCCAACTCAAAAGACAGTGTAAAAGATTAGAAAGAAAATGGAGAAAAAAGAACCAAGATCAAACAAAAACCGACTGGAAAAAAATCAACAAACAATACAAAAATCTACTAAGGGATAAGAGGAAAAGCTACTATACTAATCTCATAGGCACGGAAACCCAAGATTCCAAAAAAATATTCCAAATCCTGAAAGAATTAACAGACACCAAACCATACACTACCACCACGAACACCCCTCCACCATCACCCACCCTCTTAGCAGAACACTTCAAGAACAAAATTACCAACACCAGAGCCACTCTCATCCTTAACCCATCCCATCAAAACTCAATCACAATCCACCCTACAGGAAAAGAGGCAACCGCAGCAGACAGAATTTGGACTCAATTCCCCAACATACAATGGTCAGAATTCAACAAATTCTACAAAAAATACAGCCATGCCTCCTGTGACCTCAACCATTGCCCCTCATATCTCCTTACCACCTCTAGTGTAAAATTCCGCACCATAATTCTACAATGGATTCAATTCACGCTCACAGAAGGCACATTCCCTGCTGACCTCAGCGAAATCGTCATCACCCCAATCCAAAAAGACCCAAAAGCACCACAAAACCACCCATCTAACTTTAGACCTATAGCCTCAATTCCGCTATATGTCAAAATTATAGAAGGCCTAGTAGCCAAACTCCTCTCCAATTACATAGATGACCACAACCTACTCCACCCCATGCAATCAGGCTTCAGAACAAACTTCAGTACAGAGACACTACTAGGCTCCCTTATGGATACCGTCAGACAACACCTTAGTACAGGGAAAAAAATGCTTCTCATACAACTGGACCTAACTGCAGCATTCGACTTAGTGGATCACAACATCCTTCTACAGATCTTAGACGCAATAGGCATCTCAGATAAAGTATACTCATGGTTTGAAGGATTCCTAAAACTCAGAACCTACAGTGTAAAATCAAACAAAGAAAAGTCAGAATCCTGGTCAAACCCCTGCGGCGTACCACAAGGATCTCCACTATCCCCTACCCTCTTCAATCTCTACACTGCTTCTCTAGGAACGCATCTGGACAATCTGGGCATAACCACCTATAGTTATGCTGATGACATCACCATCCTCATCCCATATGATCATTCTAAACCTACCATGACAGACAAACTTCACCAAACACTTGAAACAGTCACAACCTGGATGAAAAATCACAAACTTAAACTCAACCAAGACAAAACCAAATTCATCCTTCTCGAAAATGACAAGGTCCAAACCACAACCAACTTATAAATAAACGCAATCAAATATCCAATCCAAACCACCATAAAACTACTTGGCATGACCATAGACAGATGCTGCACTATGCAACCGCAAATAAATAAAACAATTCAGAAATCATTCGCAGTCATGAGAAATCTGAGACAAGTCCGAAAATTCTTTGAAAGAACACAATTCCAACTTATAGTACAATCCCTAATACTAGGTATATTGGACTACTGCAACATCCTCTTCCTTCCTTGCCCTGTAACCACGATTAAACAACTCCAAACAATCCAAAATACAGCTTTGAGACTCATCTACTCATTGAGAAAACATGACCACATCACTGAAGCCTTCATCAACTCACATTGGCTTCCAATCCAAGAAAGAATCCAATTCAAATTCTACTGCATACTATTTAAAACCCTACACGGAGACAGCCCATCATACTTGAATAATCGCCTCATCCAAGCACCCACTACCAGACACAGAAAAACACACTCCCCATTCATACCCCCCCCAATCAAGGAAGTAAAAAGAACAAAACTACACGACGGCCTCCTAGCCACTCAAGCCGCAAGGCTGGACAACCAGATCTCCAACCTTCTGATGACCACCCCAGACTATAGGACGTTCAGAAAAGAAATAAAAACCACACTTTTCAAGAAATTCCTGAAGCAGCAATAACATCACGACCTCTTAGTAACTCTAAAACCGACATCTGATCTACCCATTACTGCACTAACAACAACAAAAGAACCTCCACTATGACCAACTATTAATTCTCTTACAAACCACCTCACCCTCAACAACCCGTTAATGTTTATAAAATCTACAACTTACCTCTCTAGCCAATCATTGTAACTCTGTATTTTTAAATTAACCTTTTGTAATCCGCCTTGAACCGCAAGGTAATGGCGGAATAGAAATCCCTAATGTAATGTAATATAATAATAGCATGCATAACGAAACTCCAATCCTGGGCCCTCACTGTACAAATGAAGCTGAACGAGTCCAAAACAAAACTTCTCTGGCTTGGCCCAAAATTAGATCAGCTACCCATGCTCATTTCATTACCTTCTGGTCCCACACTGCAGATTGAATTCTCAAGCAAAGTTGTGGGCATCATTATTGACTCTACACTTTCTTTTAATGAGCATCTCAACTCTCTGGTAAAAAAAAATGTTTCTTTAGTCTTCACATGTTGAGAAAAGTGAGATCCTGCTTCCACCAACAACATTTTGCTGTCCTTGTACAATCTATCATTCTTTCCAGACTGGACTATTGTAACTCCATCTATCTAAGTCTAACCAAGAAAAGTCTTCAAAGACCCGAATGGTCCATCTAGTCTGACCAACCTGATTCAATCTAAAAAAAAAAATTTTCTTCTTCTTCTTAACTATTTCTGGACAAGAATCCAAAGCTCTGCCTGGTACTGTTCATAGGTTCCAACTACTGAAGTTGCCATCAAAGCTCACTCCAGTCCATCTACACCCTCCCAGCCATTGAAGCCCTCCCTAGACCATCTTCCACCAAACGGCCATATACAGATACAGACCGTGCAAGTCTGTCCAGTACTAGCCTTAGTTCTTCAATATTTACTATTTTCTGATTCTAGATCCTCTGTGTTTATCCCACGCTTTTTTTAACTCCGAAACCATTTTCCTCTCTACCACCTCTCTCGGGAGCGCATTCCAGGCATCCACCACCCTCTCCGTAAAGAAGAATTTCCTGACATTGCTCTTGAGTCTCCCACTCCCTCAGCCTCAAATTATGTCCTCTGGTTTTACCATTTTCCTTTCTCTGGAAAAGATTTTATTCTATGTTAATACCTTTCAAGTATTTGAACGTCTGAATCATGTTTTATATGCTGTTACTTATTTTTTTGCACAAAATTCATAAAGTAGGAAAAGTGAATCTCTACTAAATATATGCTTTGAGTGGAGGAGCAGCCTAGTGGTTAGTGCAGCAGCTGAGAACCTGGGAAACTACAGCTCCCTGTAATTCTGAGCAAGTCATTTCGCCCTACATTGTCCCAGCTGCGAAATAAGTACCGTATTTTTCACTCCATAAGACACACTTTTTTCTCACTCAAAAGTGGGTGGAAATCTCGGTGCGTCTTATGAAGCAAAGGTACAAATTTTGTTACCCTGCCGCACCACCTTTATTTAAAAACACCCGCCCACTGCACCAATTTTTTTTAAACACCCCCTCCTGTCCATTGTCATTGTCCCCCCTTTTTAACCTAGTGATCACTTTTTTTTTACCGGCCTGTGGCGCAGAGATCAGCAGCACGGACGTCAGGAGCAAGCCCCACGCTCTCCCACTCGGCCCTGCACTACCCCCCCCCCCCCCCCCGAATGGCTGCTATAGGTTCTCGCGGGACTCGCAAGAACTTATGGCAGCCATTCAGAAAGCAGTGTGGAGCCAAGCAGGAGAGCGCAAAGTCTGCTCCCGACGTCCGCACCACAGGCTGGGAAATAAGGAGGAGCCCCCAAGCACCATATGCAAGGTACCAGTAAGTGACGAGGGAGGGAAGCCGGCTGGAGCTGAATATAAAGCAGCCACCAGTACTTATCTGGGTGCTGGTGATATTTAGACTAGTCCCCCTGGAACTACCCAGATAAAGTTAGGATAACCATTATGCTGTGTTAACTTTAGCTAGCTAGTTACCTAGTTAATGGACTGAATATTACTGCAATTTTTAAGCTCTGCTCCTGGACTGCCCAAACATTACTTAGATTATGCCCGGTGGTCTCACCTGATTTTCAGCAGCACTTTCCAGATAATACCACTAAAATTTCAATGGAACTCATCTGGGTAGAAGCCATTCCTATCTAAGTAAGTTCAATTGAATATGTTTTGCAGGAAGTAAACTGATACAGGGAAATTTTCACGTTTATGTAAATGTTAAATGAATATTTTCATCAGGGCAAAAGTCATCAGTAGAATAAAATGCTACAAAAATCACATCCAGTTTCATTTCAGCCTATAATTCCTTGCCTTTAACAGAACCTGTAACTCAAGACTTGAGTGTATAAGTTTTAGAATTAGGGGGGAGGTGGATTTAAAAAAAAACCCCAATACTAAGAATGCTATAGTGCAGATTCAAGAAAATATTTAATAAATAGAAACATCTTAATTGTTCTTTCCTGCTCTTGCTTCTCCCTTCTTCCTTTCTGCCTCCCATCCAACATTTCTCCCTCCTTTTCCTCCAACAGTCCAACATTTCTTTCACTCTGCCTCCTGCATACTTCCTCTCATCTGCTCCTCATTCCCTCCCCCTAACCAACATCTCTTCCTCTCCCTCCATGAATCTAACTTTTCACTCTCTGTCCTCTCCCCTTCACCTGAGTGTGACATTTCTCCTTCCCTCTTTTCTGCCCTCCTCATCCAATATCTCTCCCCCTCTCTCATGAATCCAACACTTTCTGCTTCCTGCACACTTTCTCTCTCTCTCTCCCCTTACCCCCTTCCCTTGAGTGTGACATTTCTCCCTCCTTCCTGCCTCCCTCAGTCCATCTCTCCCTCTCTATCTCCTTGCATGTTCTCTCTGCCCCAGCTGTTCTCTACCCTCACCCCACGATCTGCTTTCATTTGTGGCCCATAGGACATTGCTGGCAGCAGCCAATCACATATGCCATTGGCGTCTCTTCTGCAGGCCTGCCTCTGATGAAATGAAAATTATGTCAGAAAGGGTACAGGTGCAGTGGGAAGATGCCTGTGCCAGCAGCAGGAGCAGCATATGCAATTGGCTGCCACCAGCGATGTCTTTTGGGCAACAAATGAAGGTAGGACTGCCCCTGCTCCAGACGATGATGCCGCCAATTTTGGGGGGCCATGGCCCTTGTGCTTCCCTCCTCCCCCATTCCAACATCTATATTGCAGAGTTTCCTATTTTGTCCCTGTAACTGAATGTTCTGTCCTGGTAGGAACACAAGTGCTCACATAACTGGGTATGTCTGGCAGGCTGTGCATTGGACCTAGGAGGCTGACTATGTAGGCGATAGACATGCAAGTATTGGCACTTGTTTAGATTATTTGGGTGTCTTTTGGTTAGGCATGTGAAAGGAGGGTACTGGAGGGAGCTAAGTGAAGTTCTTGTATGGAGGAAGGAAATAGTTTGTCCTGGAGAAGGAAATTTCTTTCAAGTGATGCTTTGTGTTTGGAAGATGTTCATAGCAAGTGGAACAAAAGAGCTGAGTAATTTGATATATCCTTTTTTTCTACCTTTAATATAGCATTATCTCAATAGGGTTCAGAAGCACATACAGTAGAATAGAATGATCAAGACAGCATGAGAGACAACAGGAACTTCTGAAAAGATAGGTTTTCCTAAACTGTACCAAGGGTAATAAGTTAATATGAGGACAGACCATAGAAGTTGCAGCCCTTTATATCAGCCCTTTGCCTGTCCCAACCTCAAAACTAAACTAAACCTTAAGTTTTATATACCGCATCCTTTCCATAATTATAGAGCTCGGCACGGTTTACAAGAGTTTAATAAAAGAAGAAGTAGCATAGAGGGGTTGGATGTTGAGTCCAGGGGGGAAGAGAACATTACAATTTTGTGAAGAGCTGAAGAACTGAGGCAGTGCATTCAAAGAGCTCTCATTGTGGATGTCCTGAAAACCTGACTAGTTGGGGTGCCTCCAGGACTGGGTTTGAGAATCAGTGCTCTAAAGGTTAGTCTTCCATATCCATTCAATCCTTGGTTTCCCTAACATGCAAGAGCCCTCAATACTCCTATTCTGTTATATAAACACAGGAATCTGTATGTTAGGTGATCAATCCTTCTTTACAAATTGCTTGCAGAAGGGTATCAATCACATCTTTCAGCTCCTCCTCCTTCACCTAGCACTCTCTTCAGGTTTTCCTTCTGCAAGTGACTGAGAAGTTATATTCTGATCTGCTCTGTTCGGTTTATTGTTTTCATGTATTTTTCTTCCATTTTGGGAGGCTTTGGTACTGAGGACCCCATTTTGGGGGCTATTCTGCCTGGGAGAGGACACAGACTCCACAAGGGTGGACTTCAGCTTGCAGGGCAACCCCAGGATGTACCTGTTGAGCCAGCTTGCTTTGTGCTTCTTCGAGGCTCGGGGTCCATTCCCCTGGGAACCAGTTCACCTTCTGATTTATCAGAAGTTTGAGTGCAAGCTTTGGGGCCCCTGTTTATGTCCTTTGGGTTTCATTGAGCCAGCTGCATTTAGTGTCCCCTGTCGTGCTGCAATGATCTTGGAGGGTGAAGTCCTCAGTCGGCATGTCTCTGACTGGCAGCCCAAAGGTTTCCATTGTGGACTGTTTCCTATGAGGATCTGAGGCAGACAGTCCTCCCCATTCAGTCAGGCTGCAGCAAAACTGACACCAACAAGTCACAGTGAGTACAGTTCATTATTCCCTATGGGGAAAATTGGGTTGTTGGGGGGGGGGAGGCATTCAGAAAAGGTTAATTTTAAGGATTTATGAGGCCAGTGCTAGGGTACTGCTCCTTCAAAACCCTTTTCCCTGATGATGGCCATCTTGGATTTTAAATTATCTATCTTTTTAAGCCTCCATCTGCCTCAAAACTCCTCAATTTGACTGAAAATTGACTGGGATGGACTCCTCAGGCTGTTCTGCCCCTATATCATGCCAGTTTTGCATTGGCTGTTTGGCCGAGGAGCGTCCATATGCAACATGTCACAGGGCATGCAAGGGAGGGGTGGAAGCCTTGGGCTCAGCCTCCTCGGAATCCTCTGGGGCTGGGGAACCACATGGGATCTGACTTGGTAGAAAGAAAATCCCTTCTGGAGACCACAAACAGCGAAGGCATGAAACATAAGTGCATGGACACTGTGGAGCCCAAGAGAAGCCAGTCTGAGTTCCTGCAGGGTCTATGGGGCCTCCTGTGCATTGATTTACCACAGAGTTTTGGAATATCCTGTTGGAGGCTTATTTGGCAGGTCCGGGGCATGCTGGCATTGAGCCAGGGAAAGATCCCTTGTTCAGAGGTCTCCCCACCATGGAAAAAGCTAGCTCCCAGCCTAATTGACCAAGAGGTACAGGACTGGAAGGATTGGAGGTCAGACCCCATGCCTTTATTATCCCAGGGCTCAGCTGCTTTCCTGGAAGATTCTGATTCCCCATCAGGGACTAGGAGTTAAGAGGTGCTAGTTGCCCTCAACTGGCCAGGGAGATGATCCATTGGTGGCGGCTTTTCAAGTCGGCTATCATCCCTTATGTTATTATGGATGCACTCAGGGAGTTAAAGTAGTAGCCATCCACTTCACAGTGCATAGTCATGAGCGGCTCAGACCCACCTTTTTCCCTGCATATTTGGACATCAGCTCACTGATCACTGAGCAATGGGAGACTCTGGAAGGCTCCTAGAAGGTAGAAAAAACTATGTCCAAACTTTATCCTATGGCTCCAGAGTTTTAACAACTGGCTCAAGCATCTAAAGGATACACAATATCACAAGGGTGTGGTTCTTGAGACAATTTGAAGCGCTGGCTTTGGAGATCAAAGCTGCAGCGGCAGCCTTGTTTGTGGCATATGCCTGCCATACCAGATTAAGGCAGAGTCCTACAGATCAAAATTGATCCGTAAAGATTGCCATATGTTATACTATATAGAATTACAAGGTAAAAAAGACCTCAGACACCCCTCAATTGTGGTGTCTTACTGCTTTTGTACCACTTGTATGGGGTAAATTTAATCATAGGCCTAAACAACCCCTGAAAATTCTTTAAATACAGATTTTCTGCACTTATATCATATCTTCCGAGATCTTTTGCTTCATCAGGGGATCCAAAGGAACAAATCTTCAAACTTAGTGCCTACCAAAAAAAACAAAAAATGGGAGTTTTGCACAACTGTTTTGTTTAAATAGCTTCAACTAATATTTTTCAGCTATATTTATAGAAATTGCTCATTTTTTTTTCTTCTTTTTTTGGCAGGCACTAAGTTTGAAGATTTGTTCTTTCAGATCCCCTGATTAAGCAGGGGATCTTGGAAGATACGAGATAAATTCCTAATTTCATCTCTGCCAGAAAATCTGTATTTAAAGAATTTTCAGGGGTTGTTTAGGCCTATGATTAAATTTACCCCATACAAGTGGTACAAAAGCAGTAAGACACCACAATTGAGGGGTGTCTGAGGTCTTTTTTACATTGCAACAGCAATGAGACCCCATAATTGAAGAGTATCTGAGGTCTTTTTTTCCCTGTAATTTTATATAATATTACATATGGCAATCTTTATGGATCAATTTTGATAAAATATGTTGATTGATTATTCTCCTTCAGATGGTTGGGATTATTGGACATTCAAGCCATAGAACCAGTTCCTGAAGAAGAATCGGGCTCTGGCACTATGAAGTAATCTGTACAATGCTCCATATACTTCATAGTGCCCAAGAGGGGCACAGAAGACTGGAGACCAATCCTGGACCTTAAGTCCGTGAATGCGGCGCTGAGAATGCCACACTTCCATTTGGAGGCAGTTCAGTCAGTTATTGCAGTGGTGGCTCAGACCTAATGGAGGTATACCTCCATATTCCTAATTTCCCAGATCACAGGAAATATTTGAGATTCCATGTCCTTCAAAGGCATTTCCAGCTTGCTGCTCTGCCTTTTGGGTTAGCAATGGCCCCACGCACCTTTCTCAAGGTGATGGTGGTCGCAGCTCACCTCCACAGAATGTGGATACAAGTACACCCATACCTGGACAATTGGCTGATCAGAGTGCCATCAAGGCTGGAGGGCGAGCAGGCAGTCCATAAAATTGTTGATCTCCTACATGAAGCCTCCTCTCTCCTTTCTTCTTGGGTATTTTATCTCTTCATCACACTCTGTAGTTCATTTTTGATCTAAATCTACCAAAGAAATCTGCAAAACAGCTATTTGCTAATTGCATATACAGCAATCCATATGTTGACCTCTCACTACTATTTAGAACGCTACTCCAGAAGAGAGTCAGTTTGGACAAGCATCTCTGCAAAATCTGTTCTCTACTTAAAGCCAACTTTCCCTCCAACCCTTCGGAGTTTCACCAGGATCCTATACAATATATTCAATGCTTAACCTCTTCCACAGACCTGATCCTGGCAGCTTGGAAGTCTGACATCTGAGAATATTATGCCTACTTGTCCTCAGAGAAAGCAAAGATACTTACCTATAGCAGTAATTCTCCAAGGGCAGCAGGCATATATTTTCACAACCTGACCAACTCCCCTGGTTAGCTTCTTATCTTTGTTGTTGAACTGATGGTCCCACAAGCTAATGTCAGGCGGGAAGGCACAGGCATGTATGCAATATGGGCATTGCCTAAAGATTTAAAGTGACAATGCACTTGGCACTGGGTTATATGGATGACATTATCCACATGTCCTCGGAGAACATCTGCTACAGGTAAGCACCTTTGCTATAACCAAGTGCCTCCATGTAGAATAAGAACATAAGAATAGCCATAATGGGTCAGACCAATGGTCCATATAGCCTAGTATCCTGTTTCCAACAGTTGCCAATCCAAGTCACAAGTGCTAGGCAACTGTGTTTCCTCTAAGCAGAGTATGTAAGTAATCGCTCATACATTCTAGGAGTGTTGCTCACAGATTTTACATGGTCGCTCATAAAAATACTTGCAAATCTGGAAAATTGTTGGTTTATAGAACTAATTGCTCACACAAAAAACATTTTTAGAACTTGTTTCTCACATGAGTAAAAATTTACACGCATCTGGACAATTCATACAGGGAATATTGCCTGGCAGAAACCCAAATAGTAGCAACATTCTATGTTACTGATCATAGGGCAAGCAATAGCTTCCCCAATGTCTATCATAAAAGCAAATTATGGACTTTTCCCTCAGGAACTTGTTCAAAACATTTTTAAGCTCAGACATACTAATCTATGTTATCTCATCCTCTGGCAATGAGTTCCAAAGTTTTATTATTCTTTTAGTGAAAAAACATTTCCTCCTATTTGTTTTAAAGGTATTCCATGTAATTTCATTGAGTGTCCCCTTTCTTTGTACTTTTTGAAAGAGTGAAAAATCAATTCACTTTTACCCGTGCTATACCACTTTGATTTTGTAGTCCTCAATCATAGCCCCTCTCAGGTGTCTCTTTATCAGAAAAGTAGATATACTGTTTATCTGCCACATTTCAGGGCTAGTATTTACTTCTATTTTAGAATGCTCCTTCAAGAAATATTCTATGATGAAAGTAAAATATTTGATCCAGAGATCATGGCAAATATATATTCTTGCTTAGCATGTTTTTATAATAAATGCTCCACAACAGAATCCCTGGATCTTGTGAGAGATTTATTCTATTTTATTAAATCTATACAGAGACAGAGAGAATTTCACACATCCAAGTAAGAATACGTGGAATTCCCATACTATTTTATAGGAAGCTGTGTCAAACATAGAGCTTCTTGAAAAATAGGAACTGTGGTTGCACATCCAAGTCCCTCCATGTCTAGTGGGAGCAACTCTTTTAAAAAGCTGCATCTTGGGGGAATAAGTGTATTTCAACCCACATTGATATAAAAATAACTTTCTAAACTAGCTATTCTCAAGGGCCCAAGTCCTGGCATTGACAGCCCTCCCGAGCAAGCCCCCATCCAAAAGCATACTGACTCCTGACCCCTGAACATCCCCTCTCTCAAAGCACTTCATGGTAAGCACCCATACCTGAGAAATTCCCTAACCCCCTACTTGCCCTGTTTGTCTGATGATTAGATTGTAAGCTCTACTGGGCAGGGACAGACTAGATGGGCAAGATGGACCATTGGTCTGACCCAGTAAGGCTATTCTTATGTTCTTATGACTGTCTCTTGAATGTTTTAATGTACAGAGCTGTGTATGTCTAGCAACACTATAGAAATGGTGTGTAGTACTAGTAGCATCAATCCTCATCAGTCAGAATTCTCCTGATAGCATCCATCCTCCTCTACCCCAAACAGGCTATATCTGTGGCACTAAAATCCTTCCAAGCAGCTCTCCCAGTGGGGGCAGCCCAGCCCTACCTGGGCTAGAATCGGATATGTGGCTACTTCCAGTGGCATAGCAGATGTCTGGGGTGGTTGCACCTGGCATCACCGCTCTGTGCGCCCCCCCCCCCCCGTACTCTTCCTCCCTGTGCCCACCCCCTGCATTCCTTCACCACTATGTGTCTCCACCCCCCTCCCCCTCCCCACACACACATACCTACCTCTTGAAATCTTTGCCGGCAGTGATCAGCATCTACCTGCTGTTTGCGTAGGTCTCAGCTCTCCCTCTGACGTCATCTCCTGAGCCAAGAAGTGATATCAGATACAGAGCTGAGGCCAGCACGAACAGCAGATAGGAGATGTTGCTTATGCGGTGACGTTTTCAAAAGGTGGGTGGGCAGAGAAGAGAGCTGCCAAGATGGTACTCGGAGTGGTCCCCTGCCCCTCCCCCTTTCCTATGTCACTGGTTACTTCCTCTGACCCCCCTACCACAGTGGGACTGCTTGAGAGGGATTTCATTGCCTTGAGTGGGACCTATTTGAAATATTGTAAACACCAGGATAAATTTGGGAGCCACTGCTCCAAATTATCAGTGATAACTAATTAGTTATCAAACAGATTTAGAAAGATCCAATTATCTCTTTGCTTAAAGTGGTCATGTGACTATTAAGAATATAATCAGCAGCAAAACATCACCAGAACTAATGAGTTTTAAACTATTCATAATTGTTTACTATTGATATTGATTTGTAAAGCTCTGGTCTAGTGATTAGGGCTGATACTTTTAAGCCTAAGGTTATGGGTTCAAGTCTTCTCTTTTGGGTTTCTACCAGGTGCTTGTGACCTGGATTGGCCACTGTTGGAAACCGAATACTGGGTTAGGTGGACCATTGGACTGACCCAGTAAGGCTATCTTATGTTCTTATTGAAGTGTAAAGGTGACAACAATAAACCATGCTAGCAAGGTATCACCAATACCGTGAAATACCTACATAAGGGCAGTTTCGCATTTGAAAACTGATGGGAGGGTAACATCATTTTGTGGCATGGACAGCCTGTGATTCTTGGCTAGGATGCAATGTTCCTAACCTGTCAGTGTGTAAGAGAGTTGTGGGATAAGTAAACAAAAGATTGAGAAAGAGAATAAGCACAATTGCACAGTGGAGATCCCAGACTTCTTCTGTGCAGTGGTGTTAAGAGACTCGGGTACTTTCAGAGCTCATGTGTTTGGTGTCTAGCTACAAACCCATCAACTCTATAAGCATCACCTACTGATTTATATAAGATAAGCAGGGTATTAAAATTGCATAAAAAGAACAATTCTATAACATGGCGCCTACATCAGGGGGTCTCCAACCTTTTCCATGTAATAATAATAACTTTATTTTTATATACTGTCATACCACAAATGGTTCTAAGCAGTTTACAAGGGAAGAGACTGTATACAGACAGCGACATTATTGTGAACTGCCTTGACCTGCTTGTTTAGACTGGGTATGAAACATTAAAAATTAATACTGTACTAATATTGATTTTACAACACTTCAAGGATATATTTATCAACTTTATTCTGGATTGTCAACAGTAACAAATTCCATAAATGAGACACCTGAGTAAAATAAGAGATTGTTTGCAGTTACTATATCAATATTAAAATTAAAATTGAGGGCCACAATGAAGGACTTCAGGGGTCACATGCGGCCTGAGGTCTGTTCATTGGAGACCACTGGCCTACAATGACCTGCCACTTGAGCATGTAAATGTATAGAGTACTGTCACCTCACAGGGAATTGTTCACTTATGTATGCACACAAGTGACAGTACAACAACTAAGCACTATTATGTAAGAGCAAGCATTAAGTGTCAAAGTGCATAAATGCAAGGGGGCGTTCATATGGGTGGAGCACGGGAGCGGTGTGGACAGGGCTGCCACTTAGTGCACAGCTTATCTAATACTGTAACCTACATACACCTTTTCAGTATTTACATGACCACATTTTATGGCTGGTGTAACTATAGTTCTGTAAGTAAACCATAAGCACTGCATACGCCTTGCAGCGCTATTGAACGTAAGGAAGTTCTTCTTCACCCAGAGAGTGGTAGAAAACTGGAATGCTCTTCCAGAGTCTGTCAAAGGGGGAAACACCCTCCAGGGATTCAAGACGAAGTTAGACAAGTTCCTGCTGAACCAGAATGTACGCAGGTAGGTCTAGTCTCAGTTAGGGCGCTGGTCTTTGACTATAAGGCCGCCGCATGAGCGGACTGATGGGCACGATGGACCACTGGTCTGACCCAGCAGCGGCAATTCTTATGTTCTTAATAGTAGAAGTAGTAGTAACTCACTCGCATGTGTGGCGCAAAGTATGAAAATAGCAGCAACACAGGCTGTATAAAAAATAGAAAGGAGGAAAAAGCCTCAGAAACGAACCCTCCCACCCCACAATGTTGGTTTAAAGGTGGTCAGGCAATAACCTCACTGGCACAAAAAACCTCCCCTGATATTTGAAAAAGCTCTGTACAGTGCAGTGAAAAAACTTAGTGTGAAAGACAGATGAATGAATTAACTTATCTTCGGATTGATCGGTACACTGACGTTGGCCAGCGTTTCACAATTTTGCTGTCGATCATAACTTTGAAGTGGGACACAACTGCTGTGTCTCCCTATGATAGTGCTTTGTAATGGAATCCAGGTGTCCAGATGCTATTATAGAATAGACTTTCACCATGTGGCATTGGAATGTCTAAAAGGAGCACCATAATCTAAGTTTCATAAGCTCCTGAAATAGGAGGGTTTGAGATTCCTGACTGTGTTCCCTCTAAACCAGGGGTGCACACACTTTTTGGACTTGCGAGCTACTTTTAAAATGACCAAGACAAAATGATTTACCAACAATAAAATTAAAAAACCCCCACAAAGCACACTGTACGCAGAGAAAATGTTAATTATCATTTATATTCCAGGGTTTTTTCAAAGAGATCAAGGCAAATGATTCTATGCAATGTCACCTCAGTAACAACTATACAAAAATAGACAAATATATCCCCCTCCCTTTTTACTAAACCGCAATAGCAGTTTTTAGCGCAGGGAGCTGCGCTGAATCTCCGCGCTGTTTTCGACGCTCATAGGCTCCCTGCGCTAAAAAACGCTATTGCAGTTTAGTAAAAGGGGGCCATAGTGCAAAATATAGACAGCAGATATAAATTCTCAAAATGGACACATTTTGATCACTAAATTGAAAATAAAAATCATTTTTCCTACCTTTGTTGTCTGGTGATTTCATAAGTTTCTGGTTGCACTTTCTTCTTCTGACTGTGCATCCAATATTTCTTCCCTTTCAGCCTACTGTATGCTTCCTCTCCTCCAGACCTCATTCCCTCCCCCAGCTTTATCGTCCTCCCTTTCTTTCTCTCTGCCCCCTTCTTTCTTTCTGTCTGTCTCCCTGCCCCCTTTCTTTCTGTCTCCCTGTCCCCCCTTTCTTTTTTTCTGTTCCCCTTCTTTCTTTCTTTCTGTCTCTTTGCCTGCCCCCTTTCTTTCTTTCTATCTCCCTGTCTCCCCTTTCTTTCTTTCTGTTTCCCTTCTTTCTTTCTGCCTCCCTGCCCCCTTCTTCCTGTCTCCCTGCCTGCCCCCTTTCTTTCATTTTCCCTGCCCTCCCCCAAGCCATGCCGCCCCAAGCTCTCCCTGCTTCCTGATGCAGAAGCACCCGGGCCAACCAGCCTTCCTCTCCCCGACATCAATTCTGACTTCGGAGAGGAAGTTCCAGGCCAACAGGCAGCGATTGGCTAGCCCGGAACTTCCTCTCCAATGTCAGAATTAACATTGGGGAGAGGAAGGCTGGTCAGCCTGGAGCTTCTGCATCCTGTTTATGGCGTTGGGATGCAGGTAGAACGTGAAGGCAATGCAAGTCTATCATGGAGCCTGGGATGGGCTCTGCGATCAACTCATGTTGCCTTCAATCTACTGGTCGATCACGATCGACGTTTTGGGCACCCCTGCTCTAAACTGTACAGGAGCCCTCCAACCTCATTCCTGCTAGTGGAGGGTGATGCTTCAATATTGTGGGTTCAGTCACTAGGATAGGCAGGTCTTCTGGAGTCCTGCAGAACTTGCCTGACCCTCTCTTTGAAAATGTGGTATTGAAACAGCACTGCCACTGGCAAAAATATAAGTGGAGGTCTCCTGCACAACTTGGAACAAGAAGGAACATAATCCCTGCAATTGCCTATCATTACACCTGGACAAAAATATAGTAGGTTTTCAATCCAAAAGCATATAAATAAGTGGAACAGAGAAGGCACATTTAGCAGAGATACCAAGTTACCCAGTTCCAGACTGGAGAACTTGGGTCAGGCCTGGTTTTGAACTTGTAGCTCAAAGCAGTATGGGCTATAAGATCGGAGAACACAATGTATTTATCTTTTGATAAGTTACAGCATGCGAGGTATGCTAGTAACAGAGCTATGGCTATTTCTGTGGCAGCTTTGGAATAACCTGGTTGGACTATTGAAAATGAATAATAACTTTCAGAGTTTTAAAAAAATTATTAAAAACATCTCTTTTTATAGAAACTTTTTAAGTGGTTAAGAAGCAGTGACTGAAGGAATGAGGTGACTTATGGAAATGTTATATGTTTATTTTGTTTTATTGTGTTTTATTCTGTGTTTTGTGTCTTTATCATATGGTTATGTTTGTGTTTTTTATAATCTGCTTAGGTTATAAATAAATATATTTGTAGTACCTGATCCTGCCCATTAAAATCAGTGCTGCATGTCTCATAATGCACAGCATGGGGTGGTCAGAAATCCAGGATTGTGCTAAAATCTCTAGCCTGGAAATGGGTAACTTGGCATTTTCCGATTTATGGTTAGAGGGAAAACTTCCTTTTTTTTTTTTTTTTTTTTTTTTTACTTCTGCCACCTAGAGGTCATCATGAGTGATCTTTTCTCAGAGGTTCCAAAGTAGTAAAATTGCCAGGGTTTATTTCTTGGGATTTTTAACTGCCTTCATGAAGAGATTCACTCAAGGTGGTGTACAGAAGATCCACAAAGCTTCTTTTTTAATGAGCGATGTTGACTTCATTTACTATATTTTCATTCAGAGTATATTTGACCCCTGAGGCAGGCATATCATATGCTGAAACACATTGCTCTCGGGTCTGCAGATTTGTAGATGAATAGATTTATGTTTTTATTGATCCTTTTGGCTGCTCTTTGTTTGGAAAGGCCGTTGTCCCATCAGTGTACTTTTTTGGTTCCTTATGGTGTGATGGACAAATCCCTTTAAGCAAGAGAGAAAGTAAGTTACACCCTTATCAAAACAAGCATGTGGATCTGAGGAGACCTTCATCATATTCTCTTGCGGTGCCCAAGGGCTGGGCTCTGCAGTTATACATTAATAATGAAGCAGCTTTAATTTCAGGCATCACTCAAATTATTTGTGTTTTAAGATTTATTGATCACCTTTTTGAAGAAATTCACCCAAGATGGTGAACAGCAAGAAGCTGAACACAGGTAATAGTCAATTACAGCAGTAACATAAGAACATAAGATTGCCTCTGCCTGGTCAGACCAGGGGTCCATCGTGCCCGGCCGTCCGCTCCCGCGGCCCCCCAGGTCCATGACCTGTAAGTGTTCCCTACCTAACCTAAAACGTCCATACCCTGTTCGCTTAATGTCCTGTAAGGTAAACCTCTATCTGTACCCTGTTATCCCCTTCGCTTCCAGGAAGTCATCCAGTCCCTTTTTGAACCCCAGAATTGTACTCTGTCTTATCACCTCTCCGGGAAGCGCGTTCCAGGTGTCTACCACCCGTTGAGTGAAGAAGAACATTATGGCATAATGACATTATGGCATAGTAAGCTACATAAAATTTCACCATAACATAGGGTGGAAGCAAAAGTGGAACATACAGACAGAAAAGATAGAATAACAGGCGTTAGATAAAAAATAAGAGTGGCTAACTTCAAATTGCACATGAAGTCAGAAAAGGTACAGGAAAATGATTTCAGTGCAGGCTCTTGTTCTTCCAACTATTGCATCAGCCTCCAATCAAAAGGGTGTCAGGTCAAAAGCGCGCCGGGACAAAGGCGCGCGCAGACAATTGAGCGCAGTGCGGAGGTGCGCGCTGAAGAAAATTACTGTTTTTAGGGGCTCCGATGGGGGGGAGTGGGGGGGAACCCCCCCACTTTACTTAATACAGATCGTGCCATGTTGAGGGGGGTTTGGGGGGGTTGTAACCCCCCACATTTTACTGAAAACTTCACTTTTTCCCTGTTTTTAGGGAAAAAGTTAAGTTTCCAGTAAAATGTGGGGGGTTACAACCCCCCAAACCCTCCACAACGCCTCCGTGATCTGTATTAAGTAAACTGGGGGGCTCCCCAACAAAACCCCCCGTCGGAGCCCCTAAAAACAGTAATTTTCTTCGGTGCGCGCCTCCGTCTTGCGCTCAGTTGTCGGCGCGCGTCTTTGTCTTCCACGATTATGTCTATGAACCATCAAAAGCCTTCTTGTTTACACCAGGATTGGTTCCATGTCATTTAATAATGGCAGGTTGTCAATATAGTTGCAAAAAAGAACTTTGTGTCATAGCTTGGATGCTTGGTCCCTTCTTCTTTTCAAGATATTCTGTAATTTTCTATTTTCCCTATCTTCCATCCTTTGTGGTCCTTAACTCTGCAGCTGGTCAGCTTGAACTGATCACTTGCCTTTTTCAGGGTTTTTCTTTCCTATCAGTTTGCTGGTATTCTCTTCTTCTTATTTTAGTCCGTAATCCTCTTTGTTGTGAGTGTCAGGAAAGGCAGTATATCAAGTTAAAGCCAGCAGCTTTAGTAAAAGAGGGGGAATTGAATGGCCTTCGGAGCATTTGTTGTACAGCACTTGACCATGCTGCTTTATAAAAGGGGGCCTTAGTGAACTGGCTAACTCTAGTTACTAAAAACTTGGCAGTCATTTTTCCTGAGTAGTCAATCCCTGTTAATTAGCTAATACAGAACAATTGTAAAAGTGCTTGCTATTGCAGGAAAGGCACTAAATTAATTTCATTTAGGGGCAAAGCTAATTTTTCCTCTATCTTTATAGAGTGGAGGAGTGGCCTAGTGATTAAAGCATCTGCCTCACTGTGAGTTAAGTTCCCACCACAGCTCCATGAGACTGTGCGCAAGTCACTTAACACTTCATTGCCCCAGGTACAAAATAAGTACCTGTGTAAAATATGTAAACCGCTTTGACTGTGTCAACTATGCTGAAAAAGCGGTATACAAGTCCTATCCCCTGTACCCTTTTTTTTATTTGTGCGCTTTAGACTGTGCTGATCATTCTCCATTTCTCCATCCCAGTGTTCTCCTTTGACTCACTTCCTAATCTAAACTAAACCTTAAGATTATATAATCCAGTTGCTAATTTGGTTAACTACAGTGATTCCGAATTAATGTTTGCTTTTTTGTTTGTTTCTTTGCTCTTCCCTTTCACAGCAAGCAGCAAAACTCTGTGAAATCCAAATCAGTCTGGGAGCAGAGGACAACTCAGATTCGAATGCACAACTTCAGGGCGAGCTGTGAGGCATTGTATAATGAGCTAGACCCAGAGGAGCGGGTCAGATATGCCACCACCTTGCACATTCGGCCCGATATGAAAACCCACCTGGACCGGCCCCTAGTAGTGGAACCTCGGGCTGATGACAAAGGACAGGAAAGCGAGCAGGGCAAGGGTTCATCAGCTGAGAGTGCCACAGAGCCACCGCGTAAACACCACCGACACCGAGAGAAGCCAGGTGAAGGAGCCCTGGACAATGGTGGGGAGCCAGGTAGTGGGAATCGTGAAGAGCGACACAGGCAGCACCGGAGTCGCAGCAAAGAGGCAGAGGGCAGTGGTGGCAGTAAGGAAGGGAAGAATGATCGCAACCGAAGTCAAGAGCGAACCAAGAGGCACCACCGGCAGAGCTCCATGGAGGAGGGAACAACAGCACCAGAGAGAGAGCACCGACGGCATCGCATGCACCGGCATTCAGCTGAAAGGCAGCCCAAGGAGGGGAATGGCACCATCAGTGGTGGGGTCAAAAGTGAGAGGCGGGCGCGGCACCGAGGAGGCTCACGTTCAGGCCACAGAGAGACAGATAATGGAGAGGAGCCCCCCCGGCGGCACAAAACCCGGCACAAAGCACTCTCTACCTATGAAGGTGATGAATCTGGAGCCAAGGAGCACAGGAACCACCAGTCCAAGTAAGTGAAGCTGCACATATGTAGATGTAAAGCTGGAAAATTAAGAAAAGAAGACCCGTGTATCCCCAGTTTATCACACACATGATAATAGTCCCATAGTTCTCTTCGTTGCCATTATTTAAAACACAACTCTGTGAAAATGGTCCAGATTACTTATTGTAGATCTCAAATAAGATGGCATGAAAGGGAACATGAGCCTGGCAAATGTAGAGACAGTTCAGATGCCTTAATCTAATGACTAATAGCAATGTTATAGTCAGAATAGAAACACTGGGCTGAATATTCAAAAGCAGTTATCCGGAGAGCAGCAGCCATCATTTGGGTAAGTGTCTGATCAAGACTCTGACTGAAAATTTTTAGAAATACTGTACTATGCCCCTCATCTATAACAGGCCTCGTAAATTTAAGTACTTGCGTACTTAAATTTATAAAATAATGCCATCCATGTAGTAAGTGTACATTTACGTGCATATTGTACATGGCATTGTATAGTTAAGCGCTATTTTATAATTAAGTGTGTAAATGGCACAATGTGTAATAGCAAGGAGACATTCTTAGGGAAAGGGTATAGGTGGGCTGTAGGCAATCTTGATATTTACATAGGCAACTTACAGAATACTGGATGTTGTATATGTAAATGTCATATCTAGGTGCAACATTTACACTAGTCTTAGACATCGCAAATGTTAGCACTTACATTGAAGTGCAGCAATGCCGGGTTACGCCAATATAAAAGCACATGCACAGGTGCTCTTATAAATAGGCTTACTACCTGTATCATTATGGTATCAGCATGGCGGTACACAGGTACAGAATTGTTTCTTATATAGATAGTGCCACAGAAAATTCTTACAAATCACCTCTGCACTATCTGGAGAGTGCCAGGGCAGGCAAGTCATTCTACCTAACTCTATGGATAGTTGGTAATATTCAGTTGCAAGACAGGTAGCAGTTTAGATAGAGTTAGAACAGCAAAAAGGTGTCAAAATATCACTGCTCTCTATATAGCTTGTGCTGGTCACTGTTGAGCATATGTATTCAATACTGCCATCTTTGCAGATATTAGCACAGAATATACACAGACACTTGAAATGCCACAGCTAATGTGTAAAGCAAGCACTGACTGTGGCACCTGAATACTGAAGCTGAAATCATTTAGGATGGGGTGCTGGATGACAGATCAATGATTTAGTGATGAGTACTTGTCAAGTAAATTATGTAAGATTTAACTCCAGTTTGGTTACTACTGTTCTTTGCCCTGGGGTGGGGGTAGGCAATAAGGAAAAGTCAATTTTACCAAAAGTAAAACTTGCTAATCTGCATACTGTCTAAATGTTTAATTTATGCATTAATGTATTAGCAAAAAGAGGGTAGTTATTATAAAACATTTTTGTGTGTAACATTAATAATTTTGTAAGCGGTATTTCTGAAGGGCTGTCAGGTAAGATTTGCCTGATGATACCAAAATCTGCAATAGAGTATAACATCCCTGATGGTGTGAATAACATGAGGAAGGACCTAGCGAAGCTTGAAGAATGGTCTGAAATTTGGCAGTAGAGAGTTGCATGGGGAAAGAAATCAAACCCGTCCCCACTGGAAATCGAATCCATTCCTGCAAGTAATATCTTCCATCCCTGCCCATCCCCATAAACTTCAGAAGTAGTTATTTCATTTTATTATGCTACTGAATTAAAGGCTCTGGTAGAGATCCATTTACAAATAAGCAAAGACATATTATTAATTTGGAAATATTAATTGGGAAAATACATACTTTGTAAATAGGTCTCTGCCAGAGCCTGTAATGTAAATTTAAAATATAAATAATCCAGCTGATTAGGACCCTCAAGCTATGTCAGCTGAAGACTTCCTCTGAAGGTGGCTAAAAATCCCTTTTGCCAGCTTGGCAGGCAGCATCAACATCCCTAAACCATAGATGCTGGCACTAGAGAACGACATGGTGACTGTTACATGGTTTCTTCAGGGATTCAAACTTTAAAATCCACTTCCATCTGGATAACAACTGAGCATATAAAGCTCTGATTTTTAATGTGCACAAAGGCATAAGACAGCGCAGTGCAAAAATAGAGGGCAGCGGAACTACTTCCGGCCCAAAGAGCAACTTCTCTATTTTTTTCCATTGTGGCCCATGGTGGGTTGGATCATCCGCAGGATAATGAATCATCAGGGGCTGGTGACTCTGGTGGCCAGGATTGGCCCTGCAGGCCTTGGTATGTGGATTTGGTGCATCTGTAGAGAGCCAGATGCCTGAAACTGCTGGTTCATCCAGGGCTCTTCACTCAAGGCTCTTGAGCACACCGCCCTGATTCGGAAAGGTTACTCAGAGGTCAGGGTTATGACTCAGGGCAAAGAAGCCTGCGACGGTTATAGCTTATTCTAAGACCTGAAAGACCTTCCAGTTATGGTGCACCAAAGAGCAGGTGGAATCTGAAAGGGCTCCCATTCCGGTGATCCTTGCATTCCTGCAAGCTGGTCTTGAAAAGTGCCTGGCAGTTTCATCTCTCAAAATACTGGTAGCTGATATCTTGTGTTTTCAGACTCGGAGAGGCTTGCAGTCTCTGGCGTCCCACCCAGATGTCACTCAGGATTTTGAGGGGGGCTCTCAGATTAAAGCCTCCACTACACAGACTGTTCCCATCTTGGGATCTCAATATGGTCTTGAGCCTCAGACAGAGGCTCCCCTGTTGAACCTTATAGTTTAGGCAATGTTTTTGGTTGCCATAGTCTGGCCGAGAAGGATCTCAGAATTGCAGGCCCTCTCATGTAGGGAACACTTTCTTCGTTTCATGGAGTCAGTTGTTTCTTTGTGCACAGTTCCTTCCTTTCTTCCAAAAGTAGTTTCTGCCTTCCACATCAGTCAGAAGCTCTGTTTGCCTGCTTTTCTTCCTACAGGTTCAGCAAAACAGGACAGACTCTTGTGGAAGCTGGATATGCGCAGAGCTGTGCTTATCTATCTGGAGAAGACTAATGATTCCGGACTTTCTGATAATCTTTTTGTACTGACAAGCCACTTGAGACTTGGCTAGCCAGCCTCCAAGGCTTCCATTGTTAGATGGATTTGCATGGTGATTTCTTTTTCCTCCATTGCCTGTGGAAAATAACCTATCTCTATGTATTATTCCCCTCCCCGAACAAAAACAGAGATGGAATGGAAATTGGAAGGCCTCCTTAGCTAGGCAGTTATGGCTATTGACTATGGCACCTTGAGTTTTCCCTGTGTCCAATCTTAATGCTATGGCATGCACTCTCTTAATAACAGTGTCACAGAAAGTTGTGACAAACCCAGGTCCATTTCAGGTCTTCCCCACAATAAACCCGAATCCGTTCCTGGTTTTTCCCCAGTGAGCAGGAAAGTACACAAGCCACCTAGTTGCAGGAGAGCTGATCAGGTGACTGATCAATTAATGAATCAAGCAGACTCTAGCTCTGACATGGAAATGGAGATAGAAGAAACAGGGCAGGATAAGTTTGAAAGTTTCACTCTATGCAGACCCTATCCTGCCTCTGTCAAAAATCTCAGGCAATTTGAACAGCCGGTTAAAACCAGGGCTAGAAAGAATCCTGTCTGTGAAAACAGGAAACAAGCCAGTGGGTGGAAAACCCTTCCCCCACCTTCTCAGAGGGGGAGTGGTTTTCTACCGGATATAATGAGCCTCCTGAGGACAGAGGGGAAACAGCCAAGGGAAGCCAGACACACGGGAGAGGAACACCCAGGAGGGTATGAAGCTGGAGAGAGCCAGACTCTCTCAGACTGGCCCATGATAGAGGCAGATGATTCGGCTCATATCAGGGAGCCTTGGGAGCAGTCAGAGGAGGAAGCAATGGAAACCCAGGCAAGCCAGGCAGGCACTAAAACCCAGCCATTGCCTATGGAAATACAGTGAGTTTAAACCTGGATTTTTTCTCATGCTGCTTATGCCTCTGTGCTGCTAGTGAATCTGAAAGTTTAGGTACTTCAGATTTAAAAACTCTCCCTGAAAGCTTAATACAGAAGTTTTCTTTAAAGCCCTGAACGTTATAAAGTTGTATGTGTGTTTGTACTTCCTGGCTGATTGCCAAGCTGAGCCAGCACGTTGCTTTTCTCTCAGCTGTGGCTAATCCCTAGTGCACCATTGCAGAGAAGGGAAACGTACAAGTGCTACTGAGGACTAGTGCCATACCAATGATTTTTGAACATAAAAATGAACTGCTTGGATAAAAGAATATTGGTTTAAAAACACTGTTGCTCTGGTGAAGAGAACTGAGACTCATATGCTTGCAAGCCCAGAAGCAGGGACTGTCTGTAATACAGTGTTATTCAAGTTTTGTTTTGGAATGTTTTATGTTGGACCTTTGGGAGTTTGGTGTCATGTGCTAGGACTGTATACTGCACTGCAAGGTTGAAGCCTGAATTGTTTTGAATTACGTTACCACGGCTGGAATAAAGCTATTTTTGTTTTTTGACACATTTTGTCTGGAGCCTTATTATCTTACCTGCTTGCCTAAAAAGTAAGACCTGAAGGATCCCTTAGTAGCAAGGGACACATAGTATTAGAGTATTAGTCACTTTGCCCGGGGCTTGCTGCGTCTGCAGGAACACGGGGTGTGACAAAGTATAGTACAAAAAATTTACTCAATGATAATGCATTGGCTTACGCTAATGATCATTTCTCTGGCAATGATGGTTTCACAGTGTGTGAGTTCCTTGTTCCATCAGAAACTTGTAGAAAGTTTATTTTCCCCTCTCTGGCTTTTGATCTATTGAAATGCCTTCCTCTTTGTCAGCAGAGAGAATCCATCTGAGCCAGAAGCTGGAACAATGAGTGTACCTGGAGGTCCTATGACCACTGGCCTGCAACAAGTACCTGAACAGCCAGAAGATGCTGACAACCAGAAAAATGTGAACAGAATGACACAGCCGCCTCCAGACAAGACCGACACTGTGAACGTTCCTGTCACCATCACAGCACCCCCAGGGGACATCTCTGTCATACCAAGTGAGAACTTTTGAACTTCTATAACAGTGGTTCCCAACCCTATCCTGGGAGACCACCAGTCAGTCGAGTTTTTGGGATAGCCCTAATGAATATGCATGAGAGAGATTTGCATATAATGGAGGTGACAGGCATGTTAATTTGCCCCATGCATATTCATTAGGGATATCCTGAAAACCTGAATGGCTGGCATTCCCCCCAGATAGGATTGGGAACTACTGCTCTATGCCATATCTATCATACCTATCATTTCACCTAACTCAGCCAATGTATTAGATTGGTATGTACCCTTGAGGTACCTTATCCAATGTGAGGAATATGTGATCAAAACAGTTTTTAAAAACCCAAAAAACAGACACACACCTCTGGCTCAAATTTATGATGACTAATTTTATTACTAATTGTAATTTGTAATAGAAGCATACGTGAATTGAAAACTTGTCATGATCTTCTGTAACCAGGTTGTTTTATTGTATGAGTCCAGCCAGGCTAGCTCTGCTACTAGGCAAACTGGACATCGCATTTACCATTCCCTACCCTGGTCCCTTATACAGTCTCCCCCCTCCTCTTTGTATCCCCCTCCTCATGTGCTGCTGCCTTACTTCTTCCTGTGCCAGAGCTCCCAAAAGTACCCAGTACAAGTGTGAGGCCTTTCAGTAGAGAATTCTGTGCAAGCTACTGCTACATCACGCCCATTCCCCACTGAGAAGTTCTGCCTCAAGGAAGGGCAGAAGACAGCAGCACTTGGGTGTGGGATTGTGCTGACAAGGCCCTGTGCCAGCGTTACTGTAAAGAAGTGGGGAAAAAAAACTGTAGTAGGGACCCCATGGGAACTTGAACTGTGGCCAGCTACATCGGGCTTGGAAGCAATATGGTTTATATACAATAGTGGTATCGGAAAGTCTTGATCATCCTGGCATCTATCTGGAACAAAAATAGCATTATGATGTCAGCTTAATGAAAGCAATTACTGTGGTATCTATCTTGTTGCTAAACAGCCTCAGTGGCTGTTTTATTTTTGTTTTTTTAATGCCAGGCACTGCAGTTGAAATAAATCTGAATATTGAGTGACAATATCCAGATGATAGCTGGTGCTGAATATTTGAATTTAGTGGTATCTGGCATCATTATCCAAAATAGCAGTGGTATTTAGCCTTTTTGCTGTTCTAATTTTATCCTGATAGATATCCATTTAGCGAAATGAATATTGTAGCTAATTGGATAACTTCTGTCTCTACCTTCATTCTGCCCTTGGACCATCCCAGCACTATCTGGATATTGCTGAGGTGATCTGTGAATACATATATTCAGCGCTATCTGGATAGGGCCACTGAATATCAGCAGATATCTGTGGCTAAGGGGAATACATAATGTAACCCCTCCCTCTTTGAATATCAATTCTCTCTCACTTCACCTTCGGTAGTCAGGTTACCCTACAAGTCAAAGTGAGAATTTTTCTAAAAAGAGGGAAAAGTTAAAAATAATATTTCATCTTAAATAAAAGATACCGGGTGAACAATAAGTGAAACCTTTTAAACAAATACTGATTTTAAAAGTTTTTGTTAGTTTATTTATACAAATCTAATAAAAATATATATATATATATACAGCTTTAGAATAAGTTTCCAAATAAAACCTTTCTCAAAGAATTTATGGCTCCTTTTACGAAGGTGCGCTAAGACTAGCGCGTGTTTGCCGAAAATCTACCGCCTGCTCAAAAGGAGGCAGTAGCGGCTGGTGCGCGCGACATTTTAGCACGCGCTATTCCACGTGTTAAGGCCCTAACGTGCCTTCGTAAATGGAGCCCTTAGTTCTTTGTGATAAATTTTTCTCACAGGATCCAGGTGTATGTATACTTCTTTTTCCTCACAGGGTCCAGGTGTTTTTCCTTTTTTTTCTGCAGGGCTGTTGGGTACCAGCCCTTCTTCTTTCCAGGAGATTCAGCTTCAACAAATGGAGTACCTACTCCCTAACTTAAAAAACCAAAGGAAGCAAAACCCTATATCCCTATTTGATGACAAAAAAAGAATACATACTGTGATCACTAGCTACCCCCAAAAATCAAAGGATAATTCAAATTTCCCTTTAAAACTAATCCTACTTATTTTTTTTTATTAAACCAAGGTTTAATTAAAAATCAGTAAATATCCAAATATCTTTTTTTTTTTAATTCTTTATTCATTTTCAAAATTACAACAAGTGTTATATATGTTCAATCACATTAACAATAAATACATCACTTAAAAACTATCATTGGTACATTACATAAACTCATATCCCTCCCCCCTTCCCCCCCTCCCTACCATATATTCCATTATCTTATAGAATATGTAATAATAAAATATCCCCCCTTCACTATTTAACTGATAAATTTAAGGGAAACAATGTCAACTAATCCGTACAATATTTTGTTAATGGTTTCCACACATCCTGAAATTATCATATGATACTGTGATATTTGGTATGGAAATGAGAGCAAAAAGTCAGATTTCTGCGAACAACAATAAATTATTACTTATAATGACTGTGTTGCCATTCAGCAAATTACATATAATTGGAAGGATTGGAGAAGATTAAATTATAATTTTTGGTGGAGCTCTTTATGTCATATCTATAAAATGGAAAGTTTTATTGCAATACAGCGGGGATATTTCAGGAAATTTCAGGATGTGTGGAAACCATTAACAAAATATCCAAATATCAATAAACATCTAATATCCAATTTCCAAGATCTAATAAATATCTAATTTATAATATCCAATATCTTTAAAAACCCAATTTTTCAGAGACAATATATTCCAAACACTTGTCTCTGCCACACACCAACTCAACAGCCCTCAACTGCTCTCTCTGGCAGTTTTAGAACTCTCCCCAGCACTGCTGACTTCTACATGAGGTCATCAGACCTGTTGCAGACATCAGCAGTCTAGAATTCCAAAAAATTACTCATGCAAACACAGCATTAAACCAGCCAAATATCAAAATAAATAAAATCCAATAAACAATACCTGAAGATGTCTTCAAAACCTTCAGAAACTTTAATTTTCTTTATTTTTCTTCAGCCATGGCAACCTCCACGAGCTCCTGAGCACGAACCTGCTCAGGATCTGTTGCCATGGCTTCCCCAACACTTTCTCTTGAGCCAGTGCCATAATTATAGGCACGCGCCGGATTTAAAAATAAAAAACAGCCCGCGAAGATCCGCACTCCAAATTTTTCAGGAGAGGCCCTCTGGAGCCTCTCCCCAATCCCACCAATTCTCTGCCGCCTCTTCGGTGCTTTTAGCACCTTAAAAATCCTCTTTGGGCCGTTTAGGCCCAACCTGGGACTGGAGAGCAACTGTGCTTGCGCAGCTGCTCACTGATGACATCACCGCGTACACACGATGACATCACCAATGCGCGCCGCCACCGTGAGTCCTTTCCCGATGCCGCTAACTCCTGCGGCTCTCCAGCAGCCATGTCTTCAAGAAGGCCTGCTCCCTGCCCACTCCGGTGCTACAGGACTGACGCATCTTCAGACAGGCTGATTCCCGCACCTGTCAGCACTACCAGACAGCGTCTTTACCCCGTAGCAATGAGCATGGCACTGAACTAATCTCGGCCCCAACACAATTCTGCCCAGGTATTTTAATTTATTCTTTTATTTAAACCTTGGTTACATTAACTTGGGGATATTTCCCTTAGAATATTGTGCCCTGTGAAAATCACCTTGCATTGTTGGTTCTGTTTATTCTAAGGCTCTTTTCTCTACTGTAGATCCAATTATAATAATCAGTGGACTTGCCATGGAGAGGAGTTCACTTTACCTCTCATTGTATTGATTTAATTCTACCAAGTCCTTTTATATTCTTATCTGTTTATTGTAGTGAATAATATTGATTATGAAACTAAAACAGAGGAGAAGAAGGGCATAGAGATTGATGACTTAACGAAAAATGGTCCAAAACAAATCCTGCCTTACAGTTCCATGTTCATCTTTAGCTCCACCAACCCGTAAGTCTTCAGGCTCTGTTGGCCAATCTTTGCCTTGTGTAGACGAATAATGATTGGATGGAGAGAGGCATGGGGTTGAAAGAAGAGTCTTGTTGATGTTTTAAAGGTGTGAACTGACAATGTGGAAAAACTGAAGAATAAAACTAGACTATAGTGGTTCTTGGTTGGGTTACTAAATGTACGAGTTGAGTGAATCTAAGCAATATGCAGCTTTGTAACAGAAGAGTTTGAAATCTTCATTAAATGATGAAATGCTCAGTTCAGTGTTATTTTAAGATAATATGTGAATATCAAACCCAGGTAAAAAGCCAGGCATGATTTATTTCAGAAGCAGCAGCTCTCTACTACTTTATATACCGTAAGAGGATTTGGAACATGTCCATAATGAAGTGTCCTACAGAAATTCAACTTTCTTAAAAACCCCTGAGCTAAGAGAGTCATTCATTTGATATTTTTTATAGAATAAAATAGAGCAGTTAGGTGATTTTGTCATTTGTCAGAGTCCCCCATTGAGTCCCCCATTGACTGAAACGGAAGTCCCCCATTGTAGCACAACACAGTCACTAGCATCTGACAGGTTGATCTCTCAAACTGTCTGCTCTTCCAGCATGCTTCAACCCTGTTCCGATTGGAGTATAGAAGAGAATGTGTATGTCATAGTTAAATAACATAGTTATATAATCTGGTTTTAAACCCTGCCTAGAACAAGTAAATAGGATGGATGAGTAATAGTTGAAGTAAACAATAACATAGTAATAAATCAACTTATCACTCAGTTTGAGAGCGTTATTCCTGATTGTCTTGAAATTGCTAAGTCAGCTGATTCTTAATAATTTACCGTATTTTCACGCATATAACGCGCGCGTTATACGCGTTTTTACCTACCGCGCATACCCCTCGCGCGTTATATGCGTGAGCGCGGTATACAAAAGTTTTAAAACATAGTTCCCACCCCGCCCGACGCCCGATTCACCCCCCCCAGCAGGACCGCTCGCACCCCCACCCCGAACGACCGCTCGCACGCGCTCCCACCCGCACCCACGATCGGAGCAAGAGGGAGCCCAAGCCCACTTGCCCGGCCGACTCCCCGACGTCCGATACATCCCCCCCCCCCCGGCAGGACCACTCGCACCCCCACCCCGAACGACCGCTCGCACGCGCTCCCACCCGCACCCGCATCCACGATCGGAGCAAGAGGGAGCCCAAGCCCTCTTGCCCGGCTGACTCCCCGACGTCCGATACATCCCCCCCCCCGGCAGGACCACTCGCCCCCCCACCCCGAAGGACCGCCGACTTCCCGACAATATCGGGCCAGAAGGGAGCCCAAACCCTCCTGGCCACGGCGACCCCCTAACCCCACCCCGCACTACATTACGGGCAGGAGGGATCCCAGGCCCTCCTGCCCTCGACGCAAACCCCCCTCCCCCCCAACGACCGCCCCCCCCCAAGAACCTCCGACCGCCCCCCCAGCCGACCCGCGATCCCCCTGGCGACCCCCACGACCCCCCCACCCCCCTTCCCCGTACCTGTGGTAGTTGGCCGGACAGACGGGAGCCAAACCCGCCTGTCCGGCAGGCAGCCAACGAAGGAATGAGGCCGGATTGGCCCATCCATCCTAAAGCTCCGCCTACTGGTGGGGCCTAAGGCGCGTGGGCCAATCAGAATAGGCCCTGGAGCCTTAGGTCCCACCTGGGGGCGCGGCCTGAGGCACATGGGCCCAACCCGACCATGTGCCTCAGGCCGCGCCCCCAGGTGGGACCTAAGGCTCCAGGGCCTATTCTGATTGGCCCACGCGCCTTAGGCCCCACCAGTAGGCGGAGCTTTAGGATGGATGGGCCAATCCGGCCTCATTCCTTCGTTGGCTGCCTGCCGGACAGGCGGGTTTGGCTCCCGTCTGTCCGGCCAACTACCAAAGGTACGGGGAAGGGGGGTGGGGGGGTCGTGGGGGTCGCCAGGGGGGTCGCGGGTCGGCTGGGGGAGCGGTCGGAGGTTCTTGGGGGGGGCAGTCGTTGGAGGGAGGGGGGTTTGCGTCGAGGGCAGGAGGGCCTGGGATCCCTCCTGCCCGTAATGTAGTGTGGGGTGGGGCTAGGGGGTCGCCGTGGCCAGGAGGATTTGGGCTCCCTCCTGGCCCGATATTGTTGGGGAGTCGGCGGTCCTTCGGGGGGAGGGATGTATCGGACGTCGGGGGGGGCATCAGGCTTTCAGGATGGGGACAGACCTTCAAGGGGGGACAGTGCACGGAAGTCAGGGGGGGTGAACGGAGAGTCGGAAAGTCAGGGCGGGCGAAAGGAGCGTCGGGCAGCATGCGCGGTATACCCGTGAGCGCGGTATACCAAAGTTTTTGTACATATCATCGTGATTTCTGCGCGCTATACCCGTGTGCGCGTTTTATACGGGTGCGCGTTATTTGCGTGAAAATACGGTACTCCCACCAACATCCTATTTCCAATCTTCTGTGTTTGACTAAAATCATTGAAAATATTTAATTGCTATCTTATATAGAATTTGTACTGGCTCTATATCCATGTCAATCTGGTTTTAGAACTGGTTTCAGCATTGAGACAGTTCTAACTTTCTCTGTTAAGTGAAATCTATAATAAACTTGATAAGGTTTTGTTGCCCTAGAAGTATCACTTGACCTGTCTGCCGTCTTTGATGTCATTGATCATACACTTCTTCTAAAGCACCTTATCTCTGTGCACCGTTCTTAATTGATTTGCCTCTTTTCTTTATAACTGAACATTTAGAGTTACAATCACCTACCCACTATCATGTGAGGTTCTGCAAGAGTCAATATTATCATCTATCCCTTTAAACCTTTTTATTTAAAGCCCTTTTGTGATGTTGGTCCAGTTTTCAGGAATTAGCACATATTGTTATCATTCATTGTACTTCTAATAAAAACCCTGACCTTGGCTCACTCTAGTTCCATGAACATCATTTGGTCTTGAATCCACAAAAAATGGCAGCGCGCTCCCTCTCCCTCCATCACACTCATTTTATTTAGTTGGCCATTATAGCTAGTTTTTAGATATTTAGGAATAACTTTGGATTCTGTGTTTCATTTCTCCCACAGATTATGTTGGTTAAGAATCAGGTCTTTTGGCATTACCCCAAATTAAGTCAGTGTATGGTTACTTTAGAGCAAAAGACACACCAGACTCTATTTCAGGCATTTAGCAGATTACGTTTTTGACTACTCTTAAGTCATTTATGCTGATATTTCTAAGACTAAGGGCTCCTTTTACAAAGGTGCGCTAGCGGTTTTAGCGGGTGTGCTAGCAGCTACCGCCTCCTTTTAAGCAGGCGGTAATTTTTCGGCTAGCGCACGCTAATCGTGTGCGTGCGCTCGAAACGCTAGCGCACTTTTGTAAAAGGAGCCCTAAATTAAAAAGACTTCAAACTCTTCAAAACACAGCAGCACCTGTATTGTGCTGGGCCAGACAGAAAGACCGTGCCTTCCGTCTCCTTTAGAAATTTCATTGGCTACCAGTAGAATATAGATTTCAATTCACACACAAGGTATTCCACACTGGATTAACAGATTATTTTGCTCAATAATGCTCTGCACTGCTGTTTGAAAACTCTGATCTATGAATGATCATAAACTCATTTTCCCAAACCCCTCACAAGACATTGTTTTCTTAATTTTCTGGCCCCATTTCTTTGGAATGACTTACCTCGTGCATTCTACTTAGAACCTTCATTCCAAAAATGTAAAAATGGGATTTAAAAACACTTCTTTTTTTTTTTTACCCTGGTTTATAATTGGCTTGTATAATACAAATGGTCCAATTTCTGTTAGAATTTAGCTGGAGAAAGCTGCAGACAACATTATAATTAGTGAATGAATATATGCTTTTCTTTATTTGAACTGAAGTTCCTTTCTGGTGATTTTATTAAATAGAAATAAACATAAATGTAGATGACTAGAAATTGTGTCCCATAATTTCTTTCCACATGGTAAAAGTAAATCTTAGCAGGATATCTTTATCTAAGTCTGTGCTATTTTCCTCCCTGGTTCTCTACCATCCTGGGTAGATGAGTGTCCATAATCTCATACTTAATCTATTGCCCAGTGCTCTATTCCTACTTGTCATGCCATCAGACTTTTACAATAATCTGAACACCTACCAACATTACTGCTGCTCATTTCCAGTTGTTCAGCTTCTTAGGTCCCAGCTGCCATGAAACTGCTAATATTGAACTAGTTGGTTTCTGGGAAAATGCAATTTACCAGTACCATCACAATTACACCACAGTCAGCAGCATTAGTAAGTCTTGCATCCTTTCTCTACCCCTTGTATTATCTTTATCACTTCTCCTCTTACCTCTGCTCTTTAGGGAGTGAATGGTAGATTGCTTGAAATACTTCAACCTCATAATTCTGTTCGTACCATATTTACCAAATGTGACATCAGATAATGAGCGTAAGGCCCATCCTTTACACTCAACTGCATTCCTGATACATTCAATAGGTTCCAGTTGATCTTTGGCTCTCCCTTCACTTTTTAACCACCAGAGATCTTCTTCCAGAACTCTTCCAGATCATCTTAAATTTTATTACCATTTTCTCTTCACCTCTTTCATTGTAAAGCCACTCCATGCAGTAAAGAAATATGTTTAATATTGATTCTCCTATCCCAGCGCTTTAAACTATATTTATTTATTTATTTAGATTTATTAGCTTTTTAAAGAAATTTATCCAAGATGATGTATAGCAAGAATAAGGTGGAAATATGAAAAAATATTAGAGAAGTAAAAATATTCCAATAACAGTACACATTCCCCCCTCATTCTATAACAGATCACATATATTTAAGCACTATCTATATACCGTATTTTCTCGCATATAACGTGCGCGTTATACGTGGTTTTTACATACCGCGCATACCCTTGCGCGTTATACGCGTGAGCGCATTGTACAAATTTTTTTTTACATAGTTCCCCCCCCGACGTCCGATTCACCCCCCCCCCCCCCGCAGGACCGCTCGCACCCCCACCCCGAAGGACTGCTCGCACGCACCCGCACCCCGAAGGACCACTCGCACGCACTCTCACCCGCACCCCCAGCCTGAAGGACCGTTCGCACCCCCACAGCCTCCGGACCCCCCCCCCCCATCATGTAGAAGCTCCTACCGGTGTCCTGCTGCTTCCTCTTGGCGGTCCCGGCCCTTCTGTGAGCCCTGTGCCTGTGCTGCTTCTTCCGGCAGTCCCGCTCTTTCTCTGACGTCAAGCCCTCTTGCCCCGCCGACTCCCCGACACGATCGGGGCAAGAGGAAGCTCAAGCCCTCTTGCCCCCCCGACTCCCCAACTCCCCGACAATATCGGGCCAGGAGCGAGCCCAAGCCCTCCTGATCACGGCGACCCCCTACCCCCACCCCACACTACATTATGGGCAGGAGGGATCCCAGGCCCTCCTGCCCTCGACGCAAACCCCCCTCCCCCCAACGACCGCCCCCCCCCCCAAGAACCTCCGACCGCCCCCCCAGCCGACCCGCGACCCCCCTGGCCGACCCCCACGACACCCCCAACCCCCTTCCCCATACCTTTGTGTAGTTGGCCGGACAGACGGGAGCCCAACCCGCCTGTCCGGCAGGCAGCCAACGACGGAATGAGGCCGGATTGGCCCATCTGTCCCAAAGCTTTGCCTACTGGTGGGGCCTAAGGCGCCTGGGCCAATCAGAATAGGCCCGGGAGCCTTAGGTCCCTCCTGGGGGCGGGGCCTTGGGCACATGGTCGGGTTGGGCCCATGTGCCTCAGACCCCGCCCCCAGGAGGGACCTAAGGCTCCCTGGCCTATTCTGATTGGCCCAGGCGCCTTAGGCCCCACCAGTAGGCGGAGCTTTGGGACGGATGGGCCAATCCGGCCTCATTCCGTCATTGGCTGCCTGCCGGACAGGCGGGTTTGGCTCCCGTCTCTCCGGCCAACTACACAAAGGTACGGGGAAGGGGGGTGGGGGTGTCGTGGGGGTCGGCCAGGGGGGTCGTGGGTTGGCTGGGGGGGCGGCCATTGGGGGGAGGGGGGTTTGCGGGGAGGGCAGGAGGGCCTGGGATCCCTCCTGCCCGTAATGTAGTGCGGGGTGGGGGTAGGGGGTCGCCATGGCCAGGAGGGTTTGGGCTCCCTCCTGGCCTGAACAACTAGCGGGGGGGGTGTCGCCAGGGCCAGGAGGACTTGGACTCCCTCCTGGCCCGATCAACTAGCGGGGGGGGGGGGGGCGCCAGAGCCAGGAGGGCTTGGGCTCCCTCCTGGCCTGAACAACTAGCAGGGGGGTGTCGCCAGGGCCAGGAGGACTTGGGCTCCCTCCTGGCCCGATATTGTCGGGGAGTCGGCGGGGCAAGAGGGCTTGGGCTCCCTTTTGCCCCGATCATGTCGGGGAGTCGGGGGGGCAAGAGGGCTTGAGCTCCCTCTTGCCCCGATCATGTCGGGGGTGCCGCGGTTGGCTGGGGCAAGAGGGCTTGAGCTCCCTCTTGCCCCGATCGTGTCGGGGAGTCGGCGGGGCAAGAGGGCTTGACGTCAGAGAAAGGGCGGGACCGCCAAAAGGAAGCAGCAGGACACCGGTAGGAGCTTCTACATGATGGGGGGGGGTCGGGAGGCTGTGGGGGTGCGAGCGGTCCTTCAAGGTGGGGTTGCGGGTGCGTGCGAGCGGTCCTTCGGGGTGGGGGTGCGAGCGGTCCTGCGGGGGGGGGGGGTGAATCGGACGTCGGGGGGGCATCAGGCTTTCAGGGTGGGGACAGGACTTCAAGGGGGAGAGGAGAGTCGGGGCGGGCGAATGGAGAGTCGGGCGGCGATGGGAGAGTCGGGTGTGCGCGGTATATAAAAATTTCTGTACATAAATGTGTGTTTTCCGCATCCTATACCCGTGTGCGCGTTTTACACGGATGCGCGTTATCTATGTGAAAATACGGTACTTAAATTTATAGAATATGCCATTTATGCGTATAAGTGTGCAATGTTCCCCAGATTCTATATATGACGACTAAAGTTGCACATAAAAATTGCACATGCAACTTATTGTTTAGGCCCTCCTTTATAAAGCTGCGCTAGCGTTTTTAGCGCCGGCCACAGTGGTAAGAACTCTGACTCTCAAAGGAATTCTAAGAGCATCAGAGTTCTTATCACTGATGCTAAAAACACTAACATGGCTTTGCAAGGGAGGGGGGGAGGGGTTAGTGAACCAATCGGCACCAATAATTGGCCACTAACAAGCAATTATAAGCCCTAATTGGCACTAATTAGAATTTACACACAACTTTCTAAATGTTTCTTTAAAGTGGTGCACGCAAATTCTAGCGTGCTGATCTCAGAAGGGGGCATGGCCATAGGAGGGACACAGGCTTGCCAAGGGCAATCCCATAAATTACGCGCACTATTATAGAATATCTTTGATCATGCTGAATTTAGCTGTGGGTATTTACACTGGGTTTTAGTTGATGTAAATGGTCGTTCTTAAATTTTAGTTCTAGGATCAGCCGATAGCTCTAAGCATGTATTTTTTTCCGTGCTGATTTTTCCGGCACCATATATAGAAATCTGGCCCTGTGTGCACAAATGGCAGATGCATACCTAAACAATATTCTGTAATTATATGCTAAAATGGCTACTATGTAATTGCAAGGGAGTGTTCACAGGGGAGGGACTTCGGCAGCACCAACATTTACTTGCTTAACATACAGAATGCTGAAAAATAAGCATGTAAATGTCACACTTAGGTAGTAACATAGGGCTAAATTCACTCACCGATCCTGTAATGATGGTTGAAAAATCAGTTTTACTGGTTTTGCGATCGTTCCTATTCCGCGACCCGATTCACTAAACTGCTGTCCGATGAATCTCCTATCTGATCTGATCCACCCATGCAAATGAGTAAAACTCCATGCAAAATAGCCAAGCGATTGATTCACTAACAATTGCTTGGCTATTTTGCATCAGGTTTTACCATTGTAAAATCCGACTGCTGTAGACCTGTTGGTAACTGTTACCGACAGGTCTGCCTGGGGTTTGTTTTTTTTTTTCATAAAAAAAAAAAGACACTGATATTTTGCATGTATTATACACGCAAAATATCTTCCCAATTAAAAAAAAAGCCTCCCCCTGACAAAGTGCCTTTGAACCTCCCAAAATGCCCCCCGCCACTGCAAATGAATGGCAGGAGGGATTCCCACTCTCCTTCTGCCATCGGCCCCTCCTCTTCCCCCAAAAAAAAAACCAAATGGCAAGAGGGATGCCTACTCCATCCAACCACCAGACTGCAACCACTGACGCCCCCTACCATCTCCCCCTCCCTGTACCTTAAGTTGGGAGCAGAAAGGTTGCAAGGGATGAGCCCGAGACGTATGAGCCAATCAGGGCCTTAGGCTACTCCTTGTGCATCACATGATGTGCTGGGGCGGGGCCTAAGGCTCGCAGTTGGTCTGCACTGGAGTCCGGAGGAGCAGGAGGGACTGAGCACTCCTCCTGCTCCCAACTTAAGGTACAGGGAGAGGTGAGGAGGCATCATGGCTGTTGTGGTGGCATGAGGGAGTGGGCATCCCTCCTGCCATTTGTTTGGGGGGGAAAAGAGGCCCATGGCAGGAGGGAGTGGGAATACCTCCTGCTATTCATTTGCAATGGTAGCGGGCTTTTTTTTTGTTTGTTTAGGGGAGGGGGAGAGATTTTTTTAAAAATTGGGCAGATATTTTTGTGTATGTAATACACGCAAAATATCTGCCCCATTAAAAAAAGAAAAAACCTGCAGAAGTCCTGACAACAGTGACAGGTGGCTGCTTCTCCTGTCACTACTGTCAGGACTCTGCCCCGACTCAATCGCTCACTGAGCAATTGAGTCGGAGAGTTTGCATGCAAATGATTTGCACCTCCATGCAACTCATTTGCATGTAAAAAAGATAGTGAATCGATCGTTCTTTGAAAATCGGCCAGAGAATCGACCAACAGCTATCTTTAGTGAATCTGGACCATAGAGACTCACAAGCAACATAAAGTTTGTGCCTAAATTTTTCCCATTATGGCATAGTATGCTAATTACAGTGTCAAGTTTAATGCTTTAGACACCTGTCCACTAAGTGCTGGACTACAGTCTAGAGCAGAGTCTCGCAAACTTTTCCAGCCGGTGGCACACTAAATGAATGCAGTGCCCTGGCCGAAAGGCACCAGGATGTTGATGCGATGACATCACATGCATGCATGATGTCATCGCGTCAACATCCACGCATGCATGGAGGCCCGTCTTGCCACGACCCTGCCATTACAGCCATCCAGGAGTTGCTGACAGAAGAGGAGAGATTCCGGCCAGGAGAAGAGTCAGCTGCGCCAGCTGACTTCCTACAGGACGTGCCTCTTGCCGCGAGAGGCATGTCCTGAAGGCAGTCAACTGGTATGGATGACTCTCCTCCTCGCCAGTGTGTCGCAGCACACTAGAAATCTTAGGAGGCACACCTGTGTGCCATGGCACACAGTTTGCGATACACTGGTCTTGAGTGTATTCTGCACAAACTATCAATCACCATGCAATGCCGATCATATTCATAATCGGTGACTTGAAGGTACAAGGCTTCACTTCATTAATCATTGCTTTTCTCCTTTAGTTTTGTTATGTTTCTCAGGCCTGGATTGTTACTGAACTCATTTCTACCATATTATTTTCAGTGTTTGTAACTGAGCAATCATGATGTGATTGAAGGAGGTGTCATTGAAGCCTCTAGAGCAGGGGTGTCAAAGTCCCTCCTTGAGGGCTGCAATCCAGTGGGGTTTTCACGATTTCCCCAATGAATATGCATGAGATCTATTTGCATGCACTGCTTTCATTGTATGCTAATAGATTCCATGCATATTCATTGGGGAAATCCTGAAAACCCGACTGGACTGCGGCCCTCGAGGAGGGACTTTAACACCCCTGCTCTAGAGGCAGACATAGGGAACAAGGTGACTGCTTTACAATGAATGTGCTTCACTGAAGGAGGATGTCTGGAAAGACAGTACATGACTTTGTTGCACCCAATTTATCTGTATTGTTTGCTGCTAATTTTGATCTGCTTTTCTAGCATGCGTCGCCTGTGCCATTACATTGTGAATCTCCGTTATTTTGAGATGGTCATCTTGATGGTTATAGCCCTGAGTAGTATTGCTCTAGCTGCAGAGGATCCAGTTCAGTCTGATGCACCACGAAATGATGTGAGTATTGTCCCAGCAAAAACTGAAATGCAGATTTCAGGAATGATTTTAGTAGAAAAATATAGGATGTAGAGTGTGTAAAAGACTATTATAATTCTAAAATTGCAAACAGTTTATTTCTTTCTTTTAACGTAAAGCTTAGCAAAGTATACAGCAATCCAGCAATAATGTGATATACCACAAGTAGCGGAACACTTTTTTGTTGGGGGGAACCTGAAAGTTCTGCCCAAGACCCTGCCCAATCTCCACCCCAGACCCCACCCCCATAATAGTACTAATTGTAATACCATTTTTTCCATTCATTTTTCATTAATATAATCTTATTAACAACACATAATGGTTAACCACAAAATCAAACTACACAGAGCCCACTGTATACTTCTCAACATTCATTCCTACCAGAACACATGGCCTTGGTCACACATGCAGAACACAGATATCCTCTGTGCAAATACGGGACCACAAACTAAAAGTACTAATATCTAAAAATGAAATCCTAAAATGCAAGACTCTGCATACAATGCAACACCACAGAAACAGTGACACATGCCCCCTAATACTGTGTAAAATATGAACACAGTAGATGTAAATTTGAAAAAAACTGATACATAATAATCACCACTTTACAAATTAAGAAAGAGAAATAAAACAAATAATGAGAAATAAGAAAATACTATTTTATTGGACTAATCCATTTTTCAATTAGCTTTCAGAGGCCAAATCTTTCTTCAGGACAGTACAGTATACTGCTGTTATAGTATCCTGTCCTGACCTGAGGAAAGAGGTTCTGTGCCCCCCAAAATTGCCTTATTTCCATTTCCTGTTTATAAACTTTTATCAATACAGTTACAATACTACTTGATTCTACATAAAGCAACAAAAAAATTTCTACCTTTTGTCGTTTCTGCTTTAATCATCTTCTCTTCACTTTCTATACAGTGTTTGTTGTCTCTTCCATACAACATCTGCCCTCTCTCTTTGCCCCTTCCATCCAGCCTCTGCCCTCTCTCTCTCTACCCCTTCCATCTACTATCAACCCTCTCTCTGCTCCTTCCATCCACTGTCCACCCTCTCTGCCCTTTCCAACCAGTGTCTGCCATCTCTCTCTTCCATATGGTATCTTCCCATGTCCCTTCAATAAACTTTATATCCTGTGCCCCTTCTCTCCTTTGTACGTGATTCATTTCAGCTTCACCCCTTCTCCATTTTTCTATCTCCACCCCCTCCCCTATGCTTTGGCATCTCTCTCATCTTCTTTCCTTCCTTCCTTCCCACTAAACCCCATGGTCTGGCATCTTATTTCCTTCCCTTCCCTCCCCCATGCCCTGGCATCTCTCTCCTCTCCTCTTCTATCTCCCCCTCTCCCTCCCCCTCCATGCTCTGGCACCTCCTCTCCTTCCATTCCCTCTGGTCTGGCATTTTTCTCAGTTTCTCTTCCCTCCTCCCATGCCCTGGCATCTCTCTCCTCTCCTTCCATCTTCCCCCTCTATTATCTGGCATCTCTATTCCTTTCTTTCTCTCCTTCCCTCTGGTCTGGCATCTGTCTCCTTCCCTGCCCCCCTTGCCCATCCTTTCCCTCCCTCCCATGGGCTTGGCATCTCTCTTTCCACTCCTCTCCCTTCCCTGGTCTTCTCCCTCCTTCCCTCTTTCTCCCAAATTGGGTGCAGCAGCAGAATTTCTCTTCCCCTTACCTTGTCTCAGTCATCGGCAGCGCAGCATTCACAACTCGCTGCTCCTGCTTGCTTCGGGCCTTCTTCGCTGCCGGGTCCCACCTATCTGTTTCTGCGAAGGCAGGAACTGGCAGCGAGGAAGACTCAAAGCAAGCAGGAGCAGCGAGTTGTAAGCTTCCCTCGCTCCCTTCGATTCCCTTGCTGCCTACAAGCAACTTCACCCATGCTCCGACGCTCTAACGCTGTGCTTGCTGGCTTCCCTTCTTCTCCCTCTCCCCTCATGATGTAACTTCCGGTTTCGGATGAGAAGAGTTGGAAAGCCGGTAAGCACAGCGTTAGAGCGTCGAAGCATGGGTGAAGTTGCTTGCAGGCAGCGAGGGATTTGAAGGAAGCGAGGGAAGCTTACAGCTTGCTGCTCCTGCAGGCTACGGCGGGAGATAGTGTTTTAACGCCGACCCTGTAGCCACGGTCAATTTTTGGGGAGGCAATGGCCCCTGTGGACCCCCTGTTTCGACGCATATGTGATATACAAACAAAAATAAACTTCTTCATCTCCTAACCCAGTAGGTGCACATAGTTTTAAAACTGCAGTTTTTCAAGTAAAGTGGGAGATGTATGTATGGGAAGAGAAGTGGTTGACATCTCTAAGCAGAACACGAATCATTCTCAGAGAAGAGAGGTTATGCAATCAGCAAGCCTGCCTTCTTCCCTGACCCACATGGAGGACCCTTCAACGGTGTCTCTCCCTTAGTATTAGCTCCCAGTAAATCAAAGGAGAAGGAAGAAGAGAGATTTCTTGCCAGCTGGGGATTCTTTCCATACACCCAGAGAGTGTTGAGAGGATCATTCTGCATGGGAGGAAGATAAGAAGGAGGATCTTGAGAGAACAATGGGGTTATATAGAGAAAACTGGGCCATATAGAGTAGGAAAAAGAGAATAATTGGGTCACCCATAGCAGTAGGAACCTGAGGGAAAAAAATGGACGAGTAGAGGAAGGTGCCTTTAGATGAAAGGACTACTTGGAAACTGGGAAGAGGACCAGATGTCTGGCTGTAGAGAATAGTTAGACCTGGGATCTAGTAGGCCTCACCATTTGATCATGCTGAAAAACAAACAAATAGGAGATGCTGGGGGGTTCAATAAAGAGCAGAGAGCCAGCTTTAGACAAGAGAATTCACTAGGTCTTAGGAGTGCTCAAAAAGTAAAGTAGGGACAGCTGTTTCAGAACCCAGGATCAGAGAATACCTCTCTGGACCACAGAATTAGACAACAGAGAGTGGTGCTGAAATGCTCTGAAAAACCTTCACAACTTTTCACAGGTTTCAGGGATCAGGAATCAGCTTATCTGAGTATCTGGATGATTCTATATACACCTCCAAGATGTCTAAGATCCCTTCAAGATTTTTGATTAGTATTGCCTCACTTCAAAATGGCCCATTGGGCCATTATCCAAGAAAGAACATTTTTCTGGTTTGTTGTGACACTCTGGAATAATATCCAGAAAAAAATTAGGTCAGAAAAGAGCTATAAAAAAATTCAAAATGTTGTTGAAAACATATTATTTTAAGCAGGCCTTAGAAAATTGAATGATATTTTCAATAAATGAAGTTAAATAGATTTAGGTATACCAATTTTCTCCTAGGTTGAATATGTCTATGGATGTCTTTTTTTAATATATATAAGAATGTGTGGGTTAGGCTTTCCTGTCTAATTATTGTAGTTCTTTTCAACTAAATATAATATGATTTTGTTGTAAACCACCCTGATCCGATGAGGCTTTTGAAATAAACATATACATATGTCTAAGTAAATATAAACATGGTTAAAAACCTTTTTAATAGAAACTCATCAATTGTACTCAAAGTAGTTTGTACATTTCTAGTTATTTAACCCCTCAGACAATTTAAAATCCAGTGGAAATTTCAAATAGTCTTATCTTGTACCAGCAATATTTGTTATTACTGTTTTAAAAAGCAGGAAACTGGAACCCCGGTGCAGTGGCTGTTTACAAATTCATTCCATTATGTCAAAACAAGCTTGCAGGGAAGGAAGGAGTTGAGCTGTACTCTGGCTGATCGATAGCATGTGAGCTGTCACTTAGGGGAGTGTCCTGTCATAGAAGGGTGATACAGTGCAGACATACAGAGGAATAAGGTGCCCAATATTTGAAAAAGGGGTGAAGTGACTGGCATAAGAATAACCCAAAAACCTCAGACCTAGAAGAGACATCTGTTTCATGGCCAGTGAAGATATTAAATAAAAGCATCAAAAAACCATAGACTGAAGTAAAAAAAAACTGAAGAGAATTTTTAACTTTTTAACTTAATTGTTATTTAGGCAAACAGGAACAAGCCTCAGACCATGGAGTAAAATTTCCCATTCTGGGATTTCTTACAAGAGAAAAAAGACTTCTTTTCTCTTACTCCTAATCACATCATTGGCTTGAACCTCCCTCTCTACCAAGACTAGAAATAATTATTTATTAAATTGATATTTATTTCATAAGTTAATACCTAATCTTAATTAATTCATTTAGAAAAATCTAAAAATCCTCTTTAATTCATTACTCTTTCAGTGAAGATATTAGACATTCCAGATGAGCATCTGGGGAGGGTAAAAAGTTCCAGGAGAAATTAGATATTTATGTACAGAAGGGAGAGCTGGCTTATTCTCTACACTGCTTGGACCTGATCAAGGTTTTTTACAAAGTTGGATTATACCATGCATTAATGGGAAGAAATTCCTATCAATAAAATAAAATGTTAATCTTTTTTTTCTGCTTTAGGTTCTAAAATATATGGATTACATATTCACGGGCGTCTTTACCTTTGAGATGGTGATAAAGGTGAGCATCTAATGGCAGGAGTTTACACTGTACCTCAGAATAATTCTCTCCCTACCATCCTCTGTGGAGCAAAATTTACAGAGCCCCTTCAGAGGTTTCCAAGTTGCAAAATTTAGCAAGACTGTTTTCCTATTGTGTGTCAATGGGAAAAACATCTTAGTGAATCAGGCCTCTTGTGTAGAGAATGAGTTCCTGATTGTTCAGCCAGAGAGGCTTTTTTCTAATATCTTAGTTGTACTTTTAAAATGAAATAAAGTGAGAAAAGCATATTAAAAATGTCTGCCCAAGATATTTCTCATATACTCTCCTTCAACCAAAATCCTAAGCATAAATTTGAGCAGTGAATACAAAAATGTTTAAGTGTTGCCTTTATATATATATATATATATATATATATATAATCAGTGCAAATTCAGTACATCAACATAGGAAAAAGAGAGGATATTTTTTATGCAAAACAATCTAGACAAAAACGAATGGTAAGATTTTTTACATTGCTTTTCTGTTTCTAATTTTCTGTAACATAACACAAGAAATATCTTAACTGGCAGCAGATATATCAATAATAAAAACTAGGCAGAGCAACAAATTGTATGCAAGAAAACCAAAAGAATTCCATGCAAAACTAACAAAGCCGGCTTCCAGCAGGAGCATTATGTGCACAGGGAAAAAGTATGTTTGTTTTCCTGATTTTTAGATTTTCTGGTTCATTTTACACATTTGTGTTTCAAAATGTTAATGTGAGTTACATTTTACTATGTAGTAATCAACTTTATGTAAAGTAATTGGTACATATCTCTGCTTTCCAGCGTATGTATCTGTACATATGAAGAGAGAGAGAGAGAGAAAAAAATAAAATAGCCCAGTCAGGATCCCCCTGGACCCCTGACATGCCCTAAAAATTAGATGTGTATAGGATAAAACCCAAGAGTTTCAGCACTGGCATAAGCACTAGCATGTAATCTGTTATATTCAGTATATTTAGTAGTGTATAGGTATTCGCAGCTAGCTTTACCTTTGAGATGGTGACTATGCCAGTGCCATTTGGCCTTTATCTGCCATCATGTTTCTATGTTTCTACCCATTTAGTTTAGGCCTGCCATTGAGCAAACCTAAATTAACTAGATTACTTATTCAGATAGCAACTGAATATTGACACTCTCCAGAAAATGATTAGGGCTGCCTCCACCCATGCCCCTAACTTGGCTCACAATTATAGGGATAGTATTGGGTAATTTAGCAGTTTAAATGGCCTAAACCAGGGATCTCAAAGTCCCTCCTCGAGGGCCGCAATCCAGTCGGGTTTTCAGGATTTCCCCAATGAATATGCATTGAAAGCAGTGCATGCACACAGATCTCATGCATATTCATTGGGGAAATCCTGAAAACCCGACTGGATTGCGGCTCTCGAGGAGGGACTTTGAGACCCCTGGCCTAAACTATGGCTCTTCTTTCAGAAGGGGTTAAAAAATGAGGCTAGTATCCACCAAGGTGCAACATTCAGAGTTCCAAGGCACTCAAGACAAGAATGCCGTGTGATGAGAATGAACCACTTTATTATAGAATTTGAGGAACTACTAGCATATCCAGGGCCGGATTAAAACTATATTGGTCCCTAGGCAAATATATATTTGTGGGCCCCCCTACCAGGGACCCCATCCTCCACCATTGTTTTACCTCTCCAGAAGTAGCAGGGAAAAGTGCAGAGCCTGGCTGTGGGTATGATAGCAGTAATTGTTTGAGTATGGGGACTATGCAAGCACATGTTTTGAATGGAGAAGCTTAATAGGTAGAGCTGGAGAGCTGCCAAATTACCCAGTTCCAGGAGGGAAATTCTGAGCCATTCCTGGATTTCTGCAACTCTAACCTGGTACACTGTGGGACCCAAAGTGCTGATTTCAATTGGTGGTATCGGGGACTATAAACAGAACACTAGGGGGCAGAGTTTACAGACTTTTACATGTGGAAAAAAGGTTCGCAAATGGAAAAAGCAAAAAATAAAAAATATAGATATTTTTTAATGCTTCTGAAAGGATATAGGCAGAGTGAAGACAGTATTAGAACAGTGTTCAAGAAATTTTCCCAAGTAATTTAATAGTTAACAGGGTAAATTCTTTGTGCTTAAAACTTACCTCCACTTAGTATATACCCAGATACCAATGAACCTTTCCACTCCAGCCCATATTTTCAAAGGAAAGCTTTATTTATATGAGACTGTCCTCTCCAGAGACACAGAAACATAAACAAGTGCATGCACTCTCTGCCTTTCTTTCTAGTGCCGTCCACTTGCTAGGGTTACCATATTTATGGACACGTGACCCTGCCCACACTCTACCCATTTCCTTGGTCCCCCCTTCCCATCCTCTGTATCCTTTTAGTGCTTCTCTCTCTCCCTTCCTCTAACCCTTCTTCCCAACAAATGCTTCTCTCTCTATCTCTATCTCTCTATCTCTCTCTCTCTCAATCTCAATCTCTCTCTCTCTCTCTCTCCTCTTGTCCAGTACTACCCTACTCCATTCTCTTTTCTCTAGCACTTTCTCCTTTCCATAATGCTTATCTAGCCCTCCCTTCCGTCATGCTGTTTCACCAGCTCCCTTTCCTCTTAAACTTTTGGGCCCAAGGCAGGTGCCTACTTTGACTCTGCATTACACTAGCTGATGTTTCTTATTATAGATTTGCAGTCAAACCAAGAAACATCTACTAATGCAAATCCTTCCCCAATATGTTATAAAGATCTTTCAAAAATATTTCTCTAGTGGTGCATTATGAGCTATCAGAAGCGGCACCCCAAATACAAGTAAGCATTCAAGGGGCTAAAATGCCGCTAATGCTTCCTCATCAGCTCCTGTACCATGATGATAATTTATAGAATTTTTATAAGTTTGTAATTTTATACTTTTTATCCTGTTTAATAAATATATAATAAATATTTCAGCTTAGAATGAACTTATCTTTTTATGCAATCCTGGTTCTGAACAAGCTAACACCAGGCGAAGCAAACCATCAACACAACATATTGGGGAAGGATTTGCATTAGTAGATGATTCTTAATCTGACTCTGGACATAGCAATGCTTAAAGTGACATCTCCATCAGTTGTGAATATGCAGAGTGCCAGTAGTGTGGATCAGAAAACTACTGTCACGTTCAATGAAATATATCTGAGGCAATATCAAAGAATTTGTTCATACTCCTGGTGTAGATGGTTTGCTGAAACATAGCCACATCAGATTTCTTAATGATTTTCTTCAGTAAAGTGTTTTGTTGTCTCCATACTGCCTTCCTGTTTTTGTGTGCCTTGGCACTCCATTGTTGCATCCTCTTTTAGAAGCCCTTTCATAATTTACATGTATAAATACCAGCATTTACTGATTTTAAAAAGTTAGCATTTATGTATGTATATATGCACTACTTGTAGATTGCAAGGGGTGTGTTGCTCATAATATAGGTGGAACTAAACTCTAACATATAACTAAACATATATGTATTATTTCACAAAGGATACATATACATGTGGGAAAGTTTGTATATCAGGCTTCACACCTGCTCCTTTGCAGGTTGTTCAAAAATACATATTTAGGACAGTCATTTATAGAAGCGGTTCCCAACCTTTTTTTGCACCAGGGACCGGTTTCATGCAAGACAGGTGTGAGGATTTGCACCAGGGACCGGTTTCATGCAAGACAGGGGGGGGTGAGGGATTCAAGCGCATAATCAATAATGTGCATAATATATAATCTAATTATTGCATATATAATGTAAATTTAATTATTACATTTTATATTATGCACTTTATTTCTATTATTATTACCATGTGCAGCATCTTTCACCCCTGCCCACCAGCTCTATTCTCAACATATCCCTTTGTATCAACTCTCTCCAATACCATGCCACATCTCTCCCTCTATTGCCTCCACCACCATGCCCAACATTCCTCCCTCCCTCCCACCACGCAACCCACGGCTAAGCCAGAAGCCTTCCCTTTGAGCAACTTTTTTTTTTCCCTCCCAAAGTCTGATCCTAGTATTCTTCCCACCTTCTTCATCTCTTTGAGGCCCCTTTTGCATCCCTTTCCATCCATCCCACTGTTCCCTCTCCACCGCCATATCCAACAGTTCTCCCTCTCATCTCTCTCTTCCCCATGCACCTGTACCTCACTCCTCTCCCACCACCATGTCCAATAGTTGTTTCTCCCTCCCTATGCCCAACAATTGTCCTCTTTCTTTATTCCAACATGTGCATCATTTCTCTTTCCCTCTCACTTGGACACCCATGCCCAACAATTCTCCCTTTCTATTCCCTCCCCAACCTCAGCTTCTCTTTCCCTCACTCCCTGCATTCTTCCATCCTATGTCCCGTTCATGTTACCCTCCCTCCTTCCTTCCTTCTTTCCATCCATTGTCTGAAGTTTGTGCTCCCTCCCTTCCTTCTGTGTTCCAACGCACCTCCTCTCTCTCATGTCCCAGTGCATCCTTCTTCATCCTTCCCTCCCTCTTTTCTGTGTCCCAAGTTCATGTCTCCCTCCTGCAGGTGTTTTACCTGTTCTGACCGACTCCCTTTTCCAAGTCGTACTTCTCTTCACAATGCCACTGCCGTGGTCCATACATGCAGCCTATGGCTGACCTTGAAGCCTAGATGGAAGGCTTCTGTGTCAGCTGTGAGCAGCGTGTAGGAGCCACTGCTCATGGCTGTGTGAAGAGAAGTGCACCTGGGAGAAGGGAGCCGGCCAGAACCCGGGGACTGCCTATAATGTAAATTCTGTTACGTCCCTTCCGGATTCCATATGCTAGGTGTTCAATCCCAACCTGCAATCCAGGAGTTGCAGAAATCCAACACTTTTCTGAGCACATGCTCCTCCCCTTTAGACTGAGAGCTAGAGCCATATCCAGTTTCAATTTCTGAAAGCAATCCATGCAGAAGTCTTTTGAATTGCTCTGCTTTCTTTTTTTGTTTATTTTGTTTTTTTCGGAGGCTTCAGTGCCTTGAGACCCCTTTCCAGTGGTCCCCTGTTGGAGGAAAGAATGCAGTTCTGCAGAGTGGTCTGTGGAGCCAGCCTACCTTGAGCCACCCTTCTTAGACTTGGGGCCTATTCCCCTGGGAGTTCACTTGACTGCTGCCATTTGTCACAGGTTTTAAAGCACAGGCTATGTGTCTGAAGTGAAACCCTCCCCCCCCCTCCCTAGGTTTCAGGGCGCAGGCTGCATTTCCTGCCTGCGATCGCGTGGTAAGGATCCGTAGGTGCAGAGTCACAGTCTGTCCATCTGACTGGCAGTCCAAAGATCTTCAAGTCTGGTCCATTTGGAGATATTCTGAGGCAGAAAATTATTTTCTCCATTCAGCTGCTGTATGAAAATGCAAGGCATCTTCCATTATTTCTTATGGGAACTTCGGGGGTGGATTTTTGAACAGTTTTAAAATCGTTTTTCACAGTTTCTGAGAGTAGGGTTCAGGTCCCCCACTTCCACAGACCGCAAATTGCAATTTTTTATTTTCATATTTTGTTTATTTTTGCCATTTTTGGTGCAAATTTGCTGCCAGTGGTCATCTTGGATTTTAAAACAATCTTTTTTTCTAACTTTTATTGCAGCCCCTAATCTGTTGAATGTGTGCATTGATTGCGCTAGATTGGCGCTGGATCAGCAACCGTGTACCGCTTGCTGTAGTGCGCTGGGGAAGGGGCAGGAGCTTCATACTTCTCCTCCTCTGGGTACTGTAGGGTAGGGAGCTGGCCTGGGTCTGTGACTTCAGGAAAAAATCTCACCCAGAGGCCATTCTGGAGTCTGGCATAAAAAGCCTGCATTCTGAGTCTGGGGACTCTTTTGGAGAGGTGCATTTGCCTCACTAGAGCTCTGCTTCAGTGGTGCCAGAGGGAATTTCTAGCCTTGCTGGATTTGACAGAGGCTTACTTGCATATTCCCATATTTCCGGTTCACAGGAAGTTCTTGAGATTCCATATGTTGAAGAAACATTTCCAATTCTTGTGCTCCCATTCAGTCAGGCAATGGCGCTTCATACCTTTTCCAAGGTGATGGTCATTGTAGCAGCACACTTATGCAAGGCAGGGATCCAAGTGCATTCATACTTGAATGATTGGTTGATTTGAGCTATTTCATAGTAACATAGTAAATGACGGCAAATATAGACCTAAGTGGTCTATCCAGTCTGCTCAACCATGTATGTTCCATAAATTAATTTAGTTTAAATGGTCCTTTTCTTAGATATGTCTGGGCCAGAAACCCAGAGCCCTGCCTAGTAGTGTGCTTAAGCTCCATCTATTGGAGTCTCCATCAAAGCTCACTCCAGCCCATCTTAACCATCCCAGCCATCGAAACCCTCCCCTGCTCGTCCTCAACTGAATGTCCATATATGGGGACACAGGCTGTGCAAGCCTGCCCAGTACTGGCCTTAGTTCCTTCAATGTACACCCATTATTTTCTAATTAGAGATCCTCTGTGTTCATCCCATGCTTGTCTTCTTCTCCACCACCTCCCTCGGGAGCGCATTCCACGCATCAACCACCCTCTCCGTAAAGAAGAATTTCCTAACATTACTCTTGAATCTACCACCCCTCAACCTCAAATTATGCTCTCTGGTTTTACCATTTTCCTTTCTCTGAAGTAGATTTTGTTCTACGTTAATACCTTTTAAAGTATTTGAACGTCTGAATCATAACTCCCCTGTCCCTTCTTTCCTCAAGGGTATACATATTCAGGGCTTCCAGTCTCTCCTCATACGTCTTCCTACCATTTTCGTCACCTTCCTCTGGACCGCGTCAAGTCTTTATATGTCCTTCGTCAGATACAGTCTCCAAAATTAAACACAATACTCAAAGTGGGGCATCAACACCTTCTTTCTTCTGCTGGTCACACCTCTCTCTGTACAGCCTAGCATCCTTCTGGCAATAGCCACCACCTTGTCACATTGTTTCTTCACCTTTAGATCTTCAGATACTATCACCCCAAGGTCCCTCTCCCCATCCATGCATATCAGCCTCTCACTTCCCAGCACATACGGCTCCTTCCGATTTCCAATCCCCAAATGTATTACTCTGCACTTCTTTGCATTGAATTTTAGTTGCCAGATATTATACCATTCTTCTAACTTTTGCAGATCCTTTTTAATGTTTTCAAAGGCCAACTGCGACAAAGCAATGGTGCAAGTTGTCCAATTGCTGCAGATACTGGGTTGGAGCATCAATTTTCAGAAAAGCCATGTGGAGCCAACACAGTTCCTAGAGTATTTGGGGATACACTTCAGCACGGTGGAAGGCTGTCTTTCTTCCAGAATCATGCAAACTGAAGCTTCGATGCCAGATTTTGGAAATCCTAGAGATGCTAGCTTAGTTCACAAGAGCTACTTGGAGGTGGTCAAGGGCTACTCTCCTAAGATATAAAGAAACCGGCAACTGTTGCAGCATATGCAAAGGCTTGGAAGAGTTATCAGTGCTGGTATGCTAAGTAGAATGGGGGTCCTTTTCAGCCTCTGCTGTCAATGGTCCTAACATTTCTTCAGGATGGTCTAGAAAAGTTCCTGGCAGTTGGTTCCCTCTAAGTACAGGTGGAAGACCTCTCTTGCTTTAGAGCTTGAGTGGAAAAAGTTTATTTGGCTTTGCATCCTGATGTAGCACAGTTTTTGAAGGGAGTGATGCCGCTGCATCCTCCTGTATGATGGCTGTTCCCAACTTGGAACCTCAATATGGTTTTGAATTCTCTCAGAAAAGTCATGTATGAAACCTTGAAAGAAAGAGGCATCACTGATGGATTTTACCATTAAGACAGTTTTTCTGGTAGCTATCATCTCAGCGAGAAGAATCTTGAAGCTGCAGGCTCTATTGTGTAGTGAACTTTTCCTCAGGTTTATGGAGGAAGGAGTCTTGTTACACATGGTTCCTTCCTGTCTGCCAAAAGTGGTCTTGACCTTCCACATAAATCAGGAAGTCCAGCTACCTGCATTCCATGTCAGGTTCAAAGAAAAAGGACAAGGTCTTGGCTTTGCTGGATGTTAGGAGCTTTCTTCTTCATTACCTCAAAGTAATGAATGATTTTTGTCTCTCAGATCATATTTTTTTTACTACTAAGTACTAGCCACCTGGGGAAGTTGGCTTCTAAGGCTTCTATTTCAAGATGGATTTGTATGCCTGTTTTTTCAGCATATATTGGGTATAGCTTCTTCATGGGCAGAGTCCCGGGCATTTCTGCCCATGGAGATTTGTAGGGTGGCTACGTGGTCTACCCTCCATATTTTCATGAAATTTTACAGGGTAGATGTGGCAGCACGACTTGGTATGCCTTTGGCCCTTGGTGCTATCAGCAGGCTCAACTGCCCCGCCCTAGACTCTGAGGACTGCTTTGATACATCCCACTGGTTTAAGACTCATATACCTTTTGCACTAGAAGGGAAGATTAGGTTCTTACCTTGAAAATCTTCTTTCTAGTAGAAAGGCATATGAATCTTGAAGGCCCACCCTATCAGATTTCAAATTAGCCTGCTTACTTTCTCAGACATGTATGTATTTTCTAGATGCTTGACCTTCTTCTATCAAGTTAGAAGAGTGATGAATACCTGGAAGATCTCCACAGTGTCCAGAGATATTGTCCTTGAGAGGGGAGGTTTGTTGATAGCTTTCTATTGTGCAAAAAATGTTTTTGACAAATGGGAGACTGTGAGAACTGCATAAGTGTTAGTGCCAGTTGCACTTAGGTAAATGGCTGTTGGGTTCCACCCTGTTTTTATGTTCCTGTTGGCTTTGGTTTTCTTTAATGATAGTTGATTAAGAGCAGAACAGACTTAGCTTCATTGGGGACTTACCCATGCCCTTTCTCCTTTCTTTTTCCTGTTATAGTGGCTGTCAACTGCTTTGGTATGAACTGAGGAGCAGAGCACAATGCAGAGATAGAGGAGGTGGAGTCGAAAAATGTAAATGATGCTTTCTACATAAACCCGCGAGTAGAGGTGAATAACTCACTGATTCAAGACTCTTATGCCTTTCTACTAGAAAGAAGATTATTGAAGTAAGAACCTAATCTTCCCTTGGTGCCAAGATGCCATTATGGAATACCAGCATAAATTGCCATTAGCACACCTACAAGTAGGCACCAACAGTTTTGCCAAGTCAGTGCCACTTATAACTGTGCATAAGTGTGCTCTGAAGTGCACATAGTATTTTATAATGCCTCAGAAGCACACCTACAAAGCCATCGCCCATGTTGGCACGTATTTTATAGAGTACATCTTAGCACATACACACACAAATGATAATTAGTAATATAATTTACACATTTAGGAACACCTGTTCTGTAAATTAGTGTATGTAAATAGTGCCTAAATTTAGGCACACCATATAAGCTCATCCAGACCTGTCACTTGCAGATCTTCAAATAAGATATATTTCTATGCTCCCTCTGATTAGGAGTGGGCTTTTCTGCTGTCATACAGCTGCAATAGTGGAATTTGCTACATTTTCCATTTCCCAGACAGTCCTCTCTCATAGCTTGCCACATCCAACTTGGGTCCTAAAGAAAGGTTTGCCACTAGAACCAAATCCAGAGGAGGACTCAATGGATTCTGATCAAACACAAGCCACCACTAGAGAATACTTGTCAGGCTGGGAAGAAACCTCTTCCATCTATTTAATTATCCATGTCTAGTGCAGCCAGCTATGTCATATCTAGGCTAAAAATCATATTGGAACCAGATGACAAGAAAATACTATTTAGAGAGGGAATAACAAGAAAATATTTCTTTCTTTTACTGTGCTACTATTAATAATGCTCCGTGGCTCATAGGGACACAAGTGTCTGCAGATGGGTAAGGGCAAGCACACTTGCACTTCTCCATTGAAAAGAAAGAAATTGCACACCAAAACATTAGGAAGATAAGAACACAGCAGCAATTTTAGAATATCATGCTGGCCCAGCTGTGTTGGAACCTGCCCAAAAACACATCAGTTTTGTTATTTTAAATGCAACAATCAGCAGTTAGGATGCCAGGCTTACAGAGCAGTTGATAATTTATTTATGGCATTTACAGGCATCTATAAAAATTCCTATCAGCATGTGCATGTACTGCAAGACATTTGTGGAAGAGATTGAGATTTTCCTCATAGATGCATATATACAGCGGCAACCTGGGTTAATTGACAATTTAAGGTGTTCTGGGCAGTGTGCTGAAACATATCACATCAAGTGAGTCATTTTCATAAAAATTGTGCACATCTAGTGGTTATAAAGTTGCATTATACAATAGCAGCCCTATCACTGAAATCTCAAGGCAAGTCTGTAAACACTTGCCAGTAGACTATATCAGCAACACAGGCCATTTCCCTCAGCCATTTCAAACTAAGTACCTTCTCCTACTATTATGAGTTGCTGGGTTGTTTGCAGAATCATTGAAAATTACATGAATACTGAGTCATAATATTAATGCTTTACAAGGTGTCAGAAAGACACATGAGTCTATTGGTCACAACTTTATTCCCATTATTAGCCTAAGGGAAAGAAGATGCCCATCTGTAAATCAGGTCCTTTGGAGATAGAGGAAACATCCAAAATATAGTTGTTGGACTGGCCCCATAGCTCAGTCTCCTTTGCTCTGGCTGAGATAGAGAGCTCAATCCCAGGGAGAATGAGAGGATAGCTGCCATCACTCAATGATTGCCCCCTACTAGCTGAAGGAGCAGTGCTGGGTAAAAAGTCTTGGAGATTTTTCATCTGGTGGGTAAAGGTACTTGGTTACCTTAGGTATGCTGTCTGGGGTGACTGCTGATAGAAAAGAAAAATATAGTTTAGTTGCCAACTTTTATCCATGTTTCATCTATTCAGAACTATGACAAATTCATATTTTTAATGACCACCTTGTTCCCCATTCCTCTCCTGATGATGTAGCTAGCTATTGCACACTCATGCTGACAGAGATCCCATCTGCCCTCCCTCTGATATACACTTGAATAATCATATCTGTAGTGAAATTGTGAACCTATGATTTTATTAATTTGCCTCAAAATCTATGGAGTTGTATGTGCGAGCAGGCTATTCAAGTATGTTTAATTGATCCCAGGGCCATTTGACTGTATTGAATGAGCAAGTCTGGTGTGAGATAGATTGAAAGAGTATCTTGAATCTATTGTCAACATGTGATATGCAGATAGAGACACACAGAAAATTTTGCCACACCACTTTCAGTTGAAAAATCAGATAGTTCAGTCTCCATGTTGCTTTTCCACGTTTTAGGACCTAACATTTGTTTATATGTTTTTTCATTTCATTTTCCTTTGTTAATAACTGCTCAAATATGCTGTACTGCAACAGTGATTTAAAGTGAATTATCTGTACATCCAGGAGTATCTCCTTGTTTAGTCTCATTAGATATCTCTTTTTATGCAGATCAGCTTTTTAATACTGTTAGTTAAGGCTTTTTTTTAAGCACATGCATAAATGATTCAACCAACTAAGTGCAAAGACCACAACCATTTCGGCTTTTCAACCTTATCCAAAACACCATTTATTACAGAGATTTGCAATTTTCATTCAAGTCCATTGTTCTAGAAATCCCTTTGTACAGTAAGCCTACTGGAACATGCTTAGGCGATTCAAATCCTGGGGCAAATGGAGAGTTTTGGTGACTTGAGAATGGAGTAGATTTAATTTGGTCGAAGTTCATTGTCATACTCCTCTTGTCTCAAATATGGAATATGCAGTAATATTCTATAGTGTGCCTTTGAATTTTCTACCCCACAGATGATTGATCTGGGACTCTTGCTTCATCCTGGTGCCTACTTCCGAGACCTGTGGAATATCTTGGATTTCATTGTGGTTAGCGGTGCGCTGGTTGCTTTTGCATTTTCGTAAGTCATCCCTCTTCAGAACTTTGTCTATCATTTGAAATCATCACTGATGTAGACTGAATTTATTTTTGGCTTTTTTCCTAAGGGATAGAAGGTATATTATTCTGTATATGCTGTTGCCATGTTCTACATGGTCCATATTAAGACTTATTGTTGAACATATGATAAACTGTGCCTCTTGAGTACCTAACTTAATTTTATGTTTTGACTGAATAGTACAGTCCCTTTGTATAGCACAGGTAGACTTGTATTTTCTCCTTTCTACAACTCCTCTTTGGATTATAGATTTATCATCGCCATTTCTAAATCACTTTGACACTGGGATCAACATTCTAAGCATCTGTCTTGTTAACCTTGAAAGTTAAGTGGCAAAACCTGATGTTTGAAATTTTTCTCCTGCTGACCTGCTAGATTTTGTCCAGTTAAATTATATCCCACACATAATTTAGGGGGTTAGAAAAAGAGGAGCACTGAGAACATTGCAGAACTGTAGTTAACTGTAGTTAACTATACTAGTCAGCACTGGAAAGAGATATATCCACCTCTTCTCTTACTTCCTTACTCTACCCCTCCCATCTTACTCCTTTATATATTCACTGTGGATGTCCTGAAAGGCCAACAGCTTACAGTGTTCAAAGACAGGACATGCATACTCTCTACTATTTTTGAAATGATTGGCAGTAATTTGATTGTGCAATTGACCAGAAACTGTTTCAGATTAATATTCAGCTACGGTAGTCATCACACTTTTTAAAAATGGTGGCTCCAGTGTTTACAAAAGGTATATATAGTGTCTCTACATGGATATGTAACCCTTTGCATTACCACCCACATTCCATCTTATCTCTGCACAGGCATTATGGGGCAATTTTATAAGTGAGTGTCTCCTTTTAGGTGCTCTGATGCCATACAGTGAGAACCTATTCTATAATGGCATCTGGGCACCTAAATCTCATTATATAATACTGTTATAATATAACATCAAAGCAACTTACATTTATATGCCTGCAGTTATATCAGCCATAGATCTGTCAAAATTACAGTCACATAAATGTGGGAGGAAACTCATAACAAACCACATTCTCTAAGTTGCACCCATAAGTGACAGCCCTACCTATATCCATCCCATGGTCCACCCATGATAATTCTTTTCTTGCCTTTACCCACTATACTACTTAGACATGCACCATTACAGAATAGCACTTCTATTGCACCGGGCATACAAGTTCTGATGAGTGGGTTAACTTCCCCTAACCACAAGCTGTGCAGAAGAAATCATATACTTTTTCTTCAGTTTTGCCTCCTTCCTCGGTGGGCTGTACTTCTCTTCAGTTTTTCTTTCTGCACACGAGCTGGAAGGTCTCTTTCCGATCTGCTCTTCTGGTAAAGACAACCTTTTCCTTTAACATTTTTTGCAGGATCTCAGTAAGGCTCCATGTGAGCCTTTGCAAGAGGCTTCTCTGCTGGATCTTACAATTAAGACAGTCTTTCTAGTGGCTTTCATCTTGGCAAATGAGTCTCAGAGTTGCAGGCACTTTCATGCAGAGCTATTCCTCAAGGTTATAGAACCTGGGGTATCTCTGAGCATGGTTCCTTCCATTTTGCCGAAGACAGTTTCAGCTGGCCTTTTACATCAATCAAGACGTCAGACTGCCTACATTCTGGTCCACAGGTTTGAAGTAACAGGATAGAATATTGAAGCTACTGGATATGCGGAGAGTTCTCTGTTATCTCGAAGTGAGTAATCAGTTCTCCGATTATCTTTTTTGTCCTAATTAGTATGGCCAGGCTAGGCAAGCCCACATCTAAGGCATTTATTTCATGGATTTGCATGACAATTGTGTCAGCATACATTGGCTGTGGTAAACAGCTTCCAAAATCTTTGAGAACACATTCCACGAGAAGTATAGCTTTTTCATGGGTGGAAGCCCAGACGATCCTACTCGAGGAGACTTGTAGATCAGCTACGTGGTCCACACTTAATACTTTAACAAAGTTTTATAGAGTGGCAGCTGCTTTTGGGTCCTCAGTGGTAAGGGTAGGCTCATCTGTCATGCCCTAGATTCAAGGGACTGCTATGATATGTCACACTCATCAGGACTCGTATGCCCTGTGCAACAGAAGGGAAGATTAGGTTCTTACCTCAATAATCTTCTTTCTGTTAACAGGGTAATATGAGTCCTGACACCCTGCCCTGTCAGTTGACTATTCACCTACTCACTGTCTCTGACAAATATGGCTGTCCAGAACTTGAGATTGTCTCATGCCAGTCAGTTATTATGGGTACAATGCCATATTATCATTACAAATGCAATTCTGAGTATACAAACTCCTTAATTGTTAGTGCTGGTTGTACTCAGATAGGAGGCTTAGTTGTTCCACTTTGTTTTATTTGCTATGTTTTAATTAACATTGTTCATTATACTTGTTACAGAGAAGAACAGAAGTGTCTTGTTGGGGAAGTTCCCTGTACCCCTATTTCTTAAGTTTCATAGTGTAGTGGTTATCGACTGCTTTGGTACAAACTGAAGAGAGACAGTACAGCCTATTGAGGAAGGAGGCAGAGCTGAAGAAAATATATTTGATTCCTTCTTCATAGCTCACAGTTAGTGGAAGTTAACCCATTCATCAATATTTGTCTGCCCTTTTAAGAGAAAGAAGATTATCCCAGGACAAGCAGGCATGATATTCTCACATGTGGGTGACGTCATCTACGGAGCCCCGATGCGGACAGCATTTCAAGCAAACTTGATTAAAGATTCAAGCTTGCTGTGCTGCACCACGCATGTGTGCCTCCTGCTCCACTAGAGGGCGCATCCCTTCCTCGTGGTCTCCAGTTCGATTTTTTCCGCTGTGCTAAGAAGACACGTTTTTTCTTAGCTCTGCCCCAGTGCCTTCTTTGCACTGCGATTTGTTGTTTTTACCTCGTTAAAAGTCGCTATGCGTATAAAAAAAATTTTCTTCTTCCTGCTCTTCGCGCTTTTTTCTCGCGATCTGGGGGCTCCCGGGTCGTCGCGGCCGTGGTTGCCTGGACTTCCTATGTCCCGGCCCGTTTCGGGCTTTAAAAAGTGCACCGGGTGCGAGCGTCTTCTATCACTCACAGACCCGCATCGTTGGTGCATCCTCTGCCTGGGGGCCGATCATCCAACAGAAACTTGCCCCCGATGCGCAACCTTCCAACACCGGGCGCTCCGCCGCCGACGGGCCCGCATGGCGGACCTATTTGCTGTCGATCAACCCTCGACCTCGGCCTCAAGATTGGCCCCGGCTTCGGCCCCGGCCTCGATATCGGCCTCGGGTACCTCGGCCCCGCCTTGGGACTCGACCTCGAAGACCCCGAGCTCTCAGAAGTCTTCGGCTCCGGGTAAGTCCCCTCTTCCTTCCTCAGGTTCCATACCTCCAAAGAAGCCAACCTCGGGGACAATGGCCGGACAAGGGGGGAGTTCCTTGCCCACGGCCCTGGCGAAACCCCCGAAGACCTCGGAACGTGCCTCCACCACTCGGGAATGCTCTGAATCGAGATCGCCCCCGGTGGAGTGCACCGCAGCCTCGGACATGCCGTCGATGCTGTCCGTGCCGGTATTCCAGGAGCTGCTCCGAGCAATGATCACAACGGAGCTCTCCGCTGCCATGGCTCACCTTCAACCGGCCTCGACCTCGACCTCGCATGCGCCGGACCAGCCTGAGCAACGCGTCGAGACCCCTCGAGGCAAAGCACGCCGTTTTTGCCGCCTCTCTTCTTCCTCGGATTCCTCTCCGAGGCACTCGAGCCGCGCGTCCCCGGCGGAGCACCGCGGGGCGTAACGAAAATCGAAGCCCCTCTCTAAAAAGGCCCGGAGTTCGCCTCCAGTTCGAGGCCGCTCCCCCTCGACCCGATCGGGGGGACCGCTACAGGTTACCGAGCTGTCTCTCACTAACCCACAGCTCCTACTGACTTCCCCTCGGACCGTGGCTCCGGTCCGAGGCTCCAGACTTTCGCCGAGGGAGTCCGGGGAGGGGTCCCCAACCCGACATCGGTCGGTACCCCGTACCCCGGCGGCGTCCCCGAGGGGCTCCTCGAGGCGACACAGGTCCTCGACCCGGGAGCGTTTCCATAGCGCGTCCCCGGTGTCGGATCGAGGGTCCGAGCGAGAACCTCGCTATTCGAGGGAGGCTTCTCCTTCCTTCTCGGCAAAAAGGAGGTCTCGGTCACCGTCCCCACAAGGGGCCACGGGATCCCACCGACCTTCCTTCACGAGGTTCGTCCAGGACATGGACTGACAATCCGGAAACTATGTGGTCAAATCTAAAATCCATCCTGAACGAAGCATCTAGCCGCTACATAAATAAGGTAAGCAAACGCCAGAGAAACAAAAAACCACAATGGTTCAACAAGGAAATTTCGGACCTCATTAAAAAGAAAAAAGAAGCATTTATCACCTACAAACATCTTGGGGAAAAGGAGGCAAAAGAAGACTATCTGGCCAGATCTAAGGCTGTCAAACAGGCAGTCAGGGAAGCCAAACTTCGAACAGAGGAAGATCTAGCACGAACATTAAAAAAGGGGACAAATCCTTTTTCAGGTACATTAGCGACAGGAAGAGAAACAAAAATGGGATAGAACGCCTTAGGCAATCAGATGGAAACTACGCAGAATCTGATAATACCAAGGCAGAACTGCTAAACGAATACTTCTGCTCAGTATTCACCTGTGAAGCACCGGGAGCTGGTCCACAACTACAGATAAGAGACAGCCAAAATGACCTGTTTCATGATTACGAGTTTACACCCAGTAGCGTCTACCACGAACTTTCAAGACTCAAAGTAGACAAAGCCATGGGACCTGACAATCTACACCCCAGGGTACTCAGAGAGCTGAGTGAAGTTCTGGCTGAACCACTATCCGTGCTCTTCAATCTTTCCATGCGCACGGAAAAGTACCACTAGACTGGAAAACAGCTAACGTAATTCCACTCCACAAAAAGGGCTGCAGAACAGAGACAGAAAATTACAGACCGGTGAGTCTTACATCCATAGTGTGCAAACTCATGGAAACACTGATCAAACAGAATCTTGACAAAATTCTAGACGAAGAAAATTTACGTGATCCACACCAACACGGATTTACCAGGGGAAGGTCCTGCCAAACTAATCTGATTGACTTCTTTGACTGGGTGACCAGTCATCTGGATGCCGGGGAGTCCCTGGACGTGATATATTTGGACTTCAGCAAAGCTTTTGATAGCGTCCCACACCGTAGGCTGTTGAATAAACTGAAATCAATGGGATTAGGGGATACTTTCACTAAATGGGTAAGGGATTGGCTAGATGGTAGACTTCAGAGGGTGATGGTGAATGGTATCCCCTCCAAAACATCAGCAGTGACGAGTGGAGTACCTCAGGGCTCCGTCTTAGGGCCGATTCTATTCAATTTATTCATAGGAGATTTGACCCAAGGGCTTAGAGGAAAGGTATCACTGTTTGCCGACGACGCCAAACTATGCAACATAGTAGACAAAAGCAGTGTGCCTGACTTTATGACGCAGGACCTACGGCAGCTAGAACAGTGGTCATCAACTTGGCAGTTAGGCTTCAATGCTAAAAAATGTAAAGTAATGCACCTAGGCAAAAATAATCCACACAGAACATACACACTAAATGGTGAAACCTTGTCCAGGACCACGGTGGAACGAGATTTAGGAGTGATCATTAGCAATGATATGAAGGCTGCCAATCAGGTGGATATGGCTTCGTCCAAGGCAAGACAAATGATGGGCTGCATCCGTAGGGGTTTTGTCAGCAGAAAACCTGAAGTTATAATGCCACTGTACAGATCCATGGTGAGACCTCATCTCGAGTATTGTGTTCAATTCTGGAGACCACACTACCGGAAAGATGTGTTGAGAGTTGAGTCGGTTCAACGAATGGCTACCAGGATGGTCTTGGGGCTCAGGGATCTCACGTATGAAGAAAGGTTAAAAAAACTGCGGATGTACTCACTGGAGGAGCGAAAAGAGAGGGGGGATATGATTGAGACCTTTAAATATATCACGGGGCGTATAGAGGTGAAAGATGATATCTTCAGTCTTACAGGGCCCACGGTAACCAGAGGACACTTGCTGAAAATCAGGGGAGGGAAATTTCAAGGTGATGCTAGGAAGTACTTCTTCACCGAAAGGGTGGTTGATCATTGGAACGAGCTGCCTCAGCAGGTGATTGAGGCCAACAGCGTGTCAGATTTTAAGAGAAAATGGGATATTCATGTGGGATCTATAGGAGAGTAAGAATCAGGGAGTGGGTCATTGGTATGGGCAGACTCGATGGGCTATGGCCCTTTTCTGCCGTCAATTTCTATGTTTCTATGTGCCCTTGACTTGGACTTACAATCCAACTCGAGGTACTCCAAGGAGTACCTGGCAGAGCTGGATATGCCTTCCCCGCCCCGAGAGTCCCTCTGGCTACCGCTGAACCCGGTACTCCGGCAGACCCTCATAAGGAACCTCGAGACTCCCTACATGGTGACGGCGGTCCCATCTAAAATGGAGTCTAAGTACCGAACGGTGCCTTGCCCGGGGTTTGAGCAACCACAGTTGTCCCACCAATCCTTACTGGTGGAGTCTTCTCTGAAGAAAGCTCACCCCTCTAGAGTGTCCGCGGCGGTTCCTCCTGGACGCGAAGGCCGGACACTAGACAAATTCGGACGCCGTTTGTATCAGAACTCTATGATGGCCTCTAGGGTCCTGAACTACACTTTCACCTTTTCCTCCTACCTGAAACACCTCATTGGGTTGCTGGCTTCCTTCTCGGGGGACCTACCTGCCCCTCGTCAGGCAGCGTTTGGCCTCCTCCTCGAGGATTTTTCCAACCTCCGACTGCACTTGTTCCATGCCGCTTACGATGGCTTTGAACTGTCTTCCAGGGTCGCAGCCTTCGCGGTGGTCATGCGCCGACTGGCGTGGCTAGGGCTTGTCGATATGGACTCTAACCTGCAAGATCGGTTAGCTAACCTCCCTTGCGTCGGGAAAGAACTGTTTGACGACACCATCGAGGCAGCTACGAAACGGTTGTCGGAACACGAACGTTCCTTCGCATCCCTTGTCCGGCAAAAACCTAAACCGCAAGCCTCTCGCCCCTTCCAGGGATTGCCTCGCCGCTACCCCCAGAAGTCTACTCCGGCCTTTTCCAGACCGCCGCCGCGACGCCCCCAGGCTCACTCTAGGGCTCCACCAAAATCACAGCCCACTGTGCCTGCGAAGCCATCTCCGCCCTTTTGACGGGACGAGCGGACAGGGGCGGGCCCCCTCCGCACCTCCACCTGGTCTCCTTCCCATCGGGGGCCGCCTACAAGCCTACTACCCTCGCTGGGAAGCCATAATGTCGGACTCATGGGTCCTTGGCGTGATCTCATCAGGGTACTCGCTCAACTTTCGGGAGGTTCCTCCCGACAGCCCACCGAGTGCATGTCCTCCCAATCGAGCGCAGCTGTCCCTCCTCCTCTCCGAGGCACAGGACCTCCTTCGCCCGCAGGCGGTGGAACCGATTCCCCAAAATCAAAGGGGCCAAGGGTTTTACTCCCGATACTTCCTGGTACCGAAGAAGACGGGAGACCTGCGTCCGATCCTGGACTTGAGGCGCCTGAACAAATTTCTGACGAGGGAAAAGTTTCGGATGCTTTCCCTTCCGATTCTTTACCCCCTGATCGACGAGGGCGATTGGCTCTGCTCCCTCAATCTGAAGGAGGCCTACACCCATGTTCCGGTGCACCCTGCTTGTCGCAGATTCCTCCGCTTTCAGGTGGGGGACCTCCACCTACAATACCGGGTCCTCCCCTTTGGCCTGTCCTCGTCCCCCCGAGTCTTCACGAAGTGCCTCGTAGTGGTCGCGGCTGCCTTGCGCTCCCAGGATCTGCAAGTATTCCCATACCTGGATGATTGGCTGATCAAAGCCCCGACCAGGGAGGGAGTTATCTCAGCGACCCGACAGACTATTACTTCGCTTCAGTGTCTGGGGTTCGAGATAAACTTTCCAAAATCCCAGCTGTGCCCCTCTCAGTCCTTACAATTCATCGGGGCCGTGCTGGACACGGTCCGTCTTCATTCCTTCCTCCCCCCTCAGCGGCGGGAGGCGTTGGTAAATCTGAGCCGACAAGTATCGAGATCGACCTCTGTCTCGGCACGACAGATGATGACGCTCCTCGGCCATATGGCCTCCACAGTCCACGTTACCCCGCTTGCTCGCCTTCACCTGCGGTTACCACAGTGGACTTTGGCATCACAATGGCGTCAGGATCCGGGACCCGATCAACCGCCATGTGACAGTGACTCCTTCCTTACAAAGATCGCTCCATTGGTGGACCGACTCTTCGAATCTTTCCAAGGGTTTGCTCTTTCTCGCCCCTCCACACCACAAGGTCCTAACCACGGACTCGTCGGAGTACACTTGGGGGGCTCATGTAGACGGTCTACACACTCAAGGTCTGTGGACCACAGAGGACTGTCGCTGCCACATCAACGTGCTGGAGCTTCGGGCCGTTTACCTCGCCGTGGTGGCCTTTCAGCATCTGCTTCACGACCGGGTGGTTCTCGTCTGCACAGACAACCAGGTGGCGATGTACTACGTAAACAAGCAAGGAGGGACGGGGTCTTGGCCCCTCTGCCAGGAGGCCTTACGGCTCTGGGAGTGGGCGGTCTCCCAAAACATCTCCTTTTGAGCGGTTTACATCCAAGGGGAACAAAACTGCTTGGCGGACAGGCTCAGCCGCCTCCTCCAGCCACACGAGTGGTCCCTGCATTCTCAGGTGCTGCGACAGGTGTTCGACACGTGGGGGACTCCCCAGATAGATCTGTTTGCTCCCCCGACAATCAAAAACTACCTCTCTTCTGTTCAAGTATATACTCCCCGGACCGTCTCGAGGCCGATGCCTTCCTCCTAGATTGGGAGGGAAAGTTCCTCTATGCGTTCCCACCATTTCCTCTGATTCTGAGGACGCTGGTCCATCTAAAATCTCTGAGGGCCACTCTGATCTTGATCGCTCCTCGATGGCCCCGCCAGCCTTGGTTTTCCCTACTACTTCAACTCAGTGTCAGGGAACCTCTGCTTCTGCCTGTCTTTCCCTCTCTGCTATCTCAGAGTCGGGGTTCACTGTTACATCCCAATCTTCAGTCTCTTCATCTGACTGCTTGGTTTCTTTCCCCTTGACTTCCTTCCCTGTATCTCAGTCGGTCAGGGAAGTGTTGGAGGCTTCTCGGAAAGTCTCGACTAGACTCTGCTATTCTCAGAAGTGGACTAGATTCTCGTCCTGGTGCTCCTCTCACCGCCAGGACCCGGTGTCGGTCCCTGTGTCTTTGGTTCTGGAGTATTTGCTCCATTTATCTCACTCTGGCCTGAAGACCAATTCCATTCGAGTCCATCTCAGCGCCATTGCTGCCTTTCATCAGCCCCTGGAAGGGAAGGCTCTTTCACTCCATCCCTTGGTTTCCCGTTTCATGAAGGGGCTTTTGAATGTTCATCCTCCCCTCAAACCGTCTCCGGTGGTTTGGGATCTTAATGTGATTCTAGCTCAACTGATGAAACCTCCATTTGAGCCTATGGATAAGTGTCATCTTAAGTTCCTCACTTGGAAAGTGATCTTCCTACTCACTCTCACTTCTGCTCGGAGGGTTAGCGAGCTGCAGGCCTTGGTGGCGGACCCACCTTTCACAGTATTCCACCATGACAAGGTGGTCTTCCGCACTCACCCTACGTTTTTGCTTAAGGTGGTGTCTGATTTTCATCTCAACCAGTCCATTGTTCTGCCTGTGTTCTTTCCCAAGCCCCACTCTCACCCTGGAGAGGTGGTGCTCCACACTCTTGACTGCAAGAGGGCGTTGGCTTTTTATCTTCAACGCACTCAGTCTCATCGGACAGTTCCACAATTGTTTTTCTCCTTTGACCCTAATAGGTTGGGACGCCCAGTTTCCAAGCGCACCTTATCCAACTGGTTGGCTACTTGCATTTCTTTCTGCTACGCTCAGGCTGGTCTCGCGCTGCATGGTCGAGTTACGGGGCATAAAGTCCGAGCGATGGCAGCTTCGGTAGCTTTCCTCAGGTCCTATTGAGGATATCTGCAAGGCTGCCACGTGGTCTTCGGTTCATACTTTCACCTCTCACTACTGCCTGGATACACTGTCCAGAAGCGATGGCCGGTTCGGCCAATCGGTATTACGTAATCTGTTTTCTTAAATTGACAACTTCCCTCCACCCCTTTGTTATTAGCTTGGAGGTCACCCACATGTGAGAATATCATGCCTGCTTGTCCTGGGATAAAAGCACAGTTACTTACCGTAACAGGTGTTATCCAGGGACAGCAGGCATATATTCTCACAACCCGCCCACCTCCTCGGGGTTGGCTTCTTTGCTGGATATGTGAACTGGAGACCACGAGGAGGGGATGCGCCCTCTAGTGGAGCAGGAGGCACACATGCATGGTGCAGCACAGCAAGCTTGAATCTTCAATCAAGTTTGCTTGAAATGCTGTCCGCATCGGGGCTCCGTAGATGACGTCACCCACATGTGAGAATATATGCCTGCTGTCCCTGGATAACACCTGTTACGGTAAGTAACTGTGCTTTCTAGTGTGATAGACACCCTATTCCTGAACCTGTGGGTGGTCAATCCCTTCTTGCAAAAATTCTTGTAGAGAACCTCATTAGTAGTCTTTTGTTCCGCCTCCCAACTCTCTGGGCTGTCCTCCAATTCCTCTGTTGTCTCTGTACAAGAGAGATGGTGAGAGCCAGTCTTTCTGCTTGTGTTTATTTTTCATTATATTGGGGGGGGAGGGGTTGGACCATTTGTGAGGGTTTTCAGTGCTGCAGGGGATCCAAAACCTGAGACATCTCTGACTGTGGGAGAGCGCAGACTCTGAGGTCAAGGGTCTGCTTCCAAGGGACAGACTGCTTTGCAATGCACCCACTTGGACAGCCTGTACTAAAGGTTTGGAGGCTCAGGGAATGATCCATTGGGAACAAGGCTCACCCCAAGTTCATCCACAGTGGGTTTGAGTGCACTGGGCCAGCCGAAGGGAGTGCAAGCACGTGGAGAAGCAGATCGGAGGATCCGCAGGAGAGTGTGCTTGATTCCTATTACAGGTTAGGTGCAGGCTGACACAGCAATGAGGGCGGGTGGACTAGCAGCAGGAGCGGAGGAGAACCGGAGGAGGAGTTAAGGGGAGCGGAGAAGGCAGGAGAGGCGAACAGAAGAGGCGGGTGGTAGCTCCGCCCACTGCCGACGTCACACCCGATTTCTCTCTCTCTCCCCCCATAAAAGGGGACGTGCCAACGGTGTTTACTCAGCACTGGGCCAGCCGAAGGGAGTGCAAGCGCGTGGAGAAGCAGATCGGAGGATCCGCAGGAGAGTGTGCTTGATTCCTATTACAGGTTAGGTGCAGGCTGACACAGCAGTGAGGGCGGGTGGACTAGCAGCAGGAGTGGAGGAGAACCGGAGGAGGAGTTAAGGGGAGCGGAGAAGGCAGGAGAGGCGAACAGAAGAGGCGGGTGGTAGCTCCGCCCACTGCCGACGTCACACCCGATTTCTCTCTCTCTCCCCCCATAAAAAGGGACGTGCCAACGGAGTTTACTCAGCACTGGGCCAGCCGAAGGGAGTGCAAGCACGTGGAGAAGCAGATCGGTGGATCCGCAGGAGAGTGTGCTTGATTCCTATTACAGGTTAGGTGCAGGCTGACACAGCAGTGAGGGCGGGTGGACTAGCAGCAGGAGCGGAGGAGAACCGGAGGAGGAGTTAAGGGGAGCGGAGAAGGCAGGAGAGGCGAACAGAAGAGGCGGGTGGTAGCTCCGCCCACTGCCGACGACACACCCAATTTCTCTCTCTCCCCCCATAAAAGGGGACGTGCCAACGGTGTTTACTCAGCACTGGGCCCGTCGAAGGGAGTGCAAGCACGTGGAGAAGCAGATCGGAGGATCCGCAGGAGAGTGTGCTTGATTCCTATTACAGGTTAGGTGCAGGCTGACACAGCAGTGAGGGCGGGTGGACTAGCAGCAGGAACGGAGGAGAACCGGAGGAGGAGTTAAGGGGAGCGGAGAAGGCAGGAGAGGCGAACAGAAGAGGCGGGTGGTAGCTCTGCCCACTGCCGACGTCACACCCGATTTCTCTCTCTCTCCCCCCATAAAAGGGGACGTGCCAACGGAGTTTACTCAGCTCTGGGCCAGCCGAAGGGAGTGCAAGCACGTGGAGAAGCAGATCGGAGGATCCCCAGGAGAGTGTGCTTGATTCCTATTACAGGTTAGGTGCAGGCTGACACAGCAGTGAGGGCGGGTGGACTAGCAGCAGGAGCGGAGGAGAACCGGAGGAGGAGTTAAGGGGAGCGGAGAAGGCAGGACAGGTGAAGAGAAGAGGCGGGTGGTAGCTCCGCCCACTGCCGACGTCACACCCGATTTCTCTCTCTCTCCCCCCATAAAAGGGGACGTGCCAAAGGTGCGTAGCCGTTCGGCGCGCGGCGAAGGTGAGCGGCAAAGGCGCTCGCCTTAGCGAGAGCGCCTTTGCGAAAGGCCTCAAGAAGGGCACCAAGAAAGGGTTAGCAACTCTAGCCGGTCTCTCAACTTATCCAACTTGTTAATTATCCAACTGACTTCAGTCCTTCTTTAACTTCTACCAAGTCTTTACACTCTCTACTTTCAGCTTCTTATCTAACCAACTAGCTACTAAAACTTCCCCACTAAACAGGCAGACCTCATAAATCTCACTATCCCCAAACCACTTTAATAGGTAGACTCTTTTAATCAGGCTGACCTCTCTGGTACACTAACCAACAGGCTACCTTAACTGACAATTAACTAACTATAAACTAACTATCTCTATCCCCCCAATCTCAACACTTTCTGACCAACTCCTAACATCCCCCATTCTAATAAATTAAAAAAAAAAAACCAACACACAATATAAAATTAAATAAATAATAATATTAACTTTTTGTAAATGGCAGGTAGAACTAGAAGCAGCAAGACTTCAATCAAAACAGGCAGTGTAGTCACAGGAAGTACCCAGGGGATGGTTATGGTTCGAGTACAGATGGGGGAGGAACCAGGACGGAGGGCAGAGGTCTCTGTACAGACCGAGGCCATCCCCTCAAAGACGTCTACAGTCTCAACACAGACGGAAGTAATGGATCAGCCGGACAAAGACCTTCTGCTAGAGCTGAGAAGCCTGAGAGAGGAGGTTCAGCGCCTAAAGAGCATCCGAGACGATGAAACCTTCTTCGATGGAGTCATCCAGGAGCTATCTCAGATCGTGGATCAGGACCAGGAACCTGACAGGACCACCCTGGGAACACCCAAAGCATCCAAACCCGCAAATTTGAGACCAACTGCTGGAATGCAAGAAGTAGCTGGTGACGCTGACTCCTGGCAGCTGGTGACTTCCTCCACAGGGAAACGCAGAGGACCTAATTCTGTCTCTCTCTCTCTCACATACAGGGCAGCTTTACATCGACACCACAAATCATCCTTAAGAACAGATACCAGCTGCTACAGGAGGGTCCTGACAACGAGGTACAGGAAGATGTTCAGCAGATGGTTCCAGAGTCAACAGTTCGACCCACCCCTAAGAAGCGTAGAGTGGTGGTCATTGGGGATTCGCTGCTAAGGGGCACCGAGGGACCAATTTGTAGGCCGGACCTGCAATCAAGAGAGGTCTGCTGTTTGCCAGGGGCCAGGATCCGGGATGTAACCGCTTGCCTTGACAGACTCATCAGGCCCCGAGATCACTTCCCCATGATCCTCATCCACGTCGGGACCAATGACACCGCCAGGAGCACCGCGAACAGCTTACCTGAAGACTTCAGGGCCCTGGGTGAGAAGCTGAGGAGAATGGATGCGCAGGTGGTCTTCTCCTCGATCCTCCCGGTAAGGGGCAAGGGCAGTGCCAGGGAGGATTGCATCCAGAGGGCTAACGACTGGCTGCAGGGATGGTGCAGGGAGATGAATTTCGGATTCCTGCACCATGGAGATGCATTGCAGGGACTACTGGGACAAGATGGGTTACACCTGACCAGAAGAGGGAAGAATGTCCTTGGACACCGTCTAGCCCGCCTACTTCACAGGGTTTTAAACTAGGTAAGTTGGGGGAGGGTACGGGCACAAATTACCTACCTGGTGTGCTAAACTGTCAATACTTTTATGAGGCTGGGATAAGTAGTATACACACTATCGAGTCTAGGGAAGGTTCACATTACAATTCGGGGTCACATTGTAATTCAGGATCTAGGAGGACTACACATTGCAATTCTGGGTCCGGGGAGTGTACACACTGTAATTCCGGGACTAAGGGCAGTACACATTGTAATCCTGGGTTCAGCAGGGGTATACACGTTGCAAATTTTGTGAAAGGAGTTCAAGTAGCCCATGCGGGAACTCCCCCACAGGATACACACATTTCCGTTTTTGAGATAGGTACACACTGTAGCTCTGGGTCTGGGGAATCCGGGTCAGGTACAAGATATAGCTCTGGGTCTAGAGAGAATACCAAATATGCGAATAATGCTAAAAGTGTCCAAGTAACTCAAACAGGAATATCTCCACTAAGACATAATAAAAACACAACATGGAAGGTTATGTACGTTAACGCACACAGCTTGGGAAACAAGATTCTGGATCTAGAAACAGAAATAAGGAATGCTGACCTGGATGTGGTGGCAATATCTGAGACCTGGCTCACAGACTCACATGGGTGGGACATGGTCATACCAGGTTACAACCTGCTCCGCCGGGACAGGGAGGGTAGATTGGGAGGTGGTGTTGCATTATATACAAAGGATGACATTAAGGTCACAAGGATCACAGATGTCCAATACACGGGGGAATCCCTTTGGGTTAATTTGGCCAGAGGGAAGGACAAATGCCTGTATCTCGGCGTTATTTACAGACCCCCAAGACAACAGGATGACCTGGATATGGAATTGATTGGAGATATAGAGAATATCACCTTGCGTGGGGACACGGTATTGTTAGGTGACTTCAACATGCCTGATGTGGATTGGGGCACACTTACCGCTGCTTCCGGCAGCAGCAGGAGGCTATTAAACTCTTTGAAAGGAGCACGTCTCAGGCAATTGGTGTTGGACCCAACAAGGGATCAGGCAATACTGGACCTGTTGCTTACCAATGGTGAAAGTGTCACAGAGGTCTCGGTGGGAGACACATTGGCCTCAAGCGACCATAACATGATATGGTTCAATCTTGGGAAAGGCTTCACTAAACCTGCCACACTGACCAAGGTCCTCAAATTCAAGGACACAAACTTCCAAGAGATGAGTGACTTTGTTCACCAGATGCTACAAAGCCAAGCAGAAACCGATAGTGTGGATGAAATGTGGTCGACTCTGAAAGCCACCATACAGGAAGCGACAAACCGTTATGTTAAGCTAGTAAGTAAACACCGTAGAAACAATAAACCACAGTGGTTCACTGTGAAGATCTCAGACCTCATCAAAGAAAAGAAAAAAGCATTCATCTCTTACAAACAATCAAGGGAACAGGACTCCAGGGCAGAATATCTGACCAAGTCAAAAGCCGTCAAAACAGCAGTCAGAGAGGCTAAATTCAACATAGAGGAATTTCTAGCAAAGAACATCCAGAAGGGAGACAAATCATTCTTCAGGTATATCAGCGACAGAAGTAAAAACTCAGGGGGAATAGTACGTCTAAGGAAACCAGACGGAGACTATGTGGAAAAGGACTCAGAAAAAGCCCAACTGTTAAATGAATACTTCTGCTCTGTCTTCATCCGAGAAGCTCCGGGGCATGGCCCTCAGTTACAGACAAGGGCTGACTCAGTTGACCCATTTAGCGATTTCAAATTTACGCCCAAAAGTGTCCACGTTGAGCTGTCCAAGCTCAAGGTTTACAAGGCAATGGGACCGGACAACCTGCACCCCAGGGTACTCAGGGAGTTGAGTGATGTCTTGGCAGAGCCGCTGTCGGCGCTTTTCAACCTCTCCCTTAGTTCAGGTAGCGTCCCGTTGGACTGGAGGAAGGCTAACGTCATTCCACTCTACAAGAAAGGCTCCAAGACAGAAGCGGCAAACTACAGACCAGTGAGTTTCACATCAATAGTGAGCAAACTAATGGAAACTCTTATCAAACACCAATTAGATACGATCCTGAATGAAGAGAACCTACGGGATCCCCGTCAACATGGATTTACTAAGGGGAGATCTTGCCAATCCAACCTGATCAGCTTCTTTGACTGGGTGACGGGGAAGCTAGATGTTGGAGAGTCCCTGGACATCGTATACCTGGACTTTAGCAAAGCATTCGATAGCGTGCCTCATCGCAGGTTACTAAGCAAGATGAGTTCCATAGGATTGGGCGACACATTGACAAAGTGGGTTGGGAACTGGCTTGGAGGTAGGGTTCAAAGGGTAATGGTGAATGGAACCCCCTCTGAAATGACGGAGGTGATCAGTGGAGTACCCCAGGGTTCTGTCTTGGGCCCGATACTGTTCAATATCTTTATAAAGGACTTGGCAGAAGGGCTCCGAGGTAAGATAACATTATTTGCCGTTGACGCCAAACTAAGCAATGTAGTGGGCAAAAGCACAATAGATAAAAATTCAATGCCCGACAATATGATGCATGATCTACTCTTACTAGAGAGCTGGTCTAAGACATGGCAGCTCAGCTTCAATGCCAAAAAATGCAAAGTTATGCACCTGGGTACCCAGAATCCATGCAGGACTTATACCCTTAATGGCGAGATCCTAACAAGAACAGTTGCAGAACGAGACTTAGGGGTGATCGTCAGTGAGGACATGAAGGCTGCCAATCAAGTGGAGCAAGCTTCTTCCAAGGCAAGACAAATCATAGGTTGCATACGCAGGGGTTTCGTCAGCCGTAAGCCTGAAGTCATTATGCCTTTGCATAGATCCATGGTGAGACCACACCTGGAATACTGTGTGCAATTCTGGAGGCCACATTACCGTAAGGATGTGCTGAGGCTGGAATCGGTCCAGAGAATGTCCACCCGGATGGTCTCGGGACTGAACGATCTCCCGTACGAAGAACGGTAGATAAATTACAGCTATACTCGCTCGAGGAGCGCAGGGAGAGGGGAGACACGATCGAGACGTTCAAGTATCTCACGGGCCGCATCGAGGTAGAAGAAGATATCTTCTTTTTCAGGGGTCCCACGTCAACAAGAGGACACCCGTGGAAAATCAGAGGCGGGAAACTGCACGGTGACACCAGGAAATTCTTTTTCACCGAAAGGGTGGTGGATCGCTGGAATGGTCTTCCACTTCAGGTGATTGAGGCCAACAGCGTGCCTGATTTTAAGGCCAAATGGGATCGACACGTGGGTTCTATTCGCAAAGTAAAGGCAGGGGAGGGTCATTAGGGTGGGCAGACTGGATGGGCCTTGGCCCTTATCTGCCATCGATTTCTATGTTTCTATGTTAAGCTGAATGACTCTGCGGTGGTTTTTCCAGGATCTGAGTTGACTGCTTCCTTCCCCTGTTTGCGTATGCAAAGTCTGGTAGGGTTGAGGTCTCCAGCTGATTCATTGGGCTCAAGAGGCCATCCAAAGACATAAGCAGTCCAAATGGCGGATTTCCTCAGCCAGAGGACCCTAAATCTCAGAGAGTGGTCAATGTCTCCAGGAAGCCTTCACCTGCATTGTGAATCGGTTGGGGCGCTCGTCATTCAATCCAATGGCATTGGCGGCCAACAAGAAGGTAGCTCGGTTCTTCAGTGGAAGATAAGAGCCAGGAAGCGTAGGCCTGGCATCCCTGGCCAAACATATGGTGGTCTTGAGGAGAGTGTGGCAGAGTGGTTGAGGTACAGCCTCAGCACCCCACGGTTGTGGGTTCAAACCCTGTGCTGCACCTTGTGACTCTGGGCAAGTCACTTAATCTTCCACTACCCCAGGTACATTAGATAGATTGTGAGCCCACTGGGACAGATAGAGAAAATGCTCATAGTATCTGTATGTAACTGCTTTGAATGTGGTTTGTAAAACTACAAAAAGGCGATATACAAGTTCCCTTTCCCTTTATTCCTTACTTCCATGGCCCATAATAGACGGACTTCTGCGCTCCAAGAACTGGTGATTCTAGTGGCATCAGATTGGCTGAGGCAACCATGGTATGCAGACATAGTCCATCTACAAAGGGATAAGGTCTCGGGCTTCCATGTCATCCCTGGCTGCTCATGCAGGACCCATTACCCTGCAGGATCCAGAATGCTTTGGTTTTGAGCAAGTGGCTCTTGTGCGAGTGGCACTAGCACCTCAAAGCTATTCGGCTGGACTGGTCACTACCCTTCTAAGATTTAGGCAGAAGGCGACTATAGCCACATATGCAAAACCTGAAAATGCTTCCAAGCTTGGTGCACTCAGAGAAATGAGGACCTGAGCTCAACACCAATCTCTGTGGTTCTCGCCTTCCTGCAGGAAGGTCTGGAAAAGGCGTAGCAGTTGGCTCCCTGAAAGTTCGGATTGCAGGGCTCTCGTGTTAATAAGAGCACTGTAGCTGCACATCCAGATGTGGCCAGGTTTTTGAAGGGTGCTTTGCATCTCTGGTGCGATAGCCTTTCCTAGCATAGAGTCTTAATCTGGTCCTACTGGCTCTGGCTAGAGTGCCCTATGAACCTTTGGAGCAAGCTTCTCTGATGGACCTTACCATTTATAATGGTGTTTACATAGTAAATGACAGCAAATAAAGATCTGAATGGTCCATCCAGTCTGTCCAACCATACACGCTCTATAAATTAATGATTTAAATGGTCCCTTTTCTTAGATATTTCTGGCCCAGAAACCCAGAGCTCTGCTTATTAGTGTGCTTAGGTACTATCTACTGGTACACACAATATCCCTTTCTACACTACTGTGTAGATGTAATATTCACAGCCCAACTGTCTAATAATTCCATCCAAGAGCTGTAAAAGAAAGCGCATTACAGTGCTGATTCATGAGGGACTCATCTCACATTTGTGCCAGGATGAATCTTCACCATTTGTCTCCACCCTAACTTTTCTGTTTTCTGTAAAGGATGATATCCACTTTTAAACTGTCTCCCCTATTCCTACTCGACCACAACACTTTATGAGAATATCATGTCTGACCAAATCAAAAGTTGCAGAGAGTTCTAAAAGTGTCAATATTACCTCAATGCCTTTTCATAAAAATCTCAGCACTGAGTCCACAACTGCCACTAGCACTGTTTCAGTACTAAACCATGTCGGAAATCTCACCTAGATGAAGACAGGTTCAGCTATAGGATATACAAGGCAATGTACCAACAGCCAAAGCTCACTGAAGCCCATCTAAACCATCCCAGCTGTCAAAGCCCTCCCCACAGTCCTCAACTGAATAGTCACATATGGGACACAGACTGCAAGTCTGCCCAGTACTGGCCTTAGTTCTTCAATATATACTCATTATTTTCTGATTAGAGATCCTCCGTGTTCATCCCATGCTTTTCTGAACTCTGTCACCGTTTTCCTCTCCACCATCTCCCTCATGAGCACATTCCAAGCATCAACCACCCTCTCCTTAAAGAAGAATTTCCTAAGATTACTTTTGAATCTACCACCCCTCAACCTCAAATTATGTCCTCTGTTTTTACCATTTTTCTTTCTCCGGAAAAGATTTTGTTCTACGTTAATACATTTCAAGTATTTGAACGTCTGAATCATATCTCCCCTATTCCTTCTTTCCTCTAGGGTATTCATATTCAGGGCTTTCAGTTTCTTCTCATACGTCTTTTGGTGCAAACCTCCTACCATTTTTGTCGCCTTTCTCTGGACAATTATATCAGCTCAGTGAGTTTCAGAACAACAGGCTTTTTCATGCAGATATCCCTTTTTCAGAATTTCAGATTCAGACATGGTCTTACACACAGGCCCTTCTTTCTTACTGAAAGTGGTTTCCAGCTTCTACATCAACCAAAATGTATGCTTGCCTGCATTCACTCTCTCGGGATAAAGAGTGATTGGGTGTTGAAATTGTTGGATATGCTTAGAATCTTACTGCGGTATCTAGAGGTTATAAATGAATTTCGACTGTCGGATCATCTGTTCGTATTGGCGGGGTCTGCCCATAAAGACCGACCAGCCTCAAAAGCAACTATTTCAAGACGGATCTGTATGACTATTTCTTCAACATATATTGGAAAGGGAAAGCGTCTGCCTATATCCATCAAGGCACACTTCACTGGAAACATGACTTACTCATGGGCGGCATCTTCAGCGGCAACTTGGTCTTCTCTCCATACGTTCACGAAGTTGTACAGAGTGGATGTTGTGGCCAAACAGGACTATGCATTCGTATCTTCCGTTCTGTCTGTTCTGTCCTGCCCTGCCCTAAACTCGTGGACAGCTTTAATACATCCCACAGGTTCAGGAATAGACTGTATGTTGCTCTAGAAAGAAAGATTAGGTTCTTACCTCGGTAATCTTCTTTCTAGTAGACCCACCTTGCCAGATGTTCGAATGCCTGCTTACTGCCTCGAATGTGCTGGGGCATACAGACATTTTGTTTCTTTCCTTTATTCAACTTTAACAGAGATAGAGGATGCGACTGTCGCATCAATGAATCTAGGAGGTATATGTAGAATCTCATACTCTTAGTGCAGTTGCGCTCAGGTTGGTGACGTGTTTGTTTTCACCATGTTATATATTGCAAATGGTAAAGTTTTGTTAATCTGTTATATGATAATGCTATATGCAGAACTGACATGTTTCTCATGGAGAGTTCCCATACTCCTCCGTATTTTATTTCCTCTCCAAGGCTGACCATCTGATATGATACTGTGACAAACTCAGCACCCGCACAGGCTTTGTCCCAAGAGTTGGTAGGAAACATACTAAACCCCTATGCAGGAGAGCTGACCAGGTTAGCTCTTCAGATTATGAAAGCGCTGACTTCCCTTGCACCAGTGGAAATGTATTAGATAGAGACTGTCAGGTTGAGCACTGTTCATCATCTTAAACCTGTTTGCAACCCTGTTAATGTAGTTAAAGCTAAAACACAGTATGGCCATTTAAAGAAATATGATAACAGGGATTCCATGGGGTCCAAGCCTTTTGGATAGGTCCATGATGACCCCCAGAAAATCCTTTCCCTGAGTTGGAAGGACACCACCTCACATCCTTGATGATGTGATCCAGCATGACACACACCGCCGAGCCCGGGATCAGCTCTGTGACAGTGCCAGCCTGGGTCGGTGGCAGCTCGGCTGCCGACTCCTGGGCAGCAGGTCCGGGACGGGAGGCTGCACGGTTGCAGACAGCTCTTCCATGCATAGATGCTCGGGTGCATGACTGCAGAGAGTATCCACTCCCCAGAGAAAGGCACTGGCAAAGGGCCCCTGGCCCTGGCCGGTGCTACTGAGCTCAGGCTCCAGGGCACACACAGGGTCAGCTTCGGAATCCATTGCTGGTAAATGGGGCTCTGGACGCTGCAGCGGCTCCTCCTCGGCGTCAGTATTCGCTGCCTGCTTTTCGCCAGACCTTATGCTGACACACCCTCATGAGATGCGGCCGCCTCACAGCCTGTGACCTGCTCCAGTGCTCTGACTCCAAGGCCTCATCCTGCCCTACTGGCTGCAGGCCACCAGCCTGAGGGCTCTCGTGCTTCTCCGGCTGGCTGAGCTCTGGAGCTCTCGTGCCCACCTGAGCGACGACAACAACATGAATTGAGGAACTGGAGGACAGCCCAGAGGGATGGGAGGTAGAGCAAAACAAAGCTAATGAAGTTCTCTACAAGAATTCTCACGAGAAGGAAATAGGAACAGAAAGAAGATTATCAAAGTAAAACCTAATCTTTCCTTATCAAGGTAAGAACCTAATCTTCCCGTAGTCTTCCTGCATGAAAGTGATAATATTCAGTACCACCAAGTTATAGAATTGCCTTCTGTCCAGACAGGACAAGATTCTGTAAATGTTGCTCAAAGTTGGGCACCTAAAAAAACAAGCGATGAATGCTATTCTATAAACAGTTCCGAGAGTTAGGTACCGTTTATAGAATAGTGCAGAGTGCTAGGATCCTTGTTAAATTTGGGTGAAAATATTTACATTGACTGAAACCTTAGTTTAAATTCATGCCTGTAAATTAGAATTCTATAATACTGTGCTAATGCTGCCTGATTTTCGATTCAAATCAATTCACCGATTCACTTCGGGTAAATCAATTAGAATCAATTTGTGTTGTTAAAAAATCGACCATGCAAGTTCAGTGACCAACCCTCCTCTCAGGACAAAATGCTTGAGCATTTACATCCGCTAACCTAGGGTTTCTCACTGCTCATTGGGGGTGCAGGAATTGACTGCCCCCCCCCCCCCACGCCACTGCTCCCCGCCCACTAACCCAAAGTTTCTCACCACTTGTTGGGGGTTCGCAGACTGACCGCCACCTGCCCCTGCCATTGCTACTCCCCGCCTACTTGCCGCTACAACTCCAGGAAGAGAAGGGCCAACGTGCAGCGATTGCACGCTGCTTGCCCACAAGCCTTCCCCCAACGTCAGTTCTGATGTTGGAGAGAAGGTCCAGGCCAGCCAATTGCTGCTTGGCTGGCCCGGACCTCTCTCAGATGTCAGAATTGATTTGGGGGGAAGGCTTGTGGGCCGTCAGCGTGCAATCGCTGCATGCTGGCCCTTACTTTCCTGGAGTTGCGGCAAGCGGCAGACCGGGGGGAGAGGAAGAGGATTCAATGGCAGGTAGGCAGGCTTCAGCGCGGCAGAGAGGGGGGGAGGAAGGCAGGCTTCGGCACGGGAGGGATGGAGGAAGGAGGCACTAACTTACATAGGAAGGAAGGAGGGAGTGAAGGGACACTAACTTACATAGGAAGGAAGGAAGGAGGGAGGAGGAAGGGGGCACTAACTTACATAGGAAGGAAGAAGGGAGGGAGGAAAGGGGCACTAACTTACATAGGAAGGAGGGAGGGAACGGGGCACTAACTTACATAGGAGGGAGGGCAGAAGGGGGCACCAACTTACTTAGGAAGGAGGGAGGGAGGGAAGGGGCACTAACTTACATAGGAATGAAGGAGGGAAGGAAGAGGGTACTAACTTACATAGGAAGGAAGGGGGCACTAACTTGGGACATGCATGGAAAGAAAGGAGGGAGGGATTAGAAAGGGACAATTATTGGACTTTAGTGAAGGAAGGAAGGAAGTGCAGCCAGAGACTCATGAACTCACCAGACAACAAATGTAGGAAAAATGATTTTATTTTTTATTTTGTGATTACAATATGATTTGAAATTTGTATCCTGCCAGAGCTGGTGTTAGACTGCGAACGTGAGCTAGGATTTAACAGAGGGAGGATAAGTATTTTTTGTTAGTTTATTTTGTTTTGGGTGGGAGAGGGCAAAAGGAGTGAAGAGGCTGTAAAATAAACCCACCAGGATGTTTGAAAAAAAAAAAACCAAAAAAAAAAAAAAAAACTCACCCAATTGGGCAAGAAAATCGAATCGAAAAATCGATTCAATAGGCTTAATTGAATCAATTTTTTTTCCTAAATCGGGCAGCTCTGTACTGTGCACATCTTTACCAAATGCCCCTGACCCACTCATGCTACTCCCATGGCCACATCCTTTGTCCCTTTTCAATTGTGTGGCAAAATATTTATGTGAACATCTTTCCAAAATGTATGTATAAGTATAAATTGTTGCCAATTTAACACCTATAATTGTTAGTACCTAATTATTGGTGCTAATAGGCTTGTTACTCAAATTGTGCATGCCCCCAAATTTGCACATGCAATTTTTAGCACCATATATACAGTAGAATCCAGCATATATAATACCAAAGCAGATAGAGAAATAAATTTTCATCAGCACCATCTACATAAGGTGCTCAAAATTGTGCCCAGAAATTTGGGCACATGTCTAATTTCCATATGAAATTTAATTAAATGCAAGCCAATTAGCACCAATAATTGGACACAAATAATCATTATCGGTGCTAATTAGCTTCAATTAAAATTTACATGCACATTTTTATGTACTGGGATCACAGATCTGAAAAGGAGGTATGGCCATGGGAGGAGCATGGCCAGATCAGTGGTGTTCCTGGAATTTGCACACAGTTTTATAGAATAAGGAAGATCTCTGCATAATTTTGGCATAAAAATTTGTTCTAGTTTTTTTTTTATTTTGTATAAATCCTTACAACTAAAATTGAATATGATTCCCAGTGCCAAATGCTATTCTATAAACGACATCCAACTTTGAGCATCTATGGTAGAATAGCATTAAATTTTATTGATGCTGATTTTTCAGCACCATATATAGAATCTAGTCAATAGTGACTTTGAAAATCAGAGGCCTGGGAACATACACGTTTATTAGTTGTTGATAAATGCATATGTCCTGTTATGTAGGAGGTATTAAAGCACAGATATTTAAAAATGATTCTGAATGCTAGGAATTAGCTGAATAGTTCTCTGTAGTCCCTCTATTTTGTCCCCGTCCCCATTTTGTACAATGAATATATGTGTAGCGTCCATCTTACTAGGTGAATTTTGTTTATTAGCAGGTATGCCCTTTTATTGGACTAATTTAAAACATTTCTTGATAGTTTTATTCCTTTCATCAAGTCAAAACAGAATAAGCAGGTCAGAGTTAAAAGGATAATGTTGCCTGAATATATGAGTAGTTAATAAACACATTACAATTATGGTGTGAACAGAGTAATCTGTTTTCCCTGAATAAAGGACACTTTGGTTCCCAAGATCTAGAGAGCTCAGCTTGGTTCAATTAAAAGGTATTTTTGCACATTTAAGTGAACTAAAATGCTGTGGGGAGAATTTAGCCTATGAACTTTGCAGGTGCAGAGATTTAAATGCAAAATCTTTATTGCTAGTCCTGTCCTGACCATGTCCAAGTACCACCCTTTTCCCCATATTTTTAAAATAAATTTTTCCTGCTGGAAATGGACTGTCCTCCCTGTCTCTTGTAATAACATGCCTGTCCAGTTCTTGATCTGAATCACAGAAACCACAGTTACAGTACCTAACAATCTGTACTGAATTTATTTTTAACAGCCAAGTTAGCAGAATAGTAGTTGGCTAACTTCACCAGGCACCCTCAAGTTGATGAAATGAGCACTGTTGCCAGATGAAGGGCATTGTCACTGTTGCTGTTATGCAGTTCAATACTGTATTAGATCTCTCCAATATGGAGCGCTATCTAGTGATTAATTGAGCAGGGCTCCAGTCTTCCCTACAGGAAATCACAGGTCAGAACCCCTTTCCAGCTATACCACTCCAAAGCTCCTGCAAAGCTGTACCTTATGCTGCTTCCAGACCGAAATGACCATCCTTAAAGAAATGCATTTCAGCCTGAGTGGTATAAGTATTAATCATCATTAGAACTACTCAAGTGCAACCCAGGAACAGGTATTTGTTTGCTTCAATAAAACAAGGAAAATTATATTGTCTCCGGTGCTGTTAACAACTGATAGCCAATTTTCAGTAAAAGGCTAAATGCATTTTTATCTAATAGAAGGTTATGTTTCTAGCTTTCTCATTAGTTATAAAAGATCAAAGAGTCAAAGTAGTTGTAAAATGGCATCTTAATGAATGTGAATTGTTTTCCCCCTACAGAAGTAACTACTTGAGGCACTTGTGGCTTCGTTGCATCTGAAGGGTGTGTCTGTGTCACATGCTTGATCTACTGTTTGTTTCTGATCACTTTGTAGAGGAACATGTTGACATTAATGGGTGTTGCAATTTATATTTCTGCCTCTCTCCTTGTGTGCATGTGTCTCTCACTGACTGTAAGCTATTTCTTTGTTTTTCTGTTGCTGGAATCTCTCTCTGTAGGAGTTTCTTGGGGTAATGTCATGTTACTGTTTCTACCTGTTCTGTGTTATGCTTGTTGATGCGCACATACAATTATTCCCTGTATGTGCTGATAACCCATTATTCAGCCTTGCATTATCACATGCATTCTTTTTTTTTACCAGCATTCATTGCCATTATTGCTGTCTTCTCACTTTAGCCCTTTGAGCTCATCAATCTCCTCTTTGCACTGTAAAGATTAGTCTGCAAGATGACTACCATCATTGAAAGAATATATTGATGCAGTTTATAGAATGGGCGTACTGTATATGGAAAGATATGAGTGTTTGGGGAAGAGGGTGCCATAGAAGAATCAGCTTTTACTTGAAGGGGAGTATTTTAGAGTAGTCAATTAGAAAGTCGCATTGCTCTTGGTTCAGAGCAGTGATGACTCAGATCACAGCAATGTAATGGCTTTTGATGCAGATCTTTTTTTCATAGAGACTGCTCATTAAGCAGAACCAATCATAATAGAGAAACCGCCATTAAAGAAATGATTCTGAAGATTTCTCCTATTTTGTGGCTACATACTTAGGGGTTTATTTCAGAAGCTTTTTCATGTGTAAGAGCACCATTTACAGGTTGTCAACACAGGCAAATAACAATTTTAGAAAGCCATTGTTTACATGTGGAGATCTACACCACATATAGACATCAAGGGGGTATGATTTGGACAGGCCAAAAACTAGACGGCTATTCCTCCTTTTATAAAGGGAATACACACAATGGTCAAAAATGTTATACATTGGTCTTTACACCTGCCCTGAGGCATGCATAAGTGCCAGGTGTACAGGCTAATGAAAATGCTTGATATTCCCTCTGTACAGCATCACTGGTCTTCAACTATAAGACACTCTCCCTCACCCCAACACCAGAGTCACTGACATCATTACCAAAGTCCCCCAATCCCTAGACTCTGACAACAATAGCATTACATTCAACTCTTCAACATCTCCCCTCCCATCTCTTACCAACAGTTCCTAGGTGGTGTAAGTGGAGCAGGAGTGATCTCCAGATATGTCGCTTTTCTTACTTTGGTCCACAGTAGCGGAACCAGGTGTGACTTGGAACATACTACTAGTTATTCTTTTTACTTCATTTTTTTCTATTGTGAAATGGATTGTAAATTTCTCTTTTCTCTTTCTGATTTTCCTACTTTTTTTTTTTTTAATTGGCCATTGTAAACCACTATTTCAGTACTTTCTATATAGCAGTTTATTAAATTACAATAAAACTGAACTGTTACCTTTCTCACCCCTGATTTAAGAGATGAATTTGACCACTCTTGGTTTGAAAAATCTTCAAAAACACCTTTTTCTTGTTAGATGAGCTCTGAGAACAGGATTCGTTTCTTTTCTCTTACTTTTCTATCTCTATTGTCCTCCACCCTATTGATATATTGAGTTAATTCAGGTATGCTTTTCCTTAAATAGTTTATCATTTGTAAACTGCTTTACTTCATCTTTGACAAAGGTCAGAAAGGAGATGGATGGTAAAATAAACATAACTATAACTAAATTCCTGCTCCTTTCTGGGTGTAAAATGAGACCCTTGAACAAATGCTGAAGGTCAAAGGTGCTATTTAGAATCCAGATCTGAATGGAGCAGGAGCAATTGGAAATCTGTCCTCATCCATCTAGACCAGTGTTTTTCAACTGCCAGTCTGTGGACTGGTGCCGGTCCACAGAAATTTCCTGCTGGTCCACAGGGTTGGCATGTGCATCGGGCCCCAGACAGTGCTCTTCAGCCGCCGGTCCACGGTTCGATTGATGTGGTGTTGTCTTCAGGACGGCTCCCTCTTTGTCAGTGCTGCAGTGCACAAAGTCATGGGCAGAGGCTTCTATGTGCGTCCTGCGCCTGAACCGGAAGCCTTCTATCTGACGTTGCCCATGGCTTTGTGCACTGCAGCACTGAGGAAGAGGGAGCCGGCCCGAAGATAACACTGTGTGGCAGGCCAGAAGGCAAGGCACAACACGTAGGGAGGGAGACAACAACGGTAGGGGGAATGATTTTATTTTTTAATTTAGTGCAGCTGTAAGTACTCATTTATCGGGGCGGTGCTCGGTTTGCGAGACAAAAGTTTGCTGAGTGTGTTGCTCGTCTTTCAAAACACTCGCAAACCGAAGTTCCACTGTACTTGACTATAAACTGTGCTGGATATAAACCAAGGTGACTTTTCTCCCCAAAAGAGGGAGGAGAAAAAAAGATTGACTCGAATAGAAACCGGTGGTTTATATTCAAGTGCCCTGCTCTGCCAAGCTCTGCATCCAGACCCCTCCCTCCCCTGATGCCGCACAGGCTTGCCCTAGGCTTGCCGTAAGCCCTGATTGTCCAGAGGTGAGCTGAGACAGGAGGGATCCTTCCTGCCTCCTGTCCTGACTGACTTTGACACATCACACCTTCCTTCCGCCTCCCAGACTTTTAAAACACATACCTAATCTAATCTTCCATTTGTGTGTCGCTCATACCTATACAGGCTCTAGGTGACTTACAGGGAGAGGGGTCAGAAGAAGGCCAGAGAGGGGGACTGGAGGGAGAGCTAAAATTGAGGAGAGGGGAAGAGGTAAGCGCATAGGTCAAGTGTCGAAGGAAGAGTTTTCAACTTCTTCTGGAGAAGATTAAAGGTTAGTTTCTTTTTCTGAGAGAAGCTTGTAGGTTCAGTTGTCAAAGTGGAAAGTTTTCAACTTCTTCTGGAATAAGGTGCGACTGGTATCTTTTCTGATCTCTACCTTTAAAAGCCCCGGTGGAACCGGGGCAGGAACGACCTTCCTACGTTCCTGCCCCATTCAGAACTGTTATCTGAAATGGCTGCCGCGAGTTCTCGTGACAGCCTTGTGAGTTCCCATGTATTTTGACAGTGTTGCTGTTTTGTTGGAGTTTTGCTTGAGTTCAGCTCTTGGCAACCCTACCACATCCAACTTACCTACCTAGCCACCCTGGGTGTCTCTAAGTTATCTAGGGACACATTGAAAACAGCTGACTGTGTGCTCTTATTTTATGGGCAGAATTCCAGAAATCTGTATTTTCAACTAAATTTGGAGTACTAAATGTATGGGTAGAAAGAGGAAATTTCTACCAACCACAAACCCTGAAAGTACACATTTTGTTATAGTGTCATTAGAGATATTGTTCTCGTTCGGTGGCCTGTGCCAGAATGCAAGAATATAAAATGGTCGTATTTTTATTTTCTATTGTACAGATGATTTGCAGTGAAGCAATGGATAACATGGCTTTCATGTTCCTTAAAATAAGCAGAGTTTATTTCCTTCCCATTGGTTACACAGACCTAAGTGTGGCTCGGTGTGCTATGTTCACAGCCAACAGCATGACCTGCCGGATGCTTCTGTCTAGGGAAATCAGTGTAGGTCAGATCAACTGCATACTTTCAGAAAAATGCTCAACAGTGCTTTTTACTTTTTTTAAATCAAATTATGTTTAAATAAAAAAAAGAGCTGTGGGGTAATATTACTTTGGATTTCCTAGCTGTCAGCTCTGAATGATCTCTTATTTTTATTTACTATTTATTTTCTACATTTCTATTCTGCACTATCCAAAGTTCTAGATGAATTACAACAGACATATAGATATATCACCTAAACAGAAGCTGCACCGAACTCTTTTTTCTTTCTCGTCTTCCCAATATGCCCCCTCTGAAATCCTAATCAAACTATATTTTGTAATTTCTGGACCTTTCATCTAAAAAGTCCCCTCTGAAATTTCTTAACAAACTCTATATTGTAATATTCGCAGTATTTTTTGTAACATTCACTGTATTTTTTTGTAACATTCGTTGTATTCTTTGTAATTCGCGACATCTCTCAAACAGGTCCTCTCGGGAATTTTCTTAACAAACTGTTTATTTTATTTTTCGCTTTCTTAAAGTTTCTGTACTCTGTATTTCCTCTGACTATCTGCATATTATAATTCACTGAATGTCCAGCTCTCTTGACTGTAAACCGCCTAGAAGTCGCAAGATTGTGGCGGTATAGAAGATTAAAGTTATTATTATTATTATTATATATACAGCATTAAATGAAACAATGAGCAGTTAGTGATAATTAACTCAAGGATCCATTTATTAAGGCGCACTAACCAATTTAGCACGTGCTAAATGCTAAGGCATCCATTATAGTCTTTGGGTGCCTTAGCATTTAGCGTATGCTAAATCGGTGCCTTAATAAAAGGACCCCTTATATAGCAGAAAAGATGTCATCCTACTCATAAAGAAGGCGGCTCATTGTTTTTGTCTGTCCCAAATTGGGACATGAGTGTATAAGAATTGCCGTACTGAGAGCTGGATTCTCAAAACTCATTGTGCCTTTAATGATGGTGAGGTCATGAAGATTAAAACAAGCACTCCGGGCGATTATCATCTCCGGATGATTCTCTAAACGAAGTGCTGGGTTTTAATGACCTCAAATTACTGACTGGTCCTGGGGTGCTGGTACTGTGACACATTATCTGGCTATGACTCATGATAAAAATGAAAAGAAAACACACTATTTACATAAATTATAGTAATGGGCAAAAAATTTCAAAAGCATGCGTGTCTAGCACGTGAATTAGAGGTGTGTCGAGTGCATGTATTAAAGGTACATCTTACGCACATGCTTGTTGAAAGCTGACGATGAATCCTCCTCTCCCCTCCCCACCATTCAATAACACTGTCGCATCTATGATTGACACAATGACGTAGAGTTTGCTGGTAGTTGTCCGCTCCTCCTATTCACCCTTACCCATGACGTGTTCCCATATTGCGCTACAATAAGGCACATGTGCACATTTATGCCTCTTCCAATGAACTGTTCTGTGCATGTGCCAATCGCTATCACCAATGACTGCTCTCATGGAAATTAGGTAACCCTCTACGAACCTCATTTGCATGCAAGGTTCTTTGAGAATCGCTCGTCTTTTCTGAATCATTAGCCACTACAGTGACCTGTCGGACTTTACAGGTGAGTTTTGAGAATTCAGCCTTGAGAGAGAGTGAAGGTCCATCAATCCCAGTATACTGTTTATCCCAGGACAAGCAGACAGTCTATTCTCATATATGGGTGACATCATCGACGGAGCCCTGATGCGGAAGCCTCGCAAGCAGACTTGCTTGTAGAAACTAGAAGTTTCAAGTCAGCCGCACCGCGCATGTGCGAGTGCCTTCCCGCCCAGCACAGGGCGCGTCTCCTCAGTTCTCAGTTTTCCGCGGAGCCGAGAAGTCCTTCTTTGACTCTCTGCGTTCAACTTACTTACTTTGTGCCTTCTCTCACCGTGGTTTGTGTTATTTTTCTTCACGAATCTCTATATTTAGTTTATTTTTTTTTTTTCTCGTTAAAAAAATATATATATATATTTCTTCCGTTCGGCTGATGGGGCAGGCCGCTCGGCTGCAGCCCAGGGGCTTCTACCTTGCAGCGGCTGTTTTTCCTCCTATGTCCCGGCCAATAACAGGCTTCAAGAAGTGCGTTTCTCTTACGGACCCACACAGAAAGTGCCTCAAGTGCCTTGGGCCAGACCATCACCCGAAGTCGTGCGAGCGCTGTGCTATTCTTCAACCTCGAGCCCTTAAACGTCGTCTGCTTTCAGTGGAGAAGCTCTTCAGGATGGATTCGACCACTTCCTCGACTCCGAAGCCGACCTCGGTCTCACCTTCGACCGAGATTCCTCCTGCCTCCACTGCTTCGACCTCGAGTTTCATCAGACCTTCTTCGTTTGCAGCGGCTCTTTCCTCGATGACTTCTGCTATATCTTCCTCTTTATCCTCAGGTCAGATAGCTCAGCAGAAAGTTCCAGCGGTGGTGCTTAAGGTGCCTAAGACTTCCAAGTCAAAGCACATTTCCACTGCCTCTGTGGAACCTCCAGCCAAAGCAGATGGCCTGGTTTCAGAAGCAGATCCATCCTTGCTGGCTTCTTTCCAGACCATGTTAGAGCAGCAATTCATTCAGTTCCTCACTAATATGGGACCAAAGCTTGTTACTCTAATCCAGCCTGGGCAATCTGCAGACTCCCACGAGGTCGAGCCTCTTCCCATGCCTCAGACTGAGACTACACGCTCTATGCAGGAAGCAGAGTCTCTGTGAGTGTCTGGTCTGGCATCTATGCACGTAAAGCAAGGAGCAGATTCTTTGCAAGTACCTCGACAGGAATCATCACATTCCATACAAGGAGTAGAGTCTTTGGGAGTGCATCGAGGTTCCTTCAAGCCTCTGGAGCTTCGATCCACAGCTTCCATCCTCATCCATTTTTTGGTGCCATCGACTGCTTCCATCTCTGGGGCAAAGTCTCCTCAAACTTTGAGATCTGCTTCCAAGCACCATTCTCACCGACATTTAAGGCCTTCATCGAGGCATACTTCCAGACATAGCTCTTCTTCCAAAGAGCATCCTTCTTCAACTAAGCCTCAATCTACACCTTCCAGTTCTACTAGACCACTGACTCCTCGATCGAGGTCTCCACTTCCAAACCTCGAGGACTCAGCGGCTTCTATTGCTTCATCCAAGTCTCCCTATTCTTTTGATGACTTTTTTTCCGGCTGAAGCTTCATCTTCGACCCAGGCTGCCTCAACGACCTCGAGTCCTTCTCGAGGCAAGGGATTGGTGGATCAGCTATCTTTCTCCTCTTTTCTTCGTCAGATGGCTATAGACTTGGACCTTCAATTGGATGAAGGTTCCAAATACTCTAAGGAGTATCTCAAAGTCATGCATCTTCCTCAACCTCCGGCAGAGTCACTTAAGCTTCCTCTTCACAAGCTTTTGTCTCAGACTTTTACCAGATGCCTGGAGACTCCTTATGCAATTCCAGCTGTTCCAGGTAAATTGGACTCCAGATATAAAACTCTGCATTGCAAAGAATTTGAGAATTCACAATTATCTCACTAGTCCCTACTTGTGGAGTCATCCTTGAAGAGGTCCCATCCTTCCAAGATTTATGCTACCGTTCCTCCTGGAAGGGAAGGGAAAACTATGGACAAATTTGGATGTTGCATCTATGAAAATGCCATGATGTCCTCTAAAGTCCTTAATTACAATTTTCACTTCATTTGAGTTCCTCATTGCTCTTTTGCCTAAATTTATCAGTTATTTAGATACTCAAAAGCACTTTGAATGTCAAGAAGATATAGCTTCTCTGTCACAACTCATATTACATCTACTTCAGGCTTCTTACGATGCATTTAAGTTGTCTGCCAGGGTGGCTGCTTGTTCTGTAGCAATGCGCTGCCTTGCTTGGCTTCATACCATTGACATGGGTCCTAATCTTCAGGACCGCTTGGCTAATATTCCTTGTGCAGGCAATGACCTCTTCGATGAATCTATTGAGGCAGCCACCAAGACATTGTCTGAGCATGAAAAATCCTTTGCATCTATTGTCAGACCTAAGCCAAAGCCAGCTCCTGCCAAGCCTGCACGCCCTCCTCCTATTTATCAGAGGCATTTTGCTCCAAGAGCATCTCTTTACACTCGCCCTCCTTTTAAGAAACAGTAGAATCAGAAGCAACAGAAACAGGAACCTTCTGCTGCACCTAAGGCTACACAACCTTTTTGACTGTTTAAAACAGAGCATAAGCTCCACCGTTCTGCCTCTGTCCTATCTTCCCCCTATTAGAGTTCGCCTCTATCATTTTTACCACCGATGGGAGACAATCACATCCGACCTCTGGGTACTGTCAATCATCAGGGAAGGGATACTCTCTTCATTTCATTCAGGTTCCACCAGAGCTTCCTCCAAGAGGGTATTCTTCCAGTCCATCCCAGACCGCCCTTCTTCTTCAGGAAGCTCAAGCTCTGCTTAGTCTCCATGCCATCGAACCAGTTCCTTTGGAACAGCAGAACAGGGGTTTTTACTCCCGTTACTTCCTTGTTCCGAAGAAGACGGGCGATCTGCGGCCCATTCTGGATCTCAGGGCTCTCAACAAATTTTTAGTCAAAGAAAAATTTTGCATGTTATCCCTGGCATCCCTTTATCCCCTCCTAGATCAGAATGACTGGTAATGCTCTCTGGATCTCAAGGAGGCTTATACTCATATTCCCATTCATTCGGCCTTCCGCCAATATCTTAGATTTCGGGTGGGGAATCTGCATTATCAATACAGAGTGCTGCCCTTTGGCCTGGCTTCATCTCCCAGAGTATTCACCAAATGCCTGGTAGTGATAGCCGCAGCTCTTAGAAACCATGGTCTTCAGGTATTTCCCTACCTGGACGACTGGCTCATCAAAGATTCAACATCTCAAGGGGTTATTTTAGCGACCCAACGGACTACGTGGTTCCTACAGAGTTTGGGATTCGAAATCAACTTTCCCAAATCCCAACTTCAACCCTCTCAGAATCTACAATTCATCGGAGCTGTTCTGGATACTATCCAACTCAGAGCATTCCTTCCGCAACAATGTCTGGAAGTCCTCCTTCAACTCTGTCACACAATGTCTTCCCGCTCCTCCATATCAGCGAGACACATGATGGTCCTCCTGGGTCACATGGCCTCCACAGTACACGTGACTCCTTTTGCCAGACTTCACCTCAGAATTCCTCAGTGGACCCTGGCATCTCAGTGGATGCAGGTTTGCGACCCACTTTCTCGACACATTGCAGTCACTCCTTCATTCAGACAGTCTCTCCATTGGTGGATGCTCTCTTCCAATCTCTCCAGAGGCTTGCTGTTTCAAATGCCCCCTCATCAGAACCTACGCTTGGGGCACTCATCTCGAAGGTTTCCGTACTCATGGCCACTGGACCAGAACCAATCATCAGTGTCACATCAATTTGTTGAAACTCAGAGCGATTTTCAAGGCTCTCAAAGCTTTTCAACATCTTCAAGATCAGGTAGTCCTCATTCGGACGGACAACCAAGTCGCCATGTATTATGTCAAAAAACAGGGAGGGACGGGATCTTCCTCCCTTTGTCAAGAAGCTCTGAAGGTTTAGGACTGGGCAATCTGCCACAACACCTTCCTCAAAGCTGTCTATATCCAAGGGGCGAAAAATTGTTTGGTGGACAACTTGAGTCGTCTTCTGCAATCTCACGAATGGACACTCCATTCCTCGCCTCTTCATCACATTTTTTCATAGTGGGGAATGCCTCAGATAGATCTCTTTGCAGCTCCCCACAACCACAAATTGCCTCAGTTCTGCTCCAGGATCTATTCGTGCCTCGAGGCAGATGCTTTTCTTCTGGAATGGATGAATCTCTTCCTGTATGCATTCCCTCCATTCCCTCTCATTCTCAAGACTCTTGTCAAGTTAAAGAACGACCATGCCACCATGATTCTGATTGCTCCTTCGGTGGCCAAGACAACCTTGGTATTCCCTTCTCCTTCAACTCAGCAGCAGGGAGCCATACCTTCTACCAGTTTTTCCTTCTCTGCTTACACAGCGTCAGGGATCTCTGCTTCATCCCAACCTGCAGTCTCTACATCTGACAGCTTGGTATCTCTCAACATAACTCCTCTTCAATTTTCTCAATATGTAAGACATTTTAGAGGCTTCTAGGAAACCTACCACTAGATGATGCTATCACCAAAAATGGACTAGATTTTCTACGTGGTGTTTTTCTCACGATAAAGAGCCTCAACATTCCTCCTTGTCTTCTACCTTTTGCACTTATCCACCTCTGGCCTCAAGTCTACATCGATCCGAGTCCATCTCAGTGCAATTGCTGCTTTCCATCAGCCTATTGAAGGAAAACCCCTTTCTGCTCATCCGGTGGTTTCCAGATTCATGAAAGGACTTTTCAATGTCAAACCTCCTCTCAAACCACCTCCAGTGGTTTGGGATCTCAATGTTCTTGCTCAATTGATGAAGCCTCCATTTGAACCATCTACGGCTCATCTGAAGTATCTCACTTGGAAAGTGGTGTTTCTCATTGCCCTCACTTCTGCTCGAAGAGTCAGTACCTGCTTGAGTACCTGATTATAAAACCACTTAGATAACCTTGATAGGCGGTATATAAAATCCTAATAAAACTTGAAACTTGAAGCTGCAAGCTTTAGTTGCTGATCCACCTTTCACTGTGTTCCATCATGACAAGGTGGTTCTACGTATTCATCCTAAATTCCTACCTAAAGTGGTTTCAGAATTTCATCTTAACCAATCCATTGTTCTTCCAGTGTTCTTTCTAAAGTCTCATTCTCATCCTGGAGAATCAGCTCTTTATGCTCTGGACTGTAAACGTGCTTTGTCCTTCTATTTGGAACGCACCAAACCACAACTTTCGATCCAAATAAGTTGGGACATCCTATCTCTAAACGTACCATCTCCAACTGGATGGCTGCTTGTATCTCCTTCTGCTATGCGCAGGCTGGATTACCCCTACAGAGTAGAGTCACAGCCCATAAAGTCAGAGCAATGGCAGCTTCAGTAGCTTTCCTCAGATCTACATCTATTGAGGAAATTTGCAAGGCTGCTACTTGGTCCTTGGTTCATACTTTCACTTCTCACTATTGTCTGGATGTTTTCTCCAGATGGGATGGCCATTTTGACCAGACAGTATTACAAAATTTATTCTCCTAAATTGCCAACATTCCCACCATCCCATTCTGGTTAGCTTGGAGGTCACCCATATGTGAGAATAGGCTGCCTGCTTGTCCTGGGATAAAGCACAGTTACTTACCTTAACAGGTGTTATCCAGGGACAGCAGGCAGCTATTCTCACAACCCACCCACCTCCCCTGGTTGGCTTCTGTGCTAGCTATCTGAACTGAGGAGACGCACCCTGTGCTGGGTGGGATGGCATGACTCGAAAGTTCTTGTTTCTACAAGCAAGTCTTCTTGCGAGGCTTCTGCATCGGGGCTCCGTCGATGACATCACCTATATGTGAGAATAGCTGCCTGCTGTCCCTGGATAAGACCAGTTACGGTAAGTAACTGTGCTTTCTAGCAGTGGCCAATCCAGGTCACAAGTACTTGACAGAATCACAAAAAAGAATAGATTCCATGCTGCTTTTCCCATGAATAAGCAGTGACTCTTTCATGTCTTCTTAATAATGGTTTATAGACTTGTATTCTAGGATCTTGTCTACTCTAAACCTTTTTTTAAACCCTGCTACACTGGCTTTTACCTTTTCTCTAGCAATGAATTCCAGAACTTACTTATACACTGATCCCCAAATTCTACAAAGTCTGCCTAAAGATAGGCAACTACATTGTGACACCTAGCTAATGTAGGTGCCTAACTTAATTGATTAATAGGCCTAATTGGCAATTAACAACTTGTAATTGATGTTAATTGGACTTAATTGAAAAATAGGTGCACAAATTGTAAAACATGATTCTATAAAAATATGTGCCTAGTCCAAAGAGTAGTTAAAATTGGATGTAGTTAGGGAGTGTATTATGGGCGTGTTTTCAAGTTAGGAACATGTTTTTGACTTAGGCACTATTGTGCATACAAATTAAGTGCAGGTATTCAGGCCAGGAAAACCCTGGTATAAATAGGCTATGTTTAAATGTTGGGAAGTCTAGCAATTGTAGGCATGATTCCATATAGTGTGCATAACTTTTTTTTTTTTTTATAGAATCCCGGTTAGTGCCACACTAGTTGGCACTGATTTTTTTAGGTGATGTATATAGAATTTGGGCCTAAGTGAAAAAAATATTTTCTCCATTTTTTTTAATGTATAAGTTAGTAACTTCATTTCATGCCCCTTAGCAATTCACATCTTCCACCATATAATAATACCATGTTTTCCACCTTTTAATTAATTTCCTGTCTGGGCATGAATATTGAATATCCATATCTGCGGTTATACCCAGCAGTTATGCTTTAGGATGAAGACCATTCTTATTTGTGTCTGTTTTCTGTGGTCTCATTTAGTGCAGCCGATATATTCAGTGCTTTACCTGCATTCCTAAGCAGGCAAAGTTAGGGCTAGTAATTGTGTGGTCCTAATTTTCAGATTAGGTACGCAGGCATGGGCACTAAATATCACTGATGCCCGTATAACTTCTGGCTTAACCCCCAGACCACCCTGGCTCCACCTAGATAGTACTGTATTGGTCAGAGCTGACATTCAGTGGTACTGCTCAATTATTGCTGAATATTGGTTGCTGAATATTGGCAGCTGTCCAGTGTGGCCGACATGTTTCGCCATTCAGGCTGTCCCCTGTGCTTAAAAAGAAAGTAATATCATATATATATATATATAGAGAGAGAGAGAGAGAGTGAGCATGCAGCTTCAAATCAATTGGTTTTAAATTTATCTGCTTTCCAACTCTCTGTTCTAAATCAGTTAGTATTATCAGATTTTTTAAGTATACTCATAATATTACATCCATTCTTGCTTACCTTTTACTAACGTTGCCCCCATCTAGTTATGTTCTCAAGATGGCAGCAGCGTTTTTTCATGTGTATTTAATTGAGCTGTTAGTGACATCATTAGACTCGTGTCATTTCATTGGTTCTTCCCTACCAATCTTATTTTTCGCTCTTTGTAAGATCTTATTAAGGTATTTCATTATAGAAAGTACTGCCAATGTCCCATCTGTTATTTAGGTCTTCTACATTAAAGTTGCCCATTCAGTGTCAAGATTCAAACCATGCGGTGTTACAATGTTCAGCAAAAATATCCAATTCTGCTTCAATATATATTCGCAGTTCTTACATTCTGCCTATGTCTGACCCAGAAGTCTTCCCTCTGACGTCAGCCCCTTTATTGTATTGGTCACGCTGCAGGGGGAGGTGGGAGCAGTAACTAGGATGCAGAAACCCTTCCTGCTTTTTTCTTGTAGCTTTGCAACAAGGAACTTGCTGCCCCAGATGTACAGACTTATAGGGAAAATATTGGGGTTGTTCAAAGAACCCACATCACCCCAAAGTTGGCACCTATGAACACACATAGGTGTACCTGGGTAATCTGGCCAAAAGTACAAAGAAAAAAACAGAAGAGCAACCTCTGCAATACCAACAAGAGAGATTACAACAGCAAAAGTGGTCCAAGGGAGGAGAAACAGCCAGTAGTTCTGTATTATGTTATGTGCAATTTTATCTTCCGCCAAATCCTTGCAAATGGAGTTCTATGTGGGTTACAATCAGCATATCACCACATAGAAATTAAACATAATATCATATGTCTCATAGAGTTATACATATTACTTAAATCTGTAAGTGCAATATAAGCTAAGGCACTAGGTTTGCAAGCTATTACTAACATTTTTGTTCCTTATAATGAGTATTCGTTATAGGGACTGGGTTGCTAAATCCCTAGCAATGACCTTTTGAAAGCCATGCTTTCTCCCTCTCTGATTTTAAAGATTGCAAATGATCTATGCAACTGCTGAGCAAATTGTAAATATATATGACAAACACTGTTTGAAATGTCTGTATGCAAATGCCAGAAGCCTAAGAAACAAGATGGGAAAGTTAGAATAGGTTTGGAGAAGTGGTAGACCCTGATCGATTTTCAAAGGATTGTGTTCGTGAGGAGCTAGCTAAATTAAAGGTAGACAAAGCAATGGGGTCGGATGGTATATATCCGAGGGTGCTGAAGGAAATTAGGGAAGTTCTGGTGGCTCCATTTACTGACATTTTCAATGCTTTTCTAGAGTCAGGAGTGGTACCATAGGACTGGAGAAGGACGAATGTGGTCCCACTACACAAAAATGGAAGTAAGGAAGAAGTAGGGAATTAGAGGCCAGTAAGTCTAACTTCTGTGGTAAGCATATTAATGGAAACACTTTTAAAACAGAGAATGGTGAAGTTTCTGGAATCCAGTAGATTACAGGACCAGAGGCAACATGGATTCACTAAAGTTAGATCTTGTCATACAAATCTGATCAATTTATTTCCACACAGACGTCTAATAAATAAACCGAGTTCTCTTGGGATGGCCCCAAAGTAACAAGCTGAATCAAGAACTGATTGAGTAGAAGATGACAAAGGGTAGTGGCAGTGGCGTACCAAGGGAGGGGGATGGGGGGGAGGTCCGCCCCAGGTGCAGCCTTAGGGGGGGTGCACAGCTGGCCAGGTCCAGAAAATGGTCGATCGCCAAGGCAAAGTGAGTCGATCATGGAGCCCATCCCGGGCTCCGTGATAGACTCACTTTGCCTTGGCGATCTACCGGCTGATCAGCCTTTCTCTCCCCGACGTCAATTCTGCCGTCTGAGAGGAAGTTTGGGCCAGCCAATCGCTGCCTGGCTGTGCGGAACTTCCTCTCTGACAGCAGAATTGACGTCGGGGAGAGGAATGCTGGTCGGCCCGACGCAGGGAAGCAGAGAGAGCTTGGGGCGTCCACGGCTTTGGGGCCTGTTCTCCGATGGTGGCAGCAGTGGCTTGGAGGGCAGGCAAGGAGAAAGAAAGAAAGGGGGCAGGCAGGGAGACAGAAGGGAAACAGAAAAAAAGAAAGGGGGCATGAAGAGAGAAGAAAGAAAGGGCATGGAGAGAGGAAGAAAAAGCTGGGGGAGGGAATGAGGTCTGGAGGAGAGGAAGCATACAGGCTGAAAGAAGGGAAGAAAGATTGGATGCACAGTCAGAAGAAGAAAGTTTAACCAGAGACTCATGAAATCACCAGACAAGGTAGGAAAAATGATTTTATTTTTAATTTAGTGATCAAAATGTGTCTGAATTTATATCTGCTATATTTTGCACTATGGCCCCCTTTTACTAAACCGCAATAGCGGTTTTTAGCGCAGGGAGCCTATGAGCGTCGAGAGCAGCCCTGGGCATTCAGCGCAGCTCCCTGCGCTAAAAACTGCTATTGTGGTTTAGTAAAAAGGGAGGGGGTATATTTGTCTATTTTTGTATGGTTGTTACTGAGGTGACAGTGCATAGAGTCATCTGCCTAGACCTCTTTGAAAAAACCCCAGAATAGGAATGATGATTAACATTTTCTCAGCATACAGTGTGCTTTGTGGGGTTTTTTTTAATTTTATTGTTGGTAGATCATTTTGACTTGGTCATTTTAAAAGTAACTTGCAAGCCCAAAAAGTGTGGGCACCTGAGCTAGAGCGTTGAAGCTGCGTGTGGCTGCCGTAAAGGTCATCTGACACAACCGGAAGTTGCATCAGAGACAACCTTTACGGCAGCCTTATGCAACTACAACGCTCCGGCTGCTGTAAGAAGGCAGTTTAGACATCGCCGGCCACAGGGCAGGGAGGTTTGTCGGACCGGGCCTGTTGTCCGGGGGTGGGGGGGGAGCGGAGAAGGTGGACGTTGCAGATCTTGTTGCCAAAATTGGAAAGGTGAGGAAGGGAGAAAGATGGGCCTGTGGTGGATGGAGAGATTGAGAGAAGGGGGCAGATGATGGAAGTGGGTTGAAAGGGGAGAGAGAAGAGGTCAGATGATGGAAGTTGGGAGAAGGGAGAGCAAATGCTGAATGGAAGTGGAGAAAGAGAACACATATTGGATGGAAGGAGGGATAAAGAAAAAGGACATATGCTGGATGGAGGAAGAAGATAGAGTTAGTGAGATAGTGGAGGGATGAAGGAAAGGGGTGGTATGCTGTGGGTAGTGGTTAATGGAGCTTGCTCTGAGGAAACGGGTTACCAGTGGTGTGCCTCAAGGTTCTGTTCTTTTTAACATTTTTATAAGCGATATTGCTGAAGGGCTGTCAGAAAAGATATACCTCTTTGCGGATGATACCAAAATCTACAATAGAGTAGACACACCGGATGGTGTGAATAACATGAAGATAGATCTTATGAAACTTGAAGAATGGTCTGAAATTTGGCAGCTAAAATTTAATGCTAAGAAATGAAAGTCATGTATTTGGGCTGCAAATATCTGAAGGAATGGTACAGTTTAGGGGGTGAAAAACTTATGTGCATGACAGAAGAGTGGGACTTGAGTGTGATTGTATGTGATGATCTTAAGGTAGCCAAACAGATTGAAAAGGTGACGGCAAAAGCTGGAAGGTTGCTAGGATGCATAGGAAGAGTTATGGCCGGTAGGAAACAGGAGGTATTGATGCCCCTGTATAAGATTCTGGTGTACAATTCTGTAGACTGCACCTTCAAAAAAATAGAAAAGGGATGGAGTTGGTCCAGAGGAAGGCTACTAAAAAAGTACATGGTCTTCATTATAAGGCAAATGGGGACAGAACTAAAGATCTTAATATGTATACTTTAGAGCAGTGTCTCTCAAACTTTCTCGAGCCAAGGCACACTAAAGGTAGTGGCCATGGCTTGAGACACTCAAAAGTGCGTGAACGTCGCCGTGATGACATCGCACATATGCGTAACGTAATCACATCGATGTCTGCACGTGTGAGAGGCCCTCCAGATGGATCCTGAGATGCCAGTAGGAGGTGCCAGCAGAGAAGAGGGCCGGAGATAAGGAGATGCACTAGCGCTAGCTGATTGCCTACAGCAGTGTTTCTCAACTACTTCAAGCTAAGTACCCTCAAAGTCTAACAAATATCAACTGAGTACCCCAACCACAGACCTCCCTAGGCCCACCCAAGCTCTGCCCCAGATCCCTTCCCCTTTACTAATTGTAATGCAATTTTTTCCATTCATTTTTCATACACACACAATATACACAGCAGATATAAATTCTCAAAACTGACACATTTCAATCACTATATTGAAAATAAAATAATTTTACCTACTGCCGATCCTCTGCAGGCTGCTGTAATTAGCTTTAAAGGTGAGACCGAGAGGCCAGGGGGGAAGCCGGAGGATGCTAAAGAGAAGGGGCAAACATGCAGGCCTTCAGCGAATCGGGCAGCGCTAGAGTTGTACCACGTAGAAAGTCAGCTGGCAGGTGCTTCTCTTCCTCCTCAGTGTGCCGTGGCACACTTGAAATCTCAGGAGGCACACTAGTGTGCCTTGGAAACACAGTTTGAGATACACTGCTTTAGAGGAAAGGCAGGAAAGGGGAGATGTGATAGAGACATTTAAATACCTACATGGCGTAAATGCACGAGACGAGTCTCTTTCATTTGAAGTGAAGCTCTGGAATGAGAGGGCATAGGATGAAGTTAAGAGGTGAAACTTGTTTTTACAGAAAGGGTGATAGATGCATGGAACAGTCTCCCAGAAGAAGTGGTGGAAACAAAGACTGTGTCTGAATTCTAGAAGGCCCCCCTTTTACCTATTCTGCAGACTCTTTCTCAAGAATATCTCATAGGAAAACATTGTTGTACAAGCATTACATCGGATTCCTGTAACTATGACTGTTACACACATTTGATGGGAGTGCAGGAGCATAGCTATTTCTCTTGTTATAATACTGATTTATTTGCATCAGTTGCCAGCCTCTTTCACATGATGTCAATGAAAGTGGCTTTTTCCACTAAATCTGCATGCATTAAATAGAAAGACTTTGTCTTTCAAACATGTGATGGCTCTGTCCATGTCACATGGCTTGGCATGGGCCTTGCAGCATGTCAAAAGGAAATGGCAGTGGTACACTGATTCTGCATATGGTGAGAAACCATTGGCAGAAACGGAGAGCATGCTGCACATCTCTTGTATTTTTAGTACCATGCTTGTCATCTGCTCACTGTTTCATCAAAGAAATTTCTTTCATACTAAATTACACCTCTCTTATTATGATCATGATTTCATTCAAACCTTAAGTGCATGATTAAATCTGAGAGGAATTTATACTTAGTTTTTACCAGCGGTGAAACACTGAGGGAATTAGGGATGAGAGATCTCATAACCTTTAGCAGAGGACCTTCTGAAACCTTCCAGATTGAAGAGTGTAATCCTTTGAGAACTCTCCAGATTCTAAACTTTAAAACTTGTTTTATACCTCTAACTTTAAAATGTAAAATGTCACATTATTTCCTGGTGTTTGGGATGCTCAACTTGAAATTTTGAAGCCTTTTGGATTTTGGAAACTTCCAGAATGTTTTGCATTTTAGTATGCAGAACCTTGCAGTGTTTTTGAGGTTCTAGAATGTAATTCGGAAAGCAAAGTGTTTTTGCTCACTTTTTTTTATAAGAGAGAATGGAAAAACTGTTTAAGTCTGGAAGGTTTCATGAAAAGGTCTGATTTTTGTAGCTTCTCCTGCCTGTAAGGGACACTTCAGGGAAAACAGTAATGGGAATACGACTATATACTTCATAGTCGTCATTATATATGAAGAATTCTGTGATGGAATTAAATACTTTAATGTTTGTTCATTTTCCCTGTGTAGAGGAAACAAAGGCAAAGACATCAACACAATCAAGTCTCTCCGGGTCCTCAGAGTCTTACGGCCGCTGAAGACGATCAAACGTTTACCAAAACTCAAGGTTGGGTGATAATCATTTTCATAGGCTCATGGTTATTTCTTGGATATGTAGTCTCTCTTACAGGGAATAAAACAGGGGAAACAATCACAAACTGAAATATGCAAAAAATAGAGTGGAATTGTCCTAATCAGAATGATGTACACAGAAATACAAATGTCCTTTAACTCATCTGATGATTCAAATGATTTTATTCATCCAACTACTCAATGACTTGACATGTACATGTTTCGGCCAAACAGGCCTGCTTCGGGAGTCTTGAGAGTCTTCAAAGTTAATATCAAATAACGTTTTGAATGAATGTGTGGGCGTCGCTCATATGTTTGCTACGGAATAAAACTTCTGCAACAGTGCTCAGAGCCAGCACGTCTTTGGACTCCGAGCACTGTTGCAGAAGTATTCTATAATTTATGTGCATAACTGTGTGCTCATCCATGTGTATGCCCACCTTCAAACTATGCGCCATGGCATGTAGCCATCTTTTTATAATGCAACCAGAATATTGGCATTTGTGTATACTTGGTGCCTAAATGTTGGCACCTAATACCCCATAATATTCTACTAGTAACTATAGTCACAGTGATATGTTTTCATGGTGTACCAAATCTAGTCAAAATGGTGTGATGTCACTTTGAAATTTTGTTATGTTGTGTAAGGTTTCTTCAAAGTCACAGTAAATAATGGCAGACCTGCATGGTTCATCCAGTCTGCCCAGTGCCACGCCTGCTATTCTGCGTGGGTTCCAGTTTACACATGCTTAAACACTGATTGTCAACCATATAGACAACCAACCATTATGGAGTCTTGGTTATAACCACATATAAGAACATAAGCAGTGCCTCTGCCGGGTCAGACCAGAGGTCCATCCCGCCCAGCAGTCCGCCCCCGCGGCGGCCCAACAGGTCATGACCTGCCTTAATCACCAGAAGGGGCCCCCTTGCCCCCTAGGTTTCTCATCAAAGTCCTATCTTCCCATCAATGTCCTAACCCTCCGGCCTTGCACCTGCACGACCTGGTGAGCTGTCTATACTTATGCAACACCCCAGCACCTCCCTCAGTACCCCACGATCCCCTTTTCCCTCAGGAATCTGTCCAATCCCTGTTTGAATCCCTGTACTGTACTCTGCCGGATCACTTCCTCCGGGAGCGCATTCCATTTGTCCACGACCCTTTGGGTGAAGAAAAACTTCCTTGCATTTGATTTGAACCTATCTCCCTTCAGTTTCTCTGAGTGCCCCCTCGTACCTGTCGTCCCTTTTAGTCTGAAGAACCTGTCCCTGTCCACCCTCTCTATGCCCCTAAGTATTTTGAAGGTCTCTATCATATCCCCCCTGAGCCTCCTCTTTTCCAGAGAGAAGAGCCCCAGTTTATCCAGCCTCTCGGCATATGGGCAGTTTTCCAGCCCCAGTTTCGTTGCCCCAAGTATAGCTGGCATTATTCAGCTTACCAGCCAAGATGTCTTCCCCTCTCCACTAAGTGGCAAAGCACCCTCCCTTGCAGCACATGACAATAAAGTGATCTACAACACTGGAATTGCTGAACTTCACCTGTATTTTGCCATTTGCAGGACGCAGACTATAGAAGTCTGTCCAATATCGGTCTTAGTTCCCCCATGCTGGATTTGGTGAATCTTCTTTGTCTTTTGTGATTTGTAGGACACAGACCATAGACATCTGTCTGGCATCAGCCTTGATTCCCTCTAATTGGATTTGACAAATCTTCTTTCAGTCTTTTGTCATTTTCAGGACACAGACCATAGAAGTCTGTCCAGCTTTGGCCTTATTTCCCTCACACTGGATTTGGTGAATCTTCTTTCAGTCTTTTAGTCAAGATATACTGTATTATGTTATTTGACCATATTTTATTTGGTTGCATAGCTAAAAAATTATAACACTGCTACACAAGCAAATTAGTGTCATTCCCTTTGAGAAATTTTGGGGTTTCTTTAGACTGAATTTACTATGACATATTCCCTGATCTGAGAACGAACTTTAAAGCCATTTCAACAGGTAAAATAGTGCTTTATGGGAAGAATTTTATAAGAGAGCACCTACCATATGTGAGAAGTCCAAAAAAAGCTTCTATTTTAAGCATTTTATATAAAGGCAATATAGGTGGCTATTTTACAAAGGCACAAACATACAGTATACTCCCTGAATCAGCCTATTAGCGCACACATGCCAACATACTAATTTATCATTTTCTCAGAAAAAGGTATAAGTCTGCATATGTACTCGCATGTGTACACACAGAGTCAACTTAGAGGGGGAGGGGAGGAGGCTATCAGGGCAACTGCCTTGGACATCAAGACTCTGGGGGCCCCCTGGGCCAGCATGTTTTCTTCCTTCTAATTGCACCGGACCAACATCATCTTCACCTTAATTCTTGCTAACAAATGCAATTTTGTTGCAGGGGACTGCCAGCCATAGCAGCAATTCTGATGTGCTGTCTTTGGCCCCCTGTGTGCTTTCCTTCTGCTTCGGTCCACCCAGGTGGAAACAGGAAGTTGCATCATTCGGGACAGACCGCAACAGAAGAAAAGTGGATTGTTAGCAAGAATGAAGGTGAAGGCAACATTTGACTGGCACGGTTAGAAGGGGAGAGCATGCTGGGCCAGGAAGCCCCCCTGGACCAACTGGTTTTTTAAAAAAAGTAGAATTGGGGGGGGGGGGGTGATGGGAAAGAACTTATAGGGCCAGAAATAGATGGAGAGATGGTGAGCAGTGGTGTAGAGGACAGGGGAAAGACATACTTGAAGGGAGGACAGTTGGGCAGAGAAAGGAAGAGATGGTGGACCTGGGGAGGCAGGGAGAGATATGGGATAGGAGGGCAGTTGGGAAGAAAAAGGGAGGGAAATTGGACGTAGGGATAGAAGGAGGATAGGGAGGAAGGGTGAAATGTTAGATCTGGGGGTGGAAGTGATGGTAAGCTGAACCATAGGGTTGTATACCTATTCGCGAGCATTCTGCAGAACATAAGAATAGCCTTACTGGGTCCATCAAGCCCGTTCTCACGGTGGTCAATCCAGGTCCCAAGTAACTGGCTAAAACTCAAGAAATAGCAATATTCCATACTACTGGTCCAGGGCAAGCAGTGGCTTCCCACTTGACTTTCTCAATAACAGACTATGGACTTTTCCTCCAAGAAATTATCCAAAGCTTTCTTAAAACCAGCTACGCTATCCATTCTTACCACAACCTCTGGCAATGCATTCTAGAGCTTAACTATTCTATGATTAAAAACAAATTTCCTCCTATTGGTTTTAAAAGTATTTCCCTGTAACTTCATCAAATGTCTCCTAGTCTTTGTTGTTGTTTTTTTTGACGGAGTGAAAAATCGATCCACATATACCTATTCTATCCCACTCAGGATTTTGTAGACTTCAGTCATATCGCCCGTCAGCCATCTCTTTTACAAGCTGAAGAGTCCTAACCTTTTTAGTCTTTCCTCATATGAGAGGAGTTCCATCCCCTTTATCATCTTGGTCGCTCTTCTTTGAACCTTTTCTAGCACCACTTTATCTTTCTTGAGATAAGGAGATCAGAATTGAATACAATACTCCAAATGAGGTTGCACTATGGAGTGATACAGGGGCATTATGACATTCTTAGTCTTGTTAACCATCCCTTTTTTAATAATTCCCAGCATCCTGTTTGCTTTATTGACCGCCATCATACTTTGGGTGGAAGGTTTCATCATATTGTCTACAATGATACCCAGATGCTTTTCCTGGGCGCTAACCCCCAAGGTAGACCTTAGCATCCGGTAACTGTGATTCAGGTTATTCTTCCCAATGTGCATCACTTTGCATTTGTCAACATTAAATTTCATTTGCCATTTGGACGCCTAGTCTTCCAATTTCCTAAGGTCCGCCTGCAATTTTTCACAATCCATATGCGTTTCAACAACTTTGAACAGTTTACTGTCATCTGCAAATTTAATCACCTCACTTGTCGTTCCAATTTCCAGATCATTTATAAATAAGTTAAATAACACCGGTCCCAGTACAGACCCCTGTGGCACTCCACTGTTTACTCTCCTCCATTGAGAAAAATGACCATTTAACCTTACCCTCTGTTTTCTATCTGATAACCAATTCCTAATCCACAACTGAACTTTGTCTCCTATCCCATGACACTTCAATTTTCTCAGGAGCCTCTCGTGAGGAACTTTATCAAAAGCTGTCTGAAAATCTAGATACATTATATCAACTGGCTCACCTTTATCCACATGTTTATTCACACCTTCAAAGAAGTCAAGCAAATTTGTGAGGCAAGATCTCCCTCGGCTGAACCCATGCTGACTCCGTCTCATTAAATCATGTTTGTCTACGTGTTCCACACATTTATTTTTTACAATTGTTTATGCCATTTTGCCCGGCACCGAAGTGAGGCTTACCGGTCTGTAATTTCACCCTCGCTATGCCACTTCATATACATATATATAACTGGTTATGCTGAGCAAAATATATATAAAGAAGAAAGTTTGCTTATCTGTCTGTATATTTATTTGTTTATGAATTTGGAAACAGTAGAAGCAAATGTAACAAAACCTGAGAGGACCATCCTTTCATCCAGGAGGAGATCAACTACAGTTTTGGGTTGAAAAAACAGCAATTCCCCTGCTTGAAACAGCCCGGCAATCTATCTGACCAATTAGATTTACAATTCAGTAATATTGCAGAACTACTGAGCAGTGCATTGTGAGCAAGCACCAAACTTGTACCTAGCTGCTCAGCAATCCATTTGACTTGATTTGGATGCAATATCACATTTCCCATGCAACACTGAGTACCTCTGCTAATTTTCTAAAAGAGCATCTAAAAAGATAGGTGCCTATTTCTTGTCAATCACACTTAGATGCCTATTACAGAATCACGTCTAACTTAAAATATAGGCGCCAGTAATTAGGTCAGAGATTTAAAGGCCTACATAATAGGCACATAAGTCCTTTAGAGAATCAGGCCTAGTGACGCCTACGTTCTCTTCTGCCCCTAAACATGCCTACTTTGGAGTTAGGCACCTCAGGCACCTAAGAAGATAGGTGTCTATCACTCAATTTTTATTTTTTTCAATTATGAGCTTGCTGCACAACTTCCACAGACTAATATAGCATAAACAGAGCAAAATCTTAGAATACCAACTGCAGTCTGGAGGCCCCTTTTTACAAAGCCGTGGTAGCAATTCCCACACCGCAAATACGATTCAACCCATTCAATTCCTCTCGGCTGCATCACATTTGCCGCACCGGGACTTGCTGCCATGGCTTTGTAAAAGGGGCCCTGTGTTTCATATTAATTTTGAGAATCCCTAACACAGATTCTCTCTTTGTCTTTTCCTGCAGGCAGTCTTTGATTGTGTGGTGAATTCTTTAAAGAATGTCCTCAATATCCTGATTGTTTACATGCTCTTCATGTTCATTTTTGCTGTTATTGCTGTGCAACTCTTTAAGGGCAAGTTCTTCTACTGTACTGATAAGTCAAAAGAGTTGGAGCGGGATTGCAGGTATGTGTGACTCAGCTGAAAGCCTTATAATGGGATCTCCAACCCTTTGAGACTTTCTCATGGTTAAATGCTGTTGGATTGTTTTTTTTCCTGAAGTATGTATTTTTTTAAGTCTAGAAAAGAGACCTCAGATTATGTAAGAACCCAAATAACTTTGCAGTAACTTTTCTCAACTAATGCTCTCAGACCACCTTCCATATTCATGATCTATATGAATGTGTAAATGGATATTTGCTTTTGTAACACTGTTGGAGAAGTGGAATGAATTATTATCTGGTTAGAACATTTTGTATCACTTTCTATCAAAATACATTGCTGATATTGTTTCCCATTTTTAGGGGCCAATACCTGGACTATGAAAAGGACGAGGTGGAGGCACAGCCCAGACTGTGGAAAAAATATGAATTCCACTATGACAATGTCCTCTGGGCTTTGCTCACGCTGTTCACCGTTTCCACAGGAGAGGGATGGCCCAAGTAAGTGTTAAACAGTCCGGTGAATCCAAATACAATAGTAGTGGGTAGAGAATGACACGGTGAAAAAATTGGTCCCCGTCACCGCCCCGTCCCCGTCTCACCATCCCCGTCACCGCCCCGTCCCCGTCTCACCAACCCCGTCACCGCCCCGTCCCCGTCTCACCATCCTCTTCACCGCCCCGTCACCGCCACTGCCACCCCATTCACCGCCCCGTCACCGCCACTGCAATCCCATTCACTTTTCTTTATTTACGTATAAAGGAAACATTCTTTAAAACTTTAAAACTTTAAAACTTAGTTAAATATTAGTTAATAACTATACAAAAACAAAACACGCAGAGAAAAAATAAATTAATAAAAATTCTCAAAACTGACACATTTTGATCACTAAATTTAAAATAGTTATTTTTCATACAGTTTTTCAATCACTAATCTTCCACCATCCCTGGGGCTAGCAATGCAAAAACAAACACGACATGTACTTTAAATGCTGCCGTGATTAGCATAGTGACCGCGGCTACGGCTGCAAGTCTCCCCTCCCCCCAGCGATCACGGCAGGAGGGCACCCAACCCCTCCTGTAGACCCCCCCAACGGCCCTCCCGACAATCGCAGCAGAAGGGTACCCAACCCCTCCTGCCGGTCCTCCCAATGGCCTCCCCTAAGATCGCCGGCAGGAGGGTACCCAACCCCTCCTGCTGGACCCCCCCCCAACGAACCCTCCCACCCCGGAACCCCCTTAGTCTTACTTTTCAAGTTGGACCGGACAGCTCCTCGCTCGTCTGGCCAGCAGGCCTGCCTCCGTCCAAATGAGGCGGGCCCGCCCCTCCCCTCCCCTCCCCTGCCTCCCAATGGCCTCCCCTAAGATCGCCGGCAGGAGGGTACCCAACCCCTCCTGCTGGACCCCCCCCAACGAACCCTCCCACCCCGGAACCCCCTTAGTCTTACTTTTCAAGTTGAACCGGACAGCTCCTCGCTCGTCTGGCCAGCAGGCCTGCCTCCGTCCAAATGAGGCGGGCCCGCCCCTACCCTGCCCAACCCACAGGATCCTAGGGCCTGATTGGTCTAGGCACCTAAAGCCACTCCCGCTATAGGAGGGGCCTTAGGTGCTTGGGCCAATCAGGCCCTAGGATCCTGTGGGTTAGGCAGGGGAGGGGAGGGGCGGGCCCGCCTCATTTGGACGGAGGCAGGCCTGCTGGCCAGACGAGCGAGGAGCTGTCCGGTCCAACTTGAAAAGTAAGACTAAGGGGGTTCCGGGGTGGGAGGGTTCGTTGGGGGGGGGGGTCCAGCAGGAGGGGTTGGGTACCCTCCTGCCGGCGATCTTAGGGGAGGCCATTGGGAGGCAGGGGAGGGGAGGGGAGGGGCGGGCCCGCCTCATTTGGACGGAGGCAGGCCTGCTGGCCAGACGAGCGAGGAGCTGTCCGGTCCAACTTGAAAAGTAAGACTAAGGGGGTTCCGGGGTGGGAGGGTTCGTTGGGGGGGGGGGTCCAGCAGGAGGGGTTGGGTACCCTCCTGCCGGCGATCTTAGGGGAGGCCATTGGGAGGACCGGCAGGAGGGGTTGGGTACCCTTCTGCTGCGATTGGCAGGAAGGGTTGAAATGACAAATGAGGAGCACGGTGAAATAGCGGTTCCTAGAAGGGGGTACATTGGCCCGCGGGGACAAACCTGTTCACCGTTTCCGCGGTCGGTGAATGGCCTTGTCCCCGTCACCGCAGCGACTGCTAGTTTTCTTCCCCGTTTTCGGCGGTGACCCGCGGCTTAAATGCGGTGGCCGCGGGTAAACCGTCACCGTGTCATTCTCTAGTAGTGGGCTGCCAAAGCCAGATCCAGCAAACAGCTCTGAGGTTGAACACAGTGTATCGCAAACTGTGTGCCATGGCACACTAGTGTGCCGCATGCAGGGGTGTCCAACCTGTGGCCCCGAGAAGTATTTTGTGCGGCCCCGGTCGAGGGCGGTGCAGTGTTTTCCTCTGCTGCGCCCCCCTCTCCCGGGGGTTTACCGTCTTGCCAGCTCCCTCCTCTGTCTTCCTGCAGTGTTTGTGCTGCCCTAGAAAAATTTTTTTGGCCAATGAGGCCCAGGGAAGCCAAAAGGTTGGACACCCCTGCAGCATGAGATTTCAGATGTGCTGGAAGATGCATGGGAGGAGAGGTGTCAGTGCTGGCTGACTGCCTGCAGGATGTGCCTCTCACAGCGAGAGGCACATCCTATCGGCAGTCAGCCGCTGCCATTGCCTCTCCTTCTCCCTGGCGCCTCTCCTCCTCTAAGCGCCTCTTCTTTTTCAGCACCCCTCCCCCCACATGCATGTGACATCATCACATTGACATCTGCACACTTCCAGGTGCTCGAGAGCCAAGCTGCCAGTGTAGTATGCCAGTTTGTGTAACACTGGTTCAGCAGCATGGGTTTGTGTTTCTGCCATTATTTCTTTACAATATATCATTTCCTTTGTTGTTGTTTTTTTGTGTATGTGTGTGGGGGGAGGGGTTTCTAAAGTCTATGAAAAAAATTCCCACAAAACATTGCAGACTATCTGGTAGTTTCTAAATAAAATGCCTGAATTAGCAGGGCTTTCATAAGTTTTTAGAGAATTATGCTGGGTTTTTTTTGAGGGCAGTTTTTGGTGTCTATGTTTAAATAAGCGTTGAGGACATTTTTGAGAAGGGGAATGCTAGAAGATGAATATGTGCTGGAATGCTGGGCAGAGTATGCAGATGATTTGCCTACTGATTTCATTAAATGCTTTCTCTTGCATTTCTTTGCCTTGTGCTTGGCTGCAGTGTATTAAAGCACTCTGTGGATGCCACCTACGAAGATCAGGGTCCCAGTCCTGGTTTCCGGATGGAAATGTCCATTTTTTATGTGGTATATTTCGTGGTCTTTCCCTTCTTCTTTGTCAATATCTTTGTGGCGTTGATAATTATCACTTTCCAAGAACAAGGTGATAAAGTTATGTCTGAGTGCAGCCTGGAGAAGAATGAGGTATGTACATTACTGTTGTCTTCCATTAGCCACATTTACTTCTCTCTTCCTATCTACCATCACAATCATTGCCAAGAAATGTCAAAATGTTAGTTGCCAAGAATCTACTGTATCTGTGGATTGATCTACATCCCTCATACATGGTATTCATGGGGGGGTCAATATTTTGTCGGATTACCTGAAACCCAGCAATCTAAATGTAAATTTTCAGCCAACCTGTTTGTGTACATTGGATTGCTGAGTATGTGGTTGTAAACTTGAAGAGGTAAATTAGCCATATAGCTATATACATTGGATAGGGGGCAGGTATGTTGGGGGGGGTTGGATGCCAAAAGTTATGCAGGTGGCAGTGAAATGTCACTGCTGTCTGCATAACTTTTGTCCCCCCCCCCCCCCCCCCCCGAACATCCTTCCCTCTATCCAACTTATATGGATAAAATTTGACTGTATGTTGACAAAATTTACCTGTTCACGGGCAGCAGATTTTAAAAGCAAAGCACTTAAGCATTCAGCACCCAAACCTGACTTTATAAGTGCTTTTGAATATCAATTTTTATATTTGTTATTTTAAGTATATCTAGATCATTTTACATCCCAAGGATGACAAAACAAGATCAGAAGCAAATGTTGTGCTTGGCTTTGACTGTCTAACCTAGATGACGATATTTTTTATTTGAAGGACAGCTACAGTACTGTTATAGATAGTACTCTATAACCACATTCAGTATGTTCCAGATGTAACTAGTCTGGTTTTCCTGCTAGTCATAGTAAATATTCAGTAGATAGATGAACAAATATTGGAGACCCAAGACATACCAATCTGTTTCATGCATATTCATAGTGGCAATCCTGAAAATTTGACTGGTTAGTTGTGCCTACAGGAGAGAGCTAGGAAACACTGACCTTGAACATGAAAATTTTTCTTCTTGGTATCTAGATCGACTGAGTTCACTTTTGTTCCCCAAAGGCTAGCAACGATTTGGGTTTTCAAGATATCCCCTCAGGAACTGTCAATGAATACTATTGATATAAGGGGTTATTATTACTTAGCTGACCAGACTGAAACACGAGCAAATATTGATATAAGATTACACAGCTAGTGGCAGTTTCAGGGCTTGAACTCATGGATTGTGGGAGAGTGTGGCGCAGTGGTTAAAGCTACAGCCTCAGCACCATGGAGTTGTGGATTCAAACTAACTAAGGATAGGGACACAAACAATCACCATTTACCTCAAATTGCGCCCTAAATCGAACATTTAAGGGTCTTATGGGACACTGCAAGGCCACCCACACATCACACATACACCCACAGTCTGAAAAAAAGAAGACACAGAAAAAAAGTAGAGAAAAAGCCTCAGTTAAACTTCATATGGCTAAAAAACTCCACTTATGTGTCTTCACTATATCAAAAACAGTGGTGAAAAAATGAGGCACAATAGCAGCCCCCAAAACACCTCACATCCAGCACGCCAAAATCTCACATACAAACATTGTGTGAAAAAAGATTGCAGTCCAGAGGCACAGTCAGAAATATTGCAACTTGAGCAAGGAAAAAAGAAAAACTTAGCTGTCCACGAAGTCCCAGCTGTCTCCAATCAGGCTTACTCCCAAGCCTCACTTCCCAGGCCTCGTGGGTAAACAGCCCACCCGACAGGGAAATCTCCATTTTGCTCTTGCTGCGTTAGGGGTGAAAAACTTCCTGCATCAAAGGCAATCCACCACGACCCTTCGTGCAAATCTTAACAGATTTCACAATCAATGCGATGCTGGAAGAATCATGGAATCATGGAGTGGGTGACTCTCATGACCATTGAAAGGCTATTCAGCTGGGGAGCCCATTGTAGGGACCACTTGATTCAGGACCAGGGACACCATTAGAAGGGGTGGTCCATAATCCATCTGGAGATGAGCCATTTGGCCTTTATCTGTCATCATGTTTCTATGTGGAGACAGTCTGTGTCTGAATTCAAAAGGGCCTGGGATAGGCACATGGGATCTCTTGGAGAGAGAAAGAGATAATGGTTACTGCGGATGGGCAGACTAGATGAGCCATTTGGCCTTTATCTGCCATTATGTTTCTATGGAGCTCTGAGCTATTTGGCTAGCATGGAGAGCTCTAGAAAAGGTCCCAGAGGGAAAGGCAATAAAGATGACAATGCCACTACAGTAGCATATGTGAACAGACAAAGAAGCACCAGAAGCGCTCCCTGGTGCCTGGAAGCTCAGATGCCCTTCCAGTGGGCGGAAGACCATCTACAGGCTCTTTCTGCTACTCACATGGCCGGATTGAAAAATTTTCAGGCTGACTTTCTCAGTCGACAGTTCCTGGACCCAAGGGAATGGTCTGTTTCAAAGGATGTTCGATCTCATTGTGCATTGCTGGGGCAGACTTATAATGAATTTGATGGATTTTGCCAAAAACTTGAAAGTGCAGCACTTCTTCAGTTGAAGAGAAGAACTAAGCAGCTTAGGGTTGGATGCACTGGTTCAGCCCTGACCCAGCCAAGGATTCCTTTATATTTTCCCACTTTGGCCCATGATGGGCTGGGTCATCCATAAGATAGCAATTCATCCAAGACTTGTGATCTTAGTGGCCCCAGACTGACCTCACTGACCATCATATGCAGACCTAGTACGTCTTCAGCAGGACAGGAGACTCAAGCTCTCTCTTCATAGTATGCTTCTTAGTCAGGGTCCAGTCCCATAGAGAATCCACAATGATGGCATGGCTCTTGATCATCCTCGAGAGCATCACTGAAGCCCCATATGAGCCATTAGGGAAGGAAGGGGCGATCGAGAGCCCGAATAAAATGGAGGTTTGAGTGAAGAGCTCCTCGTCGACTCTGGCCACATTCGACAGCTAGCAGTTTTTAACCTCGGAGTTTGCTTCCAAAATTAGTGAGGAGATGCCGCAGACTAAACTGACCAAGATTGAGGCAATTTCATAGAGTGCGAAGCATCCAAAACTGGATCCCCCTTAGCCCACTAAGGCTGGTTCCAGCCCTCTCGATATCGAAAACATGGCCGAGGTGGCGAACCAAGTACAGCTTATATCTACTATGCTCACCGAGAGTAAGGGGGAAATCAAGGATATCAAATCCAAGATTATGAATCTCTCCTTTAAAATGTCATTACTGGACCATCGGCTTCAGACTTTGGAGCGTAAGTGAGCTCAAGTAGATGATGTCTTAGTAAATCAAAAGAAAGATCAGAAACTGCTCCACAACTTAGGAGATCAGCTTGAAGACTTCAGGAATCAATGTCGCCGCAATAATCTTCACTCTATTGGCCTTCTCGAGGAGGCAGAAGGCACTGATGCTTGCAAATTTTTAAAAAGCTGGCTCCCTCAGGTTCTGTTGCTGAGATTTGAGCGCCCACTGGAGCTGGAGCGTGCTCACCACGTGCCGACGAAGGCACTTTCTGTGTCTCATAAACCCAGACCAGTGGTTATGAAACTTTTTCATTATCTTCATGTGGAAACTATCATGATGAAGATGAAATCTCTTAAAAAACTGCTCTGGCAAGGTCATTCGATCTATATTGCGGCAGATTTTGCGAAGGCTACCACTGAGAAATGCCAGAAATTCCTGGCTCTACGACCGCGCCTACAAGCCCTGGAGGCATGCTTTGACCTATTATCGCCTGGCCACTTCAAGATCACCTACAATAACAAAATGATGACATACACAGATCCAGCTCTAGTGGAACACTTTATCCAGGAGCAAGAGGCTTTACATATGGACTGCTGAATTTTTCCACAAGTTCAGTGAAATTGTTTGCAGTTAGCGTCCTATCTTTTGTGGGGTTTGCAGTGATTTCTGTTGCTATCATTTTGCTTCATGTGCTATACGTTTGCCTACTAGCTGTTCTTGCTATTGCTTTGATTAGTAACTACTGCTGAGGTTGGAGTCAACCTGGGTTCCTATCTCGAGCCTCCTTGGGCTCCATATTTCCCTCCAGAAGGCCATGTGCCTGATGTTGGGGTGGGGGGCAAGGCTATTGTCTTGCAAGATGGGGGGAGTTGATGTGTCTGGGGGGAGGGGTATGCATGTGGTTCTCCAGAATATTATGATTTGTTTCTTCTTAGTTTTGCACAGTAAAGGTGATGATAGCATATTTCCTGGCGCTCTCTTGAGGCTACTGATATCCTTTTTTTCCCCTGTTTCTCTCATGATGTCTCTCTATATACTTTCCCTTAATATTATGGGATTAATCATCCCATAAAGAGAGAAAAAAGCCTCATATACTGTAAACACCAGAAAGCGAGCATAGTGTTTCTGCAGGAAACCAAACTAAGTCTGAAAGAATCTCCTAAATTACGGAGGGACTGGGTATCTCACAGTTTTTTCTCCCCTTGCATAGGGTAGCAGAGGAGGGGTGGCAATCTTATTGTCTAAGTCCCTAGCTTGTTCAGTCATGTCAGCCTCCCATGATGAACAGGGACGGTGGGTGTTGGTTATAATATTTATGTCAAATAAGACCTATGCTCTTCTTAACGTGTATGGCCCTAATCAACCAGATCTGGCTTTCTACCATAGTTTGACCCAACATATTGCTTCCCTTCAGGCTGACTTTTTGGTTCTGGGCAGTGACTGGAACTTAGTTCTCTATCATTATGTTGATAGGTGGTCATCTGCCCCTTATCTCATACCAAAAACTCATTCACTCCTCATGGCTCTCATAAGTACTAATGGCCTCGTGGATATCTGGCGCTTGTTACATTCCTCCCAGCTTGATTATACTTTTTTTCTGCCCCGCATGCCTCAGCCATGTGACTAGATTATTTTTTAATTTCAGGTGCTCTGATTTCATCTACTCAAGAGTGTACAAATTCTTTCATGTCCATTGTTGGACCATTCCACGGTGCTTCATCGCTTGAATACTTTAGCTGCGCTTCCATCCTCGTCAAGTGGAGATTTAATGCCGCCCTCTTAGATGATCCCAGTTTTTTGGAAAAAGTGCTGTTATAGACAACAGATTATTTCCAACATAATGACACGGGGAATGATTCCTTTCCTGCAGTCTGGGATGCTTATAAAGCACTAGTGTTTAAGCCCGTTACATTAACAGGTGCTAGAATAGATTAGTCTGATCCAGTATGGCTATTCTTCTTATGTCTTACCCCATATTCAAACTCCCATTTCCCCTTTTACCTTCCCTATTTCTACCTTTTTTCACCAACTTAAAAATCTGTCCCCTTTCTCTGTCCTTCACCTCCATAGAACTCCCTTTCCATTCCCCCTTTCCCTATCAACCTTTGATTCTGCATTTTCACTTATTCTTCCAGCTCCTATCTTCAGCCCCTTTCTCTCACATGCCCCCTTTTCAGCCCCCAGCTTCAGTCCCAGTCCTTTTCTCTCACATGTCCCCTTTTGTAGCCCCATTCTCCCACCTCCCCCTTTTTTCATCCCCAGCTCCCTTTTCACACACATCCCTTTTTATAGCCCCTAACCCTACCCCCTTCTCATACATGCTCTTCCAGCCCTCAGTTCTAGTCCCAGTCTCCTTATCATACCTGTCATCCTTTACAGCCCCCAAATCAAAACCCCAGACCCCTTCTCTCACAACTCACCTTTTGCAGTCCCAAGCTCCAGCCCTCTTCTCCGAATTGTCTTCTTTTAACAGCCTCCTTCATCAGGTCTCTTTTCCCAAGAACTCCCCTTTAAGGCCTCCTTCCCTCACATGTCCCCTTTTTTCAACCCCAGATTTCAACCCCTTTTTAGCTCCCCCAGCCCCCTTCTTCCATCTTTTCCCATTCAGCCTCCAGCCCCAGCCCCCTTTTCTCACATGTCCCTTTTACAGCCTCCTTCTCACATATATCCTCTTTTCTGCCCCCAGCCCCCTTCTCTTACACATCCCCATTATCAGCTCCCAGCCCCTTTCTCTAACATATTCCCTTTTTACAATACCAACACCAGCTCCAGCCCCCTTCTCCCACCTACCCTTTTTTTAAGCCCCTACTAAGGTATTATTTTAGACAAGGGTTTGTTTTTCTTTTTCTTTTATTCTTATGGTTCATTTTTTAAAAACTCCAGTGAATAACTCATCTCAGTTCCTTCAGCAGTACTGCTCTCAGCAATCATCTTTGCCGCTTCGCCCGAGCCTGCTGTCCCGGTGAAGCAGTAACCAGCATGGTGAGAAAGAAAGAAAAAAAAAAGCCTGCACTCTCTGCCCGGGTTTCTGCAGTGCCTGCACCCGGGTGCCCACACTACCCTCCACTTTCTCTTCCCCTATCACCCTGATCCCCGTGCCATCTCCTCCTCCTCCCATTGCCGAGGTGCCTGCAGCTCCGCCTTCTGTCCAGCTCTCCCCAACGCTCGCACGCTCTCCCTGTCCTCCTTACCCAGGTGCCCACACCACCCTCCACTTTCTCTCCCACTATCACCCGGATCCCCGCACCCTCTCCTCCCCCTCCCATTGCCGGAGTGCCTGCAGGACTCCCTTCAGCTCTCCCCAATGCTCGCACCCTCTCTCTATCCTCCTGCTCCAGGGTGATTGAGTCCCCCCTGGCGCCCCTCTCCCTTCCTCGGGTTTTTCATTCTTTCTCAGTGCCAGCTCAGTCTGTGTGTGGGATCACACACCCCTCCCCTGTGGGCTTCTTCAGGGTCCTAAACCTTGTGTACCTGGTGCTCCCTTTTTTTCCAGTTCCTAGTTTTTCTGTTGTTCCCCCCCTTTCTCTCTCTCTCTCTTTTTGCTCGGTGGTTCTATTGTACTGTGCATGTGGAGGCACGGAGTTTGAATCCTAGTGCGCATGCGCACTAAGAGATTTATTATTATTGATATGCCCGGGGCAAAATTATAGCTTATACAGCTCACTTAAATAAAATCCATGCTTCCCAACTTTGTGACTTGGATTTGCATCTTACCACCCTAGAATGGCAGCTTTGCACTGCCTCCGAATCTGATCTGTACTCTCAGATTTGCAAACTTAAGTTCCAATATAATACTATTCTCGCAGAGAGGGCAGGGGTAGTGATTATGAAGGAGAGAACAGTCTACTACGAACATAGCAACAAGGCGGATAGACTATTAGCCAATTATTTAAAGAAGAAAAAGTGCACTGGGAAAATAGAAGCTCTCAGGGATAATCCATATCTCAACTCCTAATCTTATAGCTAAGAAATTTAAATCGTTTTACAAATCTCTTTATACATCTAGAACAGGGGTAGAGAACTCCGGTCCTCGAGAGCCATACTCCAGTTGGGTTTTCAGGATTTCCCCAATGAATATGCATTGAAAGCAGTGCATGCAAATAGATCTCAAGCAGATTCATTAGGGAAATCCTGAAACCCGACTGGAATACGGCTCTCGAGGACCAGAGTTCCCTACCCCTGGTCTAGAGCTTCTCCTACCTCTCAACAAATAGCTGCATTTCTGCAGGAGCTAACACTTCCTGCCTTATCTCCAAAGATTCTTCAACAGCTTAATGAGCCACTCACATTGTCAGAAATTTCTGCTGCTATTACCAAATTAAAGAGGAGGAAGGCCCCAGGGGGGTACAGATTCTCTCTTGACTTTTATAGATCCTTCCCTGACCTGTTAATTCCCAAACTTTATTGCCTTTATTATACTTTCATTCAGTCTAAAGCTAGTACTGGCATTTTTTTTGAGGCGGACAGTAGTAGTATTTCCCAAACCGTATCATGACCCACTTCTCGCCAAAAATTATAGGCCCATCTCCTTATTAAATTACGATTGCATGATATATGCCAAGCTGTTAGCTGATAATTTTGCTGTAGCCTTACCATCTTTAAATCTGACACAGTGTGTTTTTGTACAAGGCAGGATGATATCATATAATGCCTGAGTCCTGTGTCATGTCTTGCAATCGGTGTATCAAACTTCGATTCCCACTTGCCATGTCCTTAGATGCTGAAAAATCTTTCAACTATGTGGAGTGGAAGTTTTTATTTCATGCTATGTCCTGGTCCCAATTAGGGGATGGCTTTATTGATATGGTGTATCTCTTATATATGAATCCTAGGGCACGGCTTAATGTGGATGGGTATCTTACTTCTTTTTTTTCATTATCACATGGCACTCATCAGGGTTGCCCCTTGTCCCTTTTACTGTTCAATTTGGCCCTCAAGCCACTGCTCCAGCATTTAGATTCTCACATAGATTTGCATGGTATTTAAGTAAGCAGGATAGAGGTTCGTGTGTCCTCATTTGCAGACGACGTCCTTCTCTATATTTTGCGGCCAGTGGAATCTATCCCTCATACCCTGACTTTACTGGATCGGTTTGGTTCCCTTTCTGGCTATTCGGTAAATTGGGAGAAGACTGAAGTCTTACCTCTTAATGTGCATTGTACCCCTGATATGGTCTCTTTGGGTTGACTTGGTGCTCCACTGACATCAAATATTTGGGCATCCGTTTTTGTAGTACTTGGTCTGCTACTATACAACATAATGTTTCTTTACTGCTGACTAAAGTCAAATCTTGATGTGACCCGTGGATACCTCTTCGCTTAACATGGTGGGGACGTCTAGAGATGATACGAATGGTCATCACGCCCCAGATTCTCTGTCCTACAAATGCTCCCCTTCCCTTTCCTGGAACTTTGTTTACATCTTTATATAAAATACTAACCCAATATTTGTGGACTGGGAAACCCCCTAGAATTTCTTTGCATACATTGAAGTGTCCCTACTCTCAGGGAGGGGTAAATTTTCCTGACTTCTCTAGGTATGTAATAGCTGCCCTCGTGCCAGTCGGTGGTTTCTTGCTGAAACAGGCATTGTGGTACCCTATTGGGTGTCACTTGAGAGAGCCTTGATTTCCCCTTATCATTTTGCTCAGGTGTTTCAATCCCATCATTTACCTTTCATGTCCCATTGGGTTATCTTATGTACTACCCAACATGCTATTGCCATATTGGGTTCTACTTTACCAGTCTCATTTTATATGTCTTCTGAGTCTCCTCTTTGGGGAAATCTATAACTCACTATTGGGGGCCGTATATTTTTCTGGTCTATTTGGGCGAACTGTGGGTTATGGAGCTTAAAGGATGTTGTTCATGACAATATGATATATTCATTCTCTGACTTACAACACCTATATGATTTACCTATTTCACAGTTCTTTCATTATGTGCAATTATCTCATTGTTTACATGCTGTATTTGGTTCTAAGATCTCTGTGATACCTGCTTCTCTAAAGTCGTTTGTTTCCTATATGTACCAGCTGAACTATCAGCCTCATGCAATGTCTCTTGTATACCGTACATTGTCTGCTTACCTGTGCAATTAATTTGGTCTCAGGAGCTTTCTTGTGATTTTACTGATGTTCAATGGCAATGTTTGTTGTCCACTATGAATAGATCTTTGCGTTCAGCCTTTTTGCTACAGTCACTATAGGACAATGCATTTCTCCTATGTTATGCTGTGCTCTAGATCAGTGTTTTTCAACCTTTTTTGGGCAAAGGCACACTTGTTTCATGAAAAAAATCACGAGGCACACCACCATTAGAAAATGTTAAAAAATTTAACTCTGTGCCTATATTGACTATATATAAAGTAATTCTCTTGAATAGGAATCAAATAAACACAAAAAGTATTTTATAATGCTGCCACCGCCAACAACACCGTTGGCGGCGGTGGCACTCAAGTGGCTAAAGAGCCGCAGTTTGCCGGCCTAGGGACAACACTGGAGGGTGGCCAGCTGTGCACCCCCTTGGGACGTAAACCCGGGGTGGGGCAGACCGCCCCCCCCCCCACCCTGGTATGCCACTATCTATACCTCACTCCCTCCCTATGACCAAAAATTCTCCTTTCTTCTATTCCCCGTGTACACAACCATCTCTTTCCCTCCCTTCCTCTCTCCAAAGTCCATGCCTTCTGTGTCCAAACACTCATTCCCTCCCTTCCTCTCTCCCAAGTCCATTTCTTCTGTGTCCAAAAACGCATTCCCTCCCCCACCTCAGCATCTCTTTCCTCCCTTCCTCTCTCCCAAGTCCATGCCTTCTGTGTCCAAAAACCCATTCCCTCCCCCACCTCAGCATCTCTTTCCTCCCTTCCTCTCTCCCAAGTCCATGCCTTCTGTGTCCAAAAACCCATTCCCTCCCCCACCTCAGCATCTCTTTCCCTCCCTTCCTCTCTCCCAAGTTCATGCCTTGTGTCCAAAACGCACTCCCTCCCCCCTTTTGTGTTCCGTGTTTGCCTCCCAGCCCATCTTTGCAACTTTCTCAGCAAAACGAAACTCAAGCCGCAAGGCTTGTCTTCTGCTTCCTGCCTGCCCTGCCGCACACAAATAGCCGAACGGAAGTATTCTCCGACGTCAGCGCTGACGTCGGAGGGCAGGCTTTGCTTAAGCCCTCCCTCCGACGTCAGCGCTGACATCGGGGAACGCTTGCGATCGGCTATATGTTAGCTGCAGGGCAGGCAGGAACAGAAGACGAGCCTCGCGGCTCGAGATGTATTGAACTCCGCGGGTCCCCCATCCAGCTCTCTCCTGTCCACGTGGGGCGGACCGCCCCTCTCCCTAGACTAGTGGTACTGCCCTGAAGGCGGCCCTGACCGTACGGCACACCAGGCAACATCTCGCGGCACACTAGTGTGCCGCGGAACAGCGGTTGAAAAACACTGCTCTAGATCACCGGAGCTCTTTCTCACAGTGCTTCAATCTAAATTATTTGACATTATGATGGCTCTGACATTGAAAACAGTGTTGCTTCATTGGAAAGTAGATACCTTACTGCCTGTCCATAAATGGTGGAATGTGCTTTTTCTCACCTACCAATATGAACATCATGTTGCTGCATCTCAAGGACAATTATCCTGTTTTCACCTTCTCTGGGATTCCTTTGCTAAGTTTTGCTCCTCTTAAATTTGCCCTCTTTGCTCTGGGACTTTACTGGATTCTCTTGCTAGGTTTGTTTGTTGAGTTCCTTGGGCTTCTTTGCTGGATCCCAATTTATCTTATATCCTGTATCCTTTTGTATTGCCTATATTGTATTCTCTCTACCATTTGATATAATGGTTATTGTTGCCTCATTTCTGTATAACCACTGTTGTTTTTTTACTATTTCTTTCTGTTATCAATAAAAGATGAATGAACTGAAAAAAAAAAGATGCATCCTATTAGAACCTCACAGTTAAGACAGTGCTTCTGGGGGTGGTCATCTCACTATACATATATCAGAATTGCAAGCTTTCTTGTAGAGAGCCTATTCTCAGAATCTCAGAGGAGGGTGTAGTTCTCTGGGCTTGTCCCCTCCTTCCTTACAAAAGTTGTATCTGAACTGAAAAAAAGAAAGATGCATCCTATTAGAACCTCACAGTTAAGATAGTGCTTCTGGTGGTGGTCATCTCACTATACATATGTCAGAATTGCAAGCTTTCTTGTAGAGCGCCTTTTCTCAGAATCTCAGAGGAGGGTGTAGTTCTCTGGGCTTGTCCCCTCCTTCCTTATGAAAGTTGTATCTGATTTTCACCTCAACCAGAAGGTTTGTCTGCCTGCTTTTCAACCTACAGACTTGGACAAGCAGGATAGGATATTGAAGAAACTGGATGTGTGAAGAGTTTTACTTCACTACTAGGAAAGACCAATGACTTTTGGCTTTCCGACCATTTGTTTGTGCTAACCAACCAGTCCAGGTGAGGCAGACCGGCATCCAAGGCCTCTATAGCCAGATGGATTCGCATGGCCTTTTCATTGGTATATATCGCCTTTGGCAAGCAGCCGCCAGTTTCTCTCATAGCACACTCACCAGAAGTGTTGCATCTTCATAGGCAGAGTCCTGGGCAGTTCCTCCCGCAGAGATTTGTGGAGCAGCTACTTGGTCTACTCTACATGCCTTTACAAGGTTTTCAAGAGTAGATATGGTGGCTCAAAAGGACAACGCCTTTGCATACTCGCTCTCACGGGCAGACTCTTCTGTCCCACCCTAGACGTCAACCATTGCTTTGGCATGTCACCTAACATACAGACTCCTGAGTAGATGTAACAGAATGAAAGATTAGGCTCTTACCTGGATAATCATAATTCTGTTAATCTTCTCAGAGTCTATATGGAATAACCTCAGTATATCCTGTATCACCTGCTTTCTGCCTCGGATATTTCTAGATTCCAGGACTGGAGTTAACTAAGTGTAAAAAAATCCTGTATAAGTAAGTGAATTGCTCAACCTCTGGCTCTTTGCTATTAGTGCTTGTTGCACACAATACACTGGTTCACTATTGCAGCTATGTTAGAAATTCCTGTTGATAATTGTTCTTTTTTTAAGTTGCAGAGCAGAACAGAATTATATGATGTCTGTGGGGAGGTTCCCCATACCCCTCCTTTGTATTCTTTTCCAGTGGAGATTGATTGCTTTGGAATATAACAGAAGGGAACACTCCACTCCATTGGCAATGTGGGAGGTGCTGAAAGTTGTAACACACTTCTGCAGAATCCAGTTTGTGGGAATAGATTGATCACCTAATGTACGGACGTCTGAGAAAATTAACAGAAAAAAGATTAACCAGATAAGAACCTAATCTTTCATCATGTGTAAAAACTGGGTATTCTCAAAGGATAAGCAGATAGTATTCTGTCACATATTGCTGACGTCATCCACAGAGCCCGGTATGGACATGTACTAAAGTGCACTGTCATTTTAAAACGTTAACTCTGTCCATACTGCACAAGCATGTGTGCCTTTCTGCCTGACGTTGGCTTGGGGGACCTTCAGTTCTTCATTATCAGCGGAGTGAAGAAGCTGTGTTTTTTAAACACTCCTGTGTGTAGTAAATTTTTTCATTTCTGGTACCTTTCCACATACTGTTTTTTCCTCATATGTTTTCATTTTTTAGTATGTTTAACTTCATTTTTCTTCATTTTTTTTTTTTTTTTACTCAATTTTTCTATACCGTTCTCCCAGGGAAGCTCAGAACGGTTTACATGAATTTATTCAGGTACTCAAGCATTTTTGTTATTTTCTTTAATCAGGCTTTCGGGTGGCTTCCTGCCTCCATTGAGGCTGGGCAAAAAACAAAAGGAATTGACCCCAAAATATCCACAAAGAAAATCCAGAGAAAACAAAAATAAACTCTGTGGAGTGATGATGTTCCTAAATGGACTTTATTTGAAAGTGTGTGGTGAGCCGGAAGTGAGACACTGCTTGCATTTGCCTTTCCATTGCAAATGCAAGCAGTGTCTCACTTCCAGCTCACCACACAATTGTTTCCCATGTACTCACCTTTATAGGACCCCCAGGGACTCCTGAAGAAGACTTTTTGTTGAAACGCGGACCGTGTTGGATCCTGTATTCCTAGCGGACTAGGTCCTTTAAGGCTCTTATGTGGATGATTTATTTTTATGTGGATGGAATTATTTTATGTGGATGATTTCAGTGTACCTTTGGAACTTTGACACTTTCAAATAAAGTTCATTTAGGAACATCGTCACTCCACAGAGTTTTTCTGGTTTCCGTTGAGGCTGGGAACATCGACTCCTTTTCAGAAGTGGTTCTACTTGACCTCCCCTACAATTAAGAACTTTGATTTAGTATCGGTGGTCTTCCCATCAATGTCCCCTATGCCCAGTGGATTCAAGAAGTGCTCTCAATGTAACAGGACTATCTCTGGTTCAGACCCTCACACATGGTGTGTGCAGTATCTAGTTCCTGAACATCAGGACATTTCTTGTGATCTATGTGCTCGTATGCAAGAGAGCTCTAAAGGCTTGCCAATTGTCAAGTTTCCAAGTATTATTAACACTTGATATCCCACATATCTTAAAAAAAGGTCTAAGCAACTTACAATAAAGTCAATAAACATAAATTAATATAAAATTAAATCTAGAGTGGAGTGGAAAGGGTGCATGTGAATTACTTGCTCACTCTTTCAAAAAATACTAGGACTAGGGGGCATGTGATGAAGCTACTAAGTAGTAGATTTAAAACAAACAAGAGAAAATATTTCTTCACACAAAGTGTAATTAAATTCATTGCCAGAGAATGTGGTGAAATCAGTTAGTTTAGTGGGGTTGAACAAAGGTTTGGATAATTTCCTAAAAGAGAAGTCAATAAACCATTATTGAGATGGCTTGGGGAAATCCACTGCTTATTTTTAGGATAAGCAGCATCAAATCTGTTTTACTACTTGGGATCTAGCTGGGTACTTGGGACCTAGGATGGTCACTGTTGGAAACAGGATACTGAGCCTGATGAACCTTTGGTTTGTCCCAAAATGGCAATTCTTATGTTCTTATGTTCATTGGCACACATAGCCTGATATCTATCTTCCTAGAAGTAGATACCTCTCCCCTGTTGCTTTCAGTCTTGAACATTATTGAAGCATCCAGAAAACCATCTACTAGACACATTTAGCAATTTAAATGGACACAATTTACTATTTGGTGTGATCACCACTTGTTGCATCCAATCACATGTCCTCTACCATCTCTGCTGTACTAACTCCTTCATCTTTCAATTCTGGATTTCAAACTTAAGAATATAAGAATAGCCTTACTGGGTCAGATCAATGGTCCATTAAACCCAGTAGCCCATTCTCACGGTGGCCAATCCAGGTCCCGAGTACCTGGACAAAACCCAAGGAGTAGCAATATTCCCTGCTACCGATCCAGGGGAAGCAGTGACTTCCCTCATGTCTTTCTCAAAAACAGACTGTGGACTTTTCCTCCAAGAAATTGTCCAAACCTTTCTTAAAACCAGCTACGCTATCCACTCTTACCACAACCTCTGACAATGCGTTCTAGAGCTTAACTATTCTCTGAGTGAAAAAATATTTCCTCCTATTGGTTTTAAAAGTATTTCCATGTAACTTCATCAAGTGTCCCCTACTGTAGTCTTTGTACTTTTTGATGGAGTGAAAACTCGATCCAGATGTACCCGTTCTATTCCACCCAGGATTTTGTAGACTTCAATCATATCTCCCCTCAGCTGTCTCTTTTCCAAGCTGAAGAGTCCTAACCTTTTTAGTCTTTCCTCATATGAGAGGAGTTCCATCCCCTTTATCATCTTGGTTGCTCTTCTTTGAATCTTTTCTAACGCCATTATATCTTTCTTGAGATAAGGAGATCAGAATTGATGAGGTTGCACCATGGAGCGATACAGGGGCATTATAACATTCTTAGTCTTGTTAAACCATCCCTTTTTAAATCATTTCTAGCATGCTGTTTTGCTTTTTTGGCCACTGCCACACATTGGGTGGAAGGTTTCATCATATTGTCTACAATGACACCCAGATCCTTGTCATGGGCACTAACCCCAAAGGTGGACCCTAGTAACTGTGATTCGGGTTATTCTTGGAATACTGCGTCCAACATTGGTCTCCCTACCTAAAGAGGGATATAAAACTGCTGGAGAGGGTGCAGAGACGAGCAACAAAACTGGTGAAGGGTATGGAGAAACTGGAATACGAGGACAGACTTATAACACTAGGATTGTTCTCCCTTGAGAAAAGGAGACTGCGTGGGGATATGATCGAGACCTTCAAAATACTGAAAGGAATCGACAAAATAGAGCAGAGAAGATTATTTACATTGTCCAATTTGACACGGACTAGAGGACATGTAATGAAGCTAAGGGGGGACAGGTTCAGGACTAATGCCAGGAAGTTCTGCTTCACTCAGAGAGTGGTTGACACCTGGAATGCCCTCCCAGATGAGATTATTGTGGAATCGACCGTCCTAGGCTTTAAGAGCAAACTAGATGCATATCTCCTTAAGAGAGGCATATAAGGATATGGTGGACTATAAATTACGACAGGTGTACACCTGGCAGGGTCTCCGCGTGTGCGGATCGCCGGACTTGATGGACCGAAGGTCTGATCCGGAGATGGCATTTCTTATGTTCTTATGTTCTTATGTTCTTCCCAATGTGCATCACTTTGCATTTGTCCACATTAAATTTCATCTGCCACTTGGAAGCCCAGTCTTCCAATTTTCTAAGGTCCGCTTGTAATTTTTCACAATCTGCATGCGTTTTAACAACTTTGAACAGTTTAGAAACATAGAAAATGATGTCAGAAAAGGGCCACGGCGCATCTAGTCTGCCCACACTAATGGCCCACCCCCTAACTACCTCCATGAAGAGATCCCACATGCCAATCCCATCTTTTCTTAAAATCTGGCACGCTGCTGGCCTCAATTACCTGTTGTGGAAGATTATTCCAGCGGTCAACCACCCTTTTAGTGAAGAAATATTTTCTGGTTTCGCCATGAAATTTCCCACCCCTGATTTTCAACGGATGCCCTCTTGTTGCCGTGGGTCCTTTAAGGAAAAAGAGATCCTCTTCCACCTTGATACGGCCCGTGACATATTTGAATGTCTCAATCATGTCTCCCCTCTTGCGTTCCTCGAGTGAGTACAGCTGCAACTTACCCAGTCGTTCCTCATACGGGAGATCCTTGAGTCCTGAGACCATCCTGATGGCCATTCGCTGAACCGACTCAACTCTCCGCACATCTTTTTGATAATGCGGCCTCCAGAATTGTACACAGTATTCCAGATGGGGTCTCACCATGGATCTGTACAACGGCATTATGACCTCGGGCTTATGGCTGACGAAACTTCTACGGATACAGTCCATGATTTGTCTAGCCCTGGATGAAGCTTTGTCCACTTGATTGGCAGTCTTCATGTCTGCGCTAATAATCCCCCCAAGTCACGTTCTGCTACAGTCCTTGCTAGGATCTCACCATTTAGGATGTAAGTCCTGCATGGATTTTTTCCGCCAAGGTGCATGACCTTGCATTTTTTGGCATTGAAACTTAGTTGCCAAGTCTTTGACCAATGCTCCAGCAGGAGTAGGTCCTGCGTCATACTGTCGAGCATTGAGCTTTTGTCGTGCACTGTGCTTTCATCTGTTGTGCGGTTGCCTACTATGTTGCATAGTTTGGCATCATCGGCGAATAATGTAATTTTACCTCGAAGCCCCTCAGCCAAGTCTCTTACGAAGATGTTAAATAGGATCGGGCCCAAGACCGAGCCCTGCAGCACGCCGCTGATCACCTCCGTCGTATCGGAGAGGGTACCATTTATCACTACCCTCTGAAGTCTACCTCTAAGCCAGTCCCTAATCCTTGCGGTTAATGTTTCACCCAGTCCCATCGAACCCATCTTGCTCAATAACCTGCGGTGTGGGACGCTATCAAACGCTTTGCTGAAGTCCAAGTACACGACGTCCAGGGACTCCCCTATATCCAGCTTTCTTGTTACCCAGTTAAAGAAGCTGATCAGATTTGATTGGCAGGACCTTCCCTTCGTAAAACCATGTTGATGGGGATCTCGTAGATTCTCCTCGTTCAGGATCGTATACAATTGGAATTTGATTAATGTTTCCATAAGTTTACTCACTATCGATGTGAGACTCACCGGTCTATAATTCTCAGCCTCCGTCCTGCATCCCTTTTTGTGGAGTGGAATGACGTTAGCCATTTTTCAATCCAACGGGACTCTTCCTGTACTTAGGGAAAGATTGAAGTGTCATCTGCAAATTTAATCACCTCACTCGTCATTTCAAGTTCCAGATCATTTACAAGTAAGTTAAACAACACCGGTCCCAGTACAGATCCCTGTGGCACTCCACTGTTTACTCTCCTCCATTGAGAAAAATTACCATTTAACCCTACCCTCTGTTTTCTATCCGATAACCAATTCCTAATCCACAACTGAACTTTTGTCATCTATCCCATGACTGTTTAATTTTCTCAGAAGCCTTTCATGAGGAACTTTATCAAAAGCTTTCTGAAAATCCAGATACACTACATCAATCGGCTCACCTTAATACACATGTTTATTCATACCTTTTTCTGTACGTGTCCTAGTGCAATCAGTGCTTTTCATACTTAGTTGAATTGTAGACCTATCTCGATGCATCAATTGGTCTTCAGATTCACGAAAGGCCTTTATTATACCAAACCTCTACTCAGATCACCACCTGTGGAATGAGATTTAAATGTTGTTCCTTTTATACTCTTGTCTGCTTCACTAAAACACCTCACCTGGAAAGTGACTTTCTTGATGGCACTTCTGCACATTGAGTCAGCAAATTACAAGCACTGGTATCAAATCCACCCCATACCAGATTTTATCACAACAAAGGTGTTCTCCATACTCATCTGAAGTTTTTACCGAAAGTGATCTCTGAATTTCATCTCTACCAGTCCATTGTTTTACCTGTTTTCTTTCCAAAACAACATGCACATCCTGGGAAATCAGTTCATACCCTGGACTGTAAAAGAGCTTTTGCTTACTACTTGGATTAAACCAAATCACATAGGATTATGACTCAACTACTTATCTCCTTTGACCCTAACAGATTGGAAGTTCCAGCTACCTAGAGGACCAAGAGGACTCATATTTCATGCTAGCTAGCAGACTGCATATCCTTTGCGTATTCTCAGACTGGACTGATACTAGATGGCCGTATCACTGCTCATAGAGTAACAGCTATGGTGACTCCTATTGCCTACTTGGCTCTACTACCATATAAGACATCTGCAAAAGCAGTCATTTAGTCCTTAGTCCACACATTTACTTCTCATTGCTGCTTAAATCAACATTCTAGACAAGACAAAGTCAGTTTTGTCAGGCAGTTATCAAAAATGTATTTTCTCTTTAACAGCCATCCTCAGGAATTTCACCTACTTCATGACAGTTATATTTAACCCTCTTCCTAGAGGCATGAATCTAGCAGCTTGGAAGTTTCATACGTGAGAATATAGTGCTTGCTTGTCCTTGCAGCAAGCATAGAGTAGTTACTCACCTGTAGCAGGTGTTTTCCGAGGATAGCAGGCAGATATTCTCACAATAGAAACATAGAAATTGACGGCAGAAAAGGGCCATAGCCCATCGAGTCTGCCCATACCAATGACCCACTCCCTGATTCTTACTCTTCTAGAGATCCCACATGAATATCCCATTTTCTCTTGAAATCTAACACGCTGCTGGCCTCAATCACCCTCTGAGGCAGCTCGTTCCAATGATCTACCACTCTTTCAGTGAAGAAGTACTTCCTCGCATCACCCTGAAATTTCCCTCCCCTGATTTTCAGCGAGTGTCCTCTGGTTACTGAGGGCCCTGTAAGACTGAAGATATCATCTTTCACCTCTATACGCCCAGTAATATACTTAAAGGTCTCAATCATGTCCCCTCTCTCTCTTCGCTCCTCCAGTGAGTACATCCGCAGTTTCCTCAACCTTTCTTCATACGTGAATTCCCCGAGCCCCAAAACCATTCGCTGAACCGACTCAATTCTCAACACATCTTTTCAGTAGTGTGGCCTCCAGAATTGAACACAATACTCGAGATGAGGTCTCACCATGGATCTGTACAGTGGCATTATGACTTCAGGCTTTCTGCTGACAAAACCCCTACGAATACATCCCATCATTTGTCTTGCCTTGGATGAAGCCTTCTCTACTTGATTGGCAGCCTTCATATCGTCGCTAATGATCACTCCTAAATCACGTTCCACCGTGGTCCTGGACAAGGTTTCACCATTTAGTGTGTAAGTTCTGTGTGGATTTTTTTTGCCTAGGTGCATTACTTTACATTTTTTAGCATTGAAGCCCAGCTGCCAAGTTGATGACCACTGTTCAAGCTGTCTTAGGTCCTGCGTCATAAAGTCAGGCACACTGCTTTTGCCTACTATGTTGCATAGTTTGGCGTCATCGGCAAACAGTGATACTTTTCCTCTAAGTCCTTGGGTCAAATCTCCTATGAATAAATTGAATAGAATCGGCCCTAAGACGGAGCCCTGAGGTACTCCACTCATCACTGCTGACGTTTTGGAGGGGGTACCGTTTACCATCACCCTTTGAAGCCTACCATCTAGCCAATCCCTTACCCATGTTGTGAATGTATCCCCTAATCCCATCGATTTTAGTTTGTTCAACAGCCTGCGGTGTGGGACGCTATCAAAAGCTTTGCTGAAGTCCAAATATATCACGTCAAGGGACTCACCGGCATCCAGATGACTGGTCACCCAATCAAAGAAGTCAATCAGATTAGATTGGCAGGACCTTCCCCTGGTAAATCCGTGTTGATGTGGATCGCGTAAATTTTCTTCATCTAGAATTTTGTCAAGTTCCTGTTTGATCAGTGTTTCCATGAGTTTGCACACTATGGATGTAAGACTCACCGGTCTGTAATTTCCTGTCTCCGTTCTGCAGCCCTTTTTGTGGAGTGGAATTACGTTAGCTGTTTTCCAGTCTAGGGGTACTTTTCCCGTGCGCATGGAAAGATTGAAGAGTACGGATAGTGGTTCAGCCAAAATTTCACTCAGCTCTCTGAGTACCCTGGGGTACTCTGACTACCCTGCCCAATCTGCCTACCTCCTCTAGCTGTCTTCTTAGCTTTTGGATGGAACTGAAGGTCCCATGAGCCAATGTCAAGTGGAAAGTTGCACGCGCAGTATGAACAGTGCTAAAGTTTTAAAGTGACAGTGCATGTCCGTACTGGACTCTGTGGACGACGTCACCTATATGTGAGACTATCTGCTTGCTGTCCTCGGAGAACACCTGCTACAGGTGAGTAACTATGTTTTCTGTTAACATCAAATTTCTGGGTAAGACTGATCTGTACTAACCCAGCTTTAGTTTTTCAATAGATATATTGATGATCTTTTGCCACTGCAATGTTTATGTTGATTTTTTTTTTCTAGGAAGGATCTTATATGACCCCTGTATGTTAGTTTTATGGCATTGTGTAATTGATTTATATGTCCTGAGTTATTTTGTAGGGCTTTATATTACTTCTCAATATGCCTTGTACTAGATTTAGGATTTGGATTTAGTTCATGCCTTTTTCAATTGTAGCTCAGTGAGAGTTATATTAAGGTTCAATACATATTTTCCTGTTTCTGGAGGGCTTACATAGCTATGTTAAAGTATTTGTATATATTTCCAGAACACTACAAATATATTAATAGCAGAAAATATAAGACAGTAATGTTGTAGTGGCTGCTAATTTCTTTCCAGAGGAAACTCTTGTGAGTGGGAGTGGCCATTTAATGAGGTGTCCTAGCACCCATCATTTTATTTGAGGTTTAAGTCCTTGCTGTGACCTCAGGCAAGACTCATTGTCTCCTTTTCTCTCAAACTATATCTAGAGGATAGGAGTCCATTTTACTTATATGAGATTTGTTGGTCATGATCACTGTGTATAGATTATTACTACTATTAATTATTTCTATAGCGCTACCAGATGCACGCAGCGCTGCACAGAGTCACAAAGAAGAAGGAAACAGTCCCTGCTCGAAAGAGCTTACAATCTAAACAGCCAAGACAGACAAACAGAATGTCATGGATACAGTTAAGGGGAATGATTAATCAGCTGGCTGGGTTGGAGGGCAGAGGAGTAGGGTTAAGGATTGAAGGCTATATCAAAAAGGTGAGTTTTCAGTCTGCTTTTAAACACGGGAAGGGAAGGGGATTGACGGATGCACCTTCTTGTCTAGTTTGTCTGTCTTGACTAGATTGTAAGCCCTTTTGAGCAGGGATTGTCTCTTCTCTGTTTTGATATACAGCACTATGTATGTCTAGTAGTGCTATAGAAATGATAAGTACCGTATTTTCACGCATATAACGCGCGTGTTATACGTGTTTTTACAAACCGTGCATAACCTTGCGCAGTATACGCGTGAGCGCGTTGTACAAATTTTTTTTTACATAGTTCCCCCCCCCGACGTCCGATTCAACCCCCCCGCAGGACCGCTCGCACCCCCACCCCGAAGGACCACTCACACGCACCCGCACCCCCACCCCGAAGGATCGCTCGCACGCGCTCCCACCCGCACCCGCATCCCCACCCTGAAGGACCGCTCGCACGCACTCCCACCCGCATCCCCACCCTGAAGGACCGCTCGCACGCACTCCCGTCCTCATGCCCCAGCCAACCGTGGCACCCCCAACACGATCGGGGCAAGAGGGAGCTCAAGCCCTCTTGCCCCAGCCAACCGCGGCACCCCCGACACGATCGGGGCAAGAGGGAGCTCAAGCCCTCTTGCCCCCCCCCCGACACGATCGGGGCAAAAGGGAGCCCAAGCCCTCTTGCCCCGCCGACTCCCCAACTCCTCGACAATATCGGGCCAGGAGGGAGCCCAAACCCTTCTGGCCACGGCGACCCCCTACCCCCACCCCGCACTACATTACGGGCAGGAGGGATCCCAGGCCCTCCTGCCCTCGACGCATACCCCCCTCCCCCAAACGCCCGCCCTCCCCCAAGAACCTCCGACCGCCCCCCCAGCCGACCCTCGACCCCCCTGGCCGACCCCCACGACACCCCCACCCGCCTTCCCCGTACCTTTATGTAGTTGGCCGGACAGACGGGAGCCAAACCCGCCTGTCCGGCAGGCAGCCAACGACGGAATGAGGCCGGATTGGCCCATCCGTCCCAAAGCTCCGCCTACTGGTGGGGCCTAAGGCACCTGAGCCAATCAGAATAGGCCCGGGAGCCTTAGGTCCCTCCTGGGGGCGGGGCCTTGGGCACATGGTCGGGTTGGGCCCATGTGCCTCAGGCCCCGCCCCCAGGAGGGACCTAAGGCTCCCGGGCCTATTCTGATTGGCCCAGGCACCTTAGGCCCCACCAGTAGGCGGAGCTTTGGGACGGATGGGCCAATCCGGCCTCATTCCGTCGTTGGCTGCCTGCCGGACAGGCAGGTTTGGCTCCCGTCTGTCCGGCCAACTACACAAAGGTACGGGGAAGGCGGGTGGGGGTGTCGTGGGGGTCGGCCAGGGGGGTCGCGGGTCGGTTGGGGGGGTGGTCGGAGGGTCTTGGGGGGGGCGGGCGTTGGGGGAGGGGGGGGTTTGCGTCGAGGGCAGGAGGGCCTGGGATCCCTCCTGCCCGTAATGTAGTGCGGGATGGGGTAGGGGGTCGCTGTGGCCAGGAGGGTTTGGGCTCCCTCCTGGCCCGATATTGTCGGGGAGTTGGGGAGTTGGCGGGGCAAGAGGGCTTGGGCTCCCTTTTGCTGCGATCGTGTCGGGGGGGGGCAAGAGGGCTTGAGCTCCCTCTTGCCCCGATCGTGTCGGGGGTGCCGCGGGTTGGCTGGGGCAAGAGGGCTTGAGCTCCCTCTTGCCCCGATCGTGTCGGGGGTGCCGCGGTTGGCTGGGGCAAGAGGACGGGAGTGCTTGCGAGCGGTCCTTCGGGGTGGGGGTGCGAGCGGTCCTGCGTTGGGGTGAATCGGACGTCGGGGGGGATCAGGTTTTCAGGGTGGGGACAGGACTTCAAGGGGGAGAGGAGAGTCGGGGCGGGCGAAAGGAGAGTCGGGGAGGCCAGAGGAGAGTCGGGGCGGGCAAAAGGAGAGTCGGGCGGCGACGGGAGAGTCGGGCAGCATGCGCGGTATATGGGTGTGCGCGGTATATAAAAATTTCTGTACATAGATTTGTGTTTTCCGCGCGCTATACCCGTGTGCGCGTTTTACACGGGTGCGCGTTATCTACGTGAAAATACGGTAGTAGTAGAAAATCGGTGGATTTCAAAATGCCTATGATGTAGCATTTTCAGCCATTCCAGTCCTTACTCTGAGATGTGTCGTATTTGAAGAGGTTAAGAATTCCTAAATTATAGTTTAATATGTTTAAGGGCCTTTTTAAAAGTGCTATTTATATTTTAAACATGTATAAACCAGCATTTCAAAGTCTGAGGGGGAAAGGTATTAGTGTGGGCTACCATTAAGATAAGTTATTTTACCATTAACCCCAGTTACTGGTTGGTCATAGAAACATAGAAGATGACTGAAAAGGGCTACAGCCCATCAAGTCTGCCCACTCTGCTTACCCACCCCCTGTCTATGCCCTAATGACCCAATTTCCTTATCTTGACCCTCGTAGGGATCCCACATGGGTATCCCATTTATTCTTAAAGTCTGGAATGCTGTATGCATAAAATGAAACCTGTGCTAAAATAACATAACATAATATTGTGCTTATTGACCGCGTAACCAGAAGTTCAACGCGGTTTACAAAAAGTTATAAAAGTAAACATGTTACATGAAATAAGATGATTCGTTAAACAGTCAAATATTTAGAAAAAAAGATAGGTCTTCAATTGTTTTCTAAAATGGCCATAGGAATGGGTAGTAAGCAACAATATTTGGAATTCGTTGTCATGAAGAGCTGCCTGAGATGCCAAAGTATGATTCAGAAATTTCTTATTCCTGAAATTCTGGACAGATGGAAAATTAAACAAAGGATGAGTTCTTCTACTATGTCTGTATGATGCTAAAGAAAATCTATTGACTAAGTAAGAAGGAGCGGCACCATAAATAGCCTTGTAACAGAAACAGCCTAGTTTAAACAATACCAGGGCCTCCATTGGCAGCCAATGCAATTCACGATAAAAGGGTGTAACATGATCAAATTTCTACAGGCCATAAATCATTCTGACCGCTGTATTCTGTATTATTGTAAGGCTTGCTAATTCTTTCTTGGTGACTGTCAGATAGATAATATTACAATAATTGAGAAGACTCAGTAGTAACGATTGAACCAGTAATCTAAAAGCAGTAAATTCAAAATAAGATCTAATTGTTCGCAATTTCCATAATGTGAAGTGGCATTTACGCACTACAGCATCTATCTGAGCATGCATTGTAAGATGCTGGTCTAAAATAACTCCCAAAATTTTAATCATTGAATTAATTTATACTAATAGAAGGTTCAGAAGAAATATTACTAACAGTCACCACGAAAAACTTTGTTTTGCCAGAGTTTAGTTTGAGTTTAAATTTTTGCATCAAGGAATCCATCTGTTTCATTACAGTTAGTGGTGAAATAAGACCTCCTAACAGTAATCCACTTTTATAACTATACCTCTGAATCCCAGATTTGCAAAGACAGGATATACAAATCTAAAACTGAAAAATGTGCTTATGGTCAGAAGATTTTGATGTCAACCTGTTTTGGGTGTCCCTAGGACAGGCCTAAAAATAAATGTGTATTCCTCATTTCAGGAGCAGAATGCACATCTGTGTCCAAAAACATCAACATGGGGTTTTATACCTGCTGCCTGGAACAACTAGGTTTCAGAAAAATGTTTCTATTGAGCAATGCTCCACTGGAAGTTTTAAGGGAGGTGAACCCCTCCCCCCTCCCCCCTATTCCCCCTCCAAAAGCAAAACTGTCAAGCGATACAGGGTTATGAGTTCTGACAGCTTCAGGAAAAATAAATGTTTATGATTCTAAAATGACTGACAAAAATGTATATGCTGATATTTCAAAACATACAGATATATGTGCTGGCCCATGCTGATTGTTGATATTATAGATTTTATAAAGAATATTCCTGCCATACATAACAGGCACATAAACATCCATTTCACCATGTATTTTAGAACAAGCTGTACATTAGTGGACCCTGCTTTAAAATGCTAGTGGCCTCCAGAAATATGGCAACCTTAATGTTTATGTTTTACCAGTCCCCAATGTTCATATGGCAAATAAATGTAACTGGACCAGTGTATAGAAGAATCATTTACGTTCATGAGTATGCCTCAGCCCCACCACTCCACCGCTGTACTGTCTTTTGACTGCGGAGAGAATTATGTGGCACTTCATCATTGGCCGCTCATAACGTTTATATTCATTATTTTTGATCGATTTAAAGTAGTTCACTTCAATTTTTATTTATATTATAACGTGTGTACTTAGCTTATATCAACTTATGTCAGCCAACGCCTGGGAGTCTAACTCCCAGTGAACTACTTTAAATCGATCAAAAATAATGAATATAAACGCTATGAGCGGCCAATGATGAAGTGCCACATAATTCTCTCCGCAGTCAAAAGACAGTACAGCGGTGGAGTGGTGGGGCTGAGGCATACTCATGAACGTAAATGATTCTTCTATATACTGGTCCAGTTACATTTATTTGGCATATTAAAATGCTAGTGGAGTATGAGGCATTCCGACTTAGACATTTTTGTACCGATTTGTACATCCTTTCTAAAATTCCACTCAGAATAAAAATTGATCCTCTGGGATACTCAAACTGCTACATCCCTGGGAATTTTAAAATAGTTCCTGCTAAAATGAATAAACGGCTTTGTGTAGAGGGATATTTCTGTTTTTATTCCAAGTTAATTCTTATTTTCCCTGTCCTCCTTCTTATAGAGAGCGTGCATAGACTTTGCCATAAGTGCCAAACCGTTGACACGTTACATGCCTCAGAACAAGCAATCTTTTCAGTACAAGATGTGGAAGTTCGTGGTGTCGCCTCCTTTTGAGTATTTTATCATGGTCATGATCGCACTCAATACTATCGTTCTGATGATGAAGGTTGGTCAACATGAAATTACTTCATGATGTAATCTTGTAAAGGCTGTTTTGTGCTTAAAATCCACTTTATTCATATAAACAGTCTTTTATGAAACCAGAAAACATGTGGAGGGGCATAATAAAAAAAAACGTCTACGTCCCCTTTTGGCCTAGGCCCTAAACACTGAAAGTAGAAGCAGGGAAAATGTCCATTCTCAAAAAAAACATCCAAAAGGAGGTTTTTTTGATAATGGCCTGCCTCTACGTCCAGCTGTTTAAACACCCAGACCACCAGTACGTCTACACTAACAATATATAATCAACCCCAAAAAAAGCCTAAGTCCCAAATGCCCAACACAAGAGCTTTTATGCGAAGGAGGAGTCAGTCCATCGCCTAAAAGCTGGATTCTGTAACCGGTGACTGTCAAAAATGCATTTGGGGATTAATAATAGGAAGGAACCATATATGCTGGGAGGAGAGAAGCTGATATGCACGGACAGGGAGAGGGACCTTGGGGTGATAGTGTCCGAAGATCTAAAGGTGAAAAAACAGTGTGACAAGGCAGTGGCTGCTGCCAGAAGGATGCTGGGCTGTATAAAGAGAGGTGTAGTCAGTAGAAGGAAGAAGGTGTTGATGCCCCTGTACAGGTCATTGGTGAGGCCCCACTTGGAGTATTGTGTTCAGTTTTGGAGACCGTATCTGGCGAAAGACGTAAGAAGAATTGAGGCGGTCCAGAGGAGGGCGACGAAAATGATAGGAGGCTTGCGCCAGAAGACGTATGAGGAGAGACTGGAAGCCCTGAATATGTATACCCTAGAGGAAATGGTTTTACCATTTTCCAGAGAAAGGAAAATGGTAAAACCAGAGGACATAATTTGAGGTTGAGGGGTGGTAGATTCAGGGGCAATGCTAGGAAATTCTACTTTACGGAGAGGGTAGTGGATGCCTGGAATGTGCTCCCGAGAGAGGTGGTGGAGAGTAAAACTGTGACTGAGTTCAAAGAAGCGTGGGATGAACACAGAAGATTTAGAATCAGAAAATAATATTAAATATTGACTAAGCCAGTTACTGGGCAGACTTGCACGGTCTGTGTCTGTGTATGGCCATTTGGTAGAGGATGGGCAGGGGAGGCCTTCAATGGCTGGGAGGGTGTAGATGGGCTGGAGTAAGTCTTAACAGAGATTTTGGCAGTTGGAACCCAAGCACAGTACCGGGTAAAGCTTTGGATTCTTGCCCAGAAATAGCTAAGAAGAAAAATTTAAAAAAAATTTAAATTGAATCAGGTTGAGCAGACTGGATGGACCATTCGGGTCTTTATCTGCCGTCATCTACTATGTTACTATGTTACTATATAAAAAGAACACCTGTTACAGAATCCACCCCCCACCAGCAACGATCGCAGCAGGAGAGATAGCCAATCTCTCCTGCCACGATCCACCCCCCCTCCCGATCGGATCGGGCAGGAGGGAGCCCAGGCCCTCCTGCCCAGCAACTCCCCACCCATCCCGACACGATCCGGGCAGGAGGGAGCCCAAGCCCTCCTGCCCTGGCGAGCTGCGACCCCCCCCCAGACAACATTAGGGCAGGAGAGAGCCCACCCCCCTCTAAGATACGGGCAGGAGGAATCCCAGGCCCTCCTTCCCTTGTCGCACCCCCCCACGATGGCCCCCTGAAACCCCGCTCGGCCTGCCCACAGGAAGGGCCTAAGGCAACTGGGTCTATTCTGGTTGGCCCAGGTGCCTCAGGCCCCACATGTGGGCGCAGCATGAGGCGCCTGAGCCAATCAGCCTTAAGGCCCGTCATTCTGAGGATGGTGGGCCTGCAGGATGGACGGGCTTGAGACCCTCTGTCCGGCCAACTTTAAGGTACAGGGGGTGTCGGAGGTGGTGGTCGCAGGGTTGGGGGATCCGGTGGGTTCGTAGGGGCCAAGCGGGGGTTCAGGGGGCAATCATGGCCCACTGAATGAGGGCAGGATGGCCTGGGATCCCTCCTACCCGTATCTTAGAGGGGGGGTGAGGGTCAGGGGGTTTTGCCGGGGCAGGAGGACTTGGGCTCCCCCTGCCCTGATGTTATCGGGGGGAGGGGGTGTTGCGGATCCGCGGTTCGCCGGGGCAGAAGGGCTTGGGCTTCCTCCTGCCCCGATCGTGTCGGGAGGGGTGGGGAGTTGCCAGGTAGGAGGTCCAGGGCTCCCTTCTGCCCGATCAGATCAGGGGGGGGGGATCGCGGTAGGAGAGATTTGCTATCTCTCCTGCTGCGATAGCGATCCCAAGTGCCGTGGTTGGTGGCACTTCGGGATTGTTATCGCGGCAGGGGAGATGAGCCATCTTTCCTGCCGCGATGGTTGCAGTGGAGGGTGGGCAGGTTACCGAGGCCACTGAGCTCAGGTACGTTAGATAGATTGTGAGCCCACCGGGACAGATAGGGAAAATGCTTGAGTACCTGATTGTAAAAACCGCTTAGATAACTTTGATAGGCGGTATATAAAAATCTAAATAAACTTGAAACTTGACCCTTTTTCAGAACTTATATCTGTTTTGACTTGATCTAAGTCAAAACGTATAAGTGCCGACTAGGCAACCTGTCAAATGTTTTGGTTATACCTGCTGTACGACTATGTCTAGGTTGGCCCACCTCCTGCCCTTTCTCCTCCTCTAAAAATGCCTCTTTTCACTCTATGCATTTAGAGGCAGGGGAAAGGCCTAAGCTGGTTTTAGATACATTTAAAGCCAGCTTTGGTTATGGGTACTTGGACGATCAGGCTTTTTGATCGTCCAAGTACCCATTCAGGCCACTTTATAGACTTTTTTTTTTTTTATTATGAGCCCCTTACTGTATATACTTGAATATAAACAGATCCCAATATGAACCGAGGTAACCTTTTTCTCCCAAAAAGTGAGTAAAATGGTTGACTTGAATATAAACAAAGACTAGACATTCTTGCAATATGTTTTTAATATATTATTTAACTTTACAATGTCTACTTTTAACCTCTTTGCTTCCCTGACATACATCTTAAAAACGGAGAAAGGTTTTGTATATATCACCATACAAAAGACTGAGACATAAAAATGGTTAAAATTCACAAATCCTAAAGATAAAATCAAGCAATATGGCATTTAGGGCCTGATTCTGTACAGGATTCCGGTCTCAGCGGATGCTTAAGAAGCAGCTGAGAATCATGTGTCAATCATGCACTGGCGTCCCATACAGAATCGCATCTACCTTAAGGCACAGACATCTTACCCCCAATTCTCTAACCAGCGCTCATTTCAACAGGCACCAGTTAGAGAATTGCACCTGCCTGATCACACAGATAGGCGATTCAGCTTAGCTAGCAGGACTCCCCGAAACCGCGTCTTTGGGGAGTCCTGCTGGCTCAGCAGATTGTGGGGGGGGGGAGGAAATTCCCCTGCCATGATCAGCTGAGCTGTCTGCGGCAGAGGACCCCTCCGACACCCCCCAAGGTCAGCATGAGGGATGCCCACTCCCTTCTGCCTCTGGGCCCCCTCAAACCCTGGTACCTCACCCTGAACCCCAACACCCCCCATAACTATAGAAGAAGACTGATAAGAAGAATAACCAGTTCCTCCTGCCCAGGGCAGAATTAATTCACAAGTCCACTGGGCCCCCCTGACCCACCCACCCCTCCCCACCATGTCCTTTCCCTCCCCTGCTCCTCCCCACCATGCATTGCCCCGCCCCTTTTATTTACCCATTTTTTTCTTCTTTATTTCCACTTTATTTCAAAATTCAAAACAAACAACAAAGATTACCATACCAATGCCAGTGTAGAGTTTTTCTTCTATGCAACCTCCAAACATCTCTGAACAAATATCCCCTTTCTTCCTAGAAGAAAAGATCTTCAGCTGGCAGAGCTTTAGGAAGCCCATCAATTTATATTTTGCATTTGGGTAGGAGGCATGGAACATGGCGGGAAGAAAATTTAGTGCCCGTCATTTTATTGGACGAATACATTTCTCAATTAGCTTTCAGAGGTTAAAACCTCTTTCTTCAGGTCAGTAAACTATACTGCTGTTACAGTATCTGTGCCCTGACCTGAAGAAAGGAGTTATGGGCTCTGAATTAGTAAAAAAAATGTATTAAAATTAGTCCAATAAACAGGATAAACTTATTTCCATTTTCTATTAATAAACGATTATCAACACAGCTATAATAATACTTTATCCTAATGCAAAAATAAATAAATAAAACAAATAGAAATTTTTTTCTACCTTTTATTGTCTGATTTCTGCTTTCCTCATCTTCTCATCATTCTCTTCCTTCCATCCACTGTCTGCCTTCTCTCTGCCTCTTCCATAAGGCGTCTGCTCTCTTTCTATGTCTTTTCCAGAAACTGTCTGCCTCTCACTTCCATCTCTCCCTCCTTACCCCCTTTGGTGTGGCATCCATCTACTTCTCTCCGCTCCACCCATTTTGTGGCATCTGTCTTCTTCCCTTCCATCTCTTCTTCCTTCCCAGCAGATTTTAGCATCTCTCTCTCTCTCCTCCTTTCCTTCCCTCAGATCTGATATCTGTCTCCTTCCTCATCCCCAGTCTAGTATCTGTCTCCTCCCCTTCCCTTGCTCTAGCATCTCTCTCTCCACTCCCTTCCTCCTATTCTTCCCTGGTGTTCTTTCTCAATTTATTTTCTTCCTCTATCTAAATTCTTTCTTACTATTCAGTCCTCAATTTTCCTCTTTCACTGTGTCCACCTATAGCTTGTCACCTCTTTCCCTTACCCCTTCCAGTATCTAACTCTATCCTCTTCCCCCAATCCAGCATGTGCCCTTTTTTCTTTTTCCTCCCTACTTCCTTCCAGGGCTTAAAATCGAGAGAACATTGAAAGTTTTATTTATTTATTGGGTTTGTTTTATATCCCATCATCCCCAACGAGCTCAGAATGGGTAACAAAGTTGACATACATAATGCATAGACAAAAAAAATTATGAATTTACATGTGTATAGTAATAGTAGATATAGAGAGTCAAGTTTAGCATACAATTTGGTCATTTTAAGTTAAGATATGGTTATTTTCATCTTCAGTCAACAAAAAGAGTGGATCTAGATCAGCGTACATTAGAATACATATGGTTGGAAGGGAGTAACTGGATTTATGGGAAGAGGTAAGTTTTTATTGCTGTCCTGAAGTTCAGAAGCCCTTTGAGGGATCTGATGTGAGGATGCAGTTGATTCCAATAGGAAGTGGGTGTAAGAATGGCATCTGGCACTCTGGAGTTAGAGGGCATGACCAGGAGGTATTTGCAAATGTGTTTTCCTCTGGGAGCGGAGTGGACTGTTTGAGATGTATGAAGTTTGGTTGATATGTAGCTGGGCGCCATGTTGTATTGAGACTTATATGTTATTGCTAGACCCTTGAAGATACAACATTTGATAATGGGTAGCCAGTGGGCTGATGATAGTGCTTCTGAGATGGAGTTGTAGGCATGGAGGTTTTTTAGGAGTCTAATTGTCGCATTTTGTACGTGTTGTAGGCGCTGGAGATTTTCTGCTGTTAATCTGTTGAATATTTGCTTAGAAAACGAGGAGCATCTATAGAATTAATTTTTTAAAAACTAGTAAGAGAATTTTATAGGTAATATGATGCGATGTAGTTAGCCAATGGGCTAATCTGAGTAATGGAGTGCACCTTTATATAATGAAATACAGTAATCTAAACAGCTATTAATGAGAGCTTTGATCAATACATTAATGGCTGATGGTTGTAATAGTGGATGAATAGAATGTATATGGTGTAAATTATATATACATTTCCATATTACCAAAGATATCTGAGCCATATATGAATAAATAAATAGACCAATAATAAATCCAATAATGAACTCAATATTATTTAAAAAAGTCCATAGAAATTAAAATATACATATCATTAAGTGAAAAGTTAAATAAGTTTCAAGTTTATTAAAATTTATTAACCCGCTTATCATATTTCTAAGCATACATAAGTTTTAGATTTGGGTTATGCATTATAGGTGACAGAGACAGACTTACATTGATAGACAGTGGAGTAGGCGGGAGAACTACAATAATGAATAGGACAGAGATCATTCCATATTAAAAATGAATGAGCTGATAACATCAATGTTGACAAGATCATGTCATTAACCAAAGAAAATAGATAAATGCACAATAAGGCCCCGATGTAATTATTAACCTTCCCCACCCCAAATTTAATTTGTATTTATTTATGTCATTGTCTTTGTCTCAATTTTGCCTTTACCCCGCTTTTCATTTATTTTTTTTAATTTTATATTTTTAGCATTGTAAACCTACCAGATACATGTAGATGGTCGGTATATCAAATTATAAATAAACTTGGATTCTCTAAACAGCGCCATTGGCGGCCACCTTAAAAGCGGTCACCAATCACATGTTAATCACGCCTACAGTGGCATTTTGTGTCATAACGCACCTCCTTAGGTGCAATTCCAGCACCATTTTGTTAGGTACTGGTAAGCCTTGTAATTTCTTTTATAAGCACTTTTAAATGGCGCTTTCTTCTTAACTTAGGCTCCTATGTTAAGGTACCATTTATAGAATTTATTTATTTTATTTACTTATTTATTCAATTTTCTATACTGTTCTCCCAGGGCAACTCAGAACAGTTTACATTAATTTATTCAGGTACTCAAGCATTTTTCCCTGTCTGTCCTGGCATGCTCACAATCTACCTAATGTACCTGGGGCAAAGGGGGGATTAAGTGACTTGCCCAGGGTCACAAGGAGCATCGTGGATTTGAACCCACAACCCCAGGGTGCTGAGGCTGTAGTTTTAACCACTGTGCCACATACTCCCTAAATGACTAAAATGATATGAACTGATTGTATGAAGAAATAAAAAGGTAAAACCATAGTTGGCAAAGAGATCTATATCAGACATAATGAAACTTCTGTCCTCCACCTTCTCACCCATTAACCAGCACTTCTGTTCCTGCTCCTGCCCGACCGGCACATTAGTCCTACTACCAACTCCCCACCTGATGACCAGCACATCTGTCCCTCTCCCCAGCTGACTAGCATTGCTCTTACCAACACAGTTCTTTTCCTGCCTGAAGGCTCAAGGCTTCTGATGGCTCCTTTCCTTTCCAATATTTTTGGAGAGGGCAGGAGCCAGCAGGCCTTGAGCATACACAAATGCCTAAGGCCCTGCTCCATTCCTGCATATGGTATTTGCTTCATCAGGCAGGAAAAGAACAGCACTAGTAAGAGCAGTGCTGGTTGGTTGGGAAGAGAGGGACAGTTGTACTGGTGATAGGTGGTGAAGTGGTAGTACTGAAGTGCCGGTCGGACGGGGTCAATAACAGAAATGCTGGTTAGTTGGGGATGTAATCTTTGGAGAGAAGGAGGGAGGGAGGAAGCAAACAAACAAGAAAGACCAAGATTCAAATATAAACCAAGAACCCCATTTTGGCATTTTTTGGCCCAAAAATCTCAGTTTAAATTCAATTATATACAGTGCTTTTACATGAATTGCCTGTAGGTATGTTCAGAGACACCATTTGGGTGGAGTCATATTTTACATGTTAATATTTAATGGCAAAAACAGGAGCAAGGCTGGAATGGGCTTCGACAAGAACTCTACTAATTGGGAAGTAGCATCTGTACCAGGCAGACTTATACAGTCTGTGCCCCAAAATTGGCAGGGAGAGACAAAGATTATATGTGTATATATACCAGTGTATAATCATGAAGAAGTAGAACCTGTTCAGAGTTCCAGATTCAACTCTGGCCATATTGTTGGGCAGTCTGGATGGACTTTGAGTCTTTATCTGCCAACATATGTTACTATATTACCTGCTTCTAGCAATGCATAAATGTTTGCAGCTTCATCATAGATGTGATTTTTGCTGGCTAACCCCCTAGTATTTTATAAAGACACGTGGAGGGGCATAATCAAAAAAAGCATCTAAGTCCCCTTTTGGCCTAAGACCTTAAACGTTCACGCAGAAGCAGGGAAAGTGTCCATAACCAAACCAAACATCCTTGTTTTGATTATGGCCTTCCTCTGCCTAAACGCCCAATCACCAGTACGGCTAAAAGTACACCCACACGACGTCTACACTTTTCAGCCATAATGAAACAAAAAAACGCCTAAGCCACAAATGTCCTGGGCTGGGTTGGGCCCATGTCCTCAGGCCCTGCCACCAGGAGGGGCCTAAGGCTCCCGGGCCTATTCTGATTGGCCCAGGCACCTTAGGCCCCACCTGTGGGCGGGGCTTTGGGACGGCTGGGCCAATCCGGCCTCATTCTGCCGGTGGCTGCCTCCGGACAGGCTGGTTTGGCTCCCGCCTGTCCGGCCACTGAAACGAAGGTACGGGGAAGGGGGGTGGGGGTGGGGGGAGTCATGGGGGTTGGCCAGGGGGTCGCAGGTCAGCTGGAGGGGCGGTCGGGGGTTCTGGGGGGAGGTCGTTGGGGGAGGGGGGTTGCATCGACGGCAAGAGGGCTTGGGATCCCTCCTGCCCGTAATGTAGTACGGGGTGGGGGTAGGGGGTCGCCGTGGCCAGGAGGGTTAGGGCTCCCTCCTGGCCCATTCAAGTAGCGGCGGGGGGTCGCCACGGGCCAGGAGAGCCTGGACTCTCCTGGCCCACTCGATTCGGGGGTCGCCTGGGTCAGGAGGGCTTGGGCTCCCTCCTGGCCCGAACGAGTCGGGGGTGCCACGGTTAGCCGGGGCAAGAGGGCTTGAGCTCCCTCTTGCCCCGATATGTCGGGGGTGCCGCAGTTGGCTGGGGCAAGAGGGCTTGAGCTCCCTCTTGCCCCGATATGTCGGGGGTGCTGTGGTTGGCTGGGGCAAGAGGGCTTGAGCTCCCTCTTGCCCCGATGTTAATTGCGAGGGGGGGGTGATGGATCACGGCCATCACTCCTCTACCAGAACTGCCGCGCGTCACGGCAGTTCGGGTAGAAGAGTGATGGCATCGCGGTAGGGGAGATGAGGCATCTCTCCTGCCGCGATGGTTAGGTTGCCGGGCCGCTGAACTGATGGCGCCAGCGGCCATAAGCTTAGCGGCCCCTTTTTTGGCACTTAGACCTTGTTTTATTTCGTCTAAGTCAAAAAGGTCTAAGTGCCGACTAAACTGTTTTGGTTATACCTGTTGTACACCTAGGTGTAGGTTGGCCCACCGCCCGCCCTTTCCCCTCCTCTAAATACGCCTCTTTTCTCTCTGTGCGTTTAGAGGCAGGGGAAAGGCCTAAGCTGTTTTTAGATACGTCTAAAAACCAGCTTTGGTTATGGGTACTTGGACGATCAAGCTTTTTGATCGTCCAAGTAGCCATTTAGGACACTTTTTAGACTTTTAAAAATTATTATTACCCCCATAGGCACCTATATGTCTTAATAAAATACACTAAAAATACATGTCTATGTGGTCTTTGCACATAGACAACCTGTTATATCTCTTAAATGTATTTATAAAGGGCCCAATTCTAAAAACGATGCCTGAAGTTAGGTGGCAGTACTGCCACCTAACTTAATTAGTTTTAATTCGTTTAATTGGCACACTAATTGACTGCACCAATTAAAAAACAAAATCCCATTATAATAAAATGGAGGCCCCTAAAGGCTCCTCCAATAGGGCCATCAATATCTCACCTACAGAAGCTCCTTACATCTAACGCCTGTAGGTGTGGTTAACATTGGAAGTGATATTAGGTGTCATAAGGTGATTCTCATGAATGATAGGTGCCAGAAATGTAGGCCTTTAAAATCCTGGCCTAAATTTCCGGCACCTACCTTTCATGTAGCTGCAATTCTTCAAATGGCGCTGGTGCGTTACTGACATGCAATTGGCCGCTGCCGATACCAGCGCCATTTATAGAATCTGGCCCAAAGTGGCTTTCTGTGGTTTCTGTTAGTGGAATAATGTAATTATGCGAAGAATATAACACGTGGAGGGCTGGCCGGCGGATGGAGGAGGCATCCCCCCCCGAAGCGGCACTGTGGGGTTGTTCTTCATGACGGACGGAGGAGGCGGACGGAGGAGACGGCGCTGCAGCACCTGGCCCCGCCAGGTACTTAACCCGGGTTCTGGAATCAATCGTTGCTATTGCCACTATTGTATAAGGGGAACTTTGCTTTGATAAACGAGCATTTTGGATTACGAGCATGCTCCTGGAACGGATTATGCTCGTAATCCAAGGTACCACTGTATTTACCCAATAGGCAAAGACCACAAAACCAGCGCTCAAGAAGTTTCAAATTACTGGTCCATAGCTAACATTCCTTTCTTAGCGAAGATCACAATCGACCATAAGCTTCTTTTATCCCAGGACAAGCAGGCAGCATATTCTTAACGTATGGGTGACGTCACCGACGGAGCCCCGGTACGGACCTTTTTAACTAGAAAGTTCTAGTTGGCCGCACCGCGCATGCGCGAGTGCCTTCCCGCCCGACGGAGGAGTGCGTGGTCTCCAGTTTCTTCGTTTCCGCGGAGCGAAGAAGACGCATGTGGTATTCAACGGCTGTTGAACACTCCTTTTTTGCCTTCCCGCTCGCGTTATTCTTATTTTTTCTGCTTTTTTCCTTCGGGTTTTTCTTTTCTGTCTAATTTACAAAAAAAAAAAAAAAAAAAACTTTATTTTTTCCTTTATTTTTCAACAGGCCCCGGCGGGGCCTGTTGCCATCATACATTTGATTTCGCTGAGGCCGTATTCCCCTTCATGCCCCCTCAGCCGGGTTTTAAGAAGTGCCAGCGGTGTGCACGCCCGATTTCCCTTTCGGACCCACACAACTGGTGCCTACAGTGCTTGGGTCCGGAACATCGGGCTGACACCTGCACCCGCTGCGCGACTCTTCAAAAACGCACACTTAAAAATAGACAAATTCAGCAGAATCTCCTCTTCGGCACCGGTTCTGCTATGGATCCGACCCCGACGTCGACGGCACCGCCGAAATCGGCACCGTCAACATCGACACCACCTGATCCTTCTGCGGGGTCGATGGCGCCAGGTAAGCCAGCTAAGAAGCCTTCCACTTCCCTCGAGCGCCCTCCAGCCACGGCGGTGACACCGGTCCTTCCGACGTCCCGCAAGTCCCGTAAGCGCTCCGCTCCGATAACGGTGAGTGCCTCTTCATCGGCCTCCTCATCACCGGAGCGTAGAGCGGCACCTATGGTACCGAAGAAAAGTAAAACGGTACCGGTGCCCCCATTGGAGGACCGTATCTCGGCCATCCTCCAAACTAAATTACAGGAGCAACTCGAGCACCAGCTTCAGGAACTGCTCCCAACCCTGCTGGCACCGCTCCTTCCGGTACCGGTCCGGCCCGAGCCTCGCACCACTACGCCAGTGGCCACCCCCTCGGTACCGATGAATACTTCGATGCCGGTCTTATCGGCACAGCCTACATTACAGACCTGCACGGCGGAGGACCCATCCCGAACCCAAGATCGACATCGATCGTCTCGGGACCGGGATCGACACCACTCCTCCCGGGACAGAGATCGGCACCGGTCTTCATCCCCCGGCACCGTATCCATGAGATCTGGCAAGTCCCTTTCTAAAACCCGCCATGCTGAGCCGGCCATCAGGGACCCTGACTTATGGGAGCAATCCCCCCTCGGTACCGAGGAGGATGCCTCTTCCACTGATGAGGAACCCTCCATGGCTGAATCCACCTCCAAGCCCGAGCAGTCCTCATTTACAAAATTCCTTCGGGAGATGTCTGGGGCTCTTTCCATCCCACTCGAGTCCGACTCCAAGAAGTCCCAGGCCTTTCTAGAAGCCTTGGACTTCGACCAACCCCCCAAGGAATTTCTCAAACTCCCCGTCCATGATATTCTGCGGGAGACGTTTTATAAAAACTTGGAGAACCCCCTTACTGTTCCAGGTGCCCCTAAGAAACTGGACAGTTTATACAGGGTCATCCCTATCCCGGGATTTGATAAACCCCAGTTGCCACATGAGAGCCTCTTAGTTGAATCCACTCTCAAGAAATCTCATGGTTCCAGTGTCTATGCCTCCACCCCTCCTGGCAGAGAGGGTAAAACAATGGATAAATTTGGAAAGCGCCTATACCAGAATGCCATGCTGGCTAGCAGAGCCAACAATTATTCATTTCATTTTTCTTTTTATATGAAATATCTGGTACAACAACTTTCTGCTCTGCAAAAGTACATCCCTGAACGTAAGGTCCCTTTGTTTCAGCAACAAATTTCCACCCTCCTTCAGCTCAGGAAGTTCATGGTACGCTCAATCTATGACTCCTTCGAGCTCTCCTCCCGTGCCTCTGCTCTGGCAATTGCTATGCGACGCCTTGCCTGGCTGAGAGTATCTGACCTGGATGTCAACCACCAAGACCGCCTTGCCAACGCGCCCTGTCTTGGTGATGAACTTTTTGGGGAGTCTCTAGATACCACCACACAAAAACTTTCGGCTCATGAGACCAGATGGGACACCCTCATTAAGCCTAAAAAGAAGACTCCGCCGACACGACCATACAGACCTCAGTCTTCTTACCAACGTCGCTTTTCTGCTAGGCCGCTGAATCCTCCTCAACAGCAATCTCGTCGGCCTCGCCAACAACAACAACAACACTCTCAGGCTCGCTCGCAATCTCACCAGACAGCTAAGCCTCTCCCTCAAACTAAGCCTCCTCAGCCCTTTTGACTCCTTTCTCCAGGGCATAGCCAGTCTCCAACCCTCGCTGCCTCTGCCTCAACCGATCGGGGGCCGCCTCACCATCTTTCTACGACGCTGGGAGGCCATCACATCAGACCTGTGGGTTCTAAACATCATCCGTCACGGATACTCACTAAGGTTTCAGACTCTTCCTCCAGACCACCCTCCCGTAGAGTCTGCTTCTCACTCCTCCCAAACTCCTCTCCTCCTCAGGGAGGTCCAATCCCTCCTCCTTCTCAATGCCATCGAAGAAGTTCCACCAGACCAAAGAGGTCAGGGATTTTACTCCCGCTACTTCTTGGTACCCAAGAAAACAGGAGATCTTCGTCCTATCCTCGACCTCAGGAACCTCAACAAGTGTTTGGTCAAGGAAAAGTTCAGGATGCTCTCACTTGCCACACTTTATCCTCTTCTGTCTCAACACGACTGGCTATGTTCCCTGGACCTCAAGGAGGCCTACACTCACATCCCAATCCATCAGGCTTCACGTCGCTACCTCCGATTCCAGATACTCAATCACCACTATCAGTACAAAGTGCTTCCCTTTGGTCTCGCATCTTCGCCCAGGGTGTTCACCAAGTGCCTGATTGTGGTAGCGGCCTGTCTCAGGTCCCACAACCTACAAGTGTTCCCCTACTTGGACGATTGGTTGGTGAAAGCAACGACCGCTCCACTTGTGCTGCAATCCACTCACCACACCATCTCTTTCCTCCATCTCTTGGGGTTCGAGATCAATTATCCCAAGTCGCATCTGCTTCCCACGCAGCGCCTTCAGTTCATCGGAGCACTTCTCGATACCAACTCCATGAGAGCGTTCCTTCCTGCCGACCGGCACCGGACACTGCTTCACCTCTGTCGACGGGTGCTCCTCCAACCATCCATCCCTGCTCGCCAGATGATGATTCTTCTGGGTCACATGGCCTCGACAGTCCATGTGGTTCCTCTGGCACGACTCCATTTGAGGATACCGCAATGGACCCTCGCCAACCAATGGTCGCAGACCAGGGATCCTCTTTCTCATCCCATCTCTGTGACATCGTCTCTTCAGCACTCTCTTCAATGGTGGTTGAACTCCTCAAATCTTTCCAGGGGCCTCCTTCTTCATCCGCCCCCTCATTCCATGATCATCACCACAGATGCCTCCCCCTATGCATGGGGAGCTCACATAGGGGATCTACGCACCCAGGGACTCTGGACCCCTCAGGAGCGTCAACATCACATCAATTTCCTGGAACTCAGAGCCATGTTTTATGCTCTCAAGGCCTTCCAGCACCTTCTCTATCCTCAGGTTCTTCTCCTGTGCACGGACAACCAAGTCGCCATGTACTACATCAACAAGCAAGGCGGCACCGGATCTCGTCTCCTTTGTCAGGAGGCCCTCCGAATTTGGACCTGGGCCACAGCCCACAATCTTTTCCTCAAAGCGGTCTATATCCAGGGCGAACAGAACTCCCTGGCCGACCAGCTCAGCCGCATCCTTCAACCTCACGAGTGGACCCTGGATCCTCCCACTCTCCACTCCATCTTTGCTCGATGGGGCACTCCACAGGTGGACCTCTTTGCAGCTCCTCACAACCATCAGCTGCCCCAGTTCTGCTCCAGACTCTTCTCTCCACATCGTCTGGCCCCGGATGCATTCCTACTCGACTGGACGGATCGGTTCCTCTATGCCTTCCCTCCACTTCCTCTGATGTTGCGGACCCTGTTCAAGCTCCGCAAGGACGGGGCCACCATGATTCTCATCGCCCCTCGGTGGCCCAGACAACATTGGTTCTCCCTCCTGCTTCAACTCAGCTCCAGGGAGCCCATTCCTCTTCCTGTATTTCCTTCTCTGCTTACGCAGCAACATCAGTCTCTGCTACATCCCAATCTGTCTTCCCTCCACCTGACAGCTTGGTTTCTCTCGGGCTGACCTCTCCAGAAAACCTGTCTCAGCCAGTCCGTCGCATTTTGGATGCCTCCAGGAAACCCTCCACACTCCAATGTTACCATCAGAAGTGGACCCGGTTCTCCGCTTGGTGTCTCCTTCATCATCACAATCCCACCTCTCTGGCGGTGGAAACTGTACTGGACTATTTGCTCTCTCTCTCCGACGCTGGCCTCAAGTCGACCTCAATCAGAGTCCACCTCAGTGCCATCACTGCGTTTCATGAGCCTATCCTTGGAAAACCCCTCACGGCTCATCCTCTGGTTTCCCGGTTCATGAGAGGCCTCTTCAATATCAAACCACCTCTTCAGCCTCCCCCAGTCGTCTGGGACCTCAATGTGGTTTTGTCAGCCCTCATGAAACCTCCTTTTGAGCCTCTGGCTACTACCTCGCTCAAACTTCTCACATGGAAGGTGCTTTTCCTCATTGCCATCACCTCTGCCAGGAGGGTTAGTGAGCTACATGCACTGGTCGCCGATCCACCGTTCACTGTTTTTCACCATGACAAGGTGGTTCTGCGTACCCATCCTAAATTCCTTCCTAAGGTGGTTTCAGCCTTTCACCTCAACCAGTCCATCGTGCTGCCTGTTTTCTTCCCTAAACCCCATTCTCATCCTGGGGAACAGGCTCTTCACACGCTGGATTGTAAGCGTGCCCTGGCGTACTACCTTGACCGTACTAGGGCTCACCGCTCCTCTCCTCAACTTTTTCTGACCTTCGATCCTAATCGTCTGGGTCACCCTGTATCTAAACGAACGCTGTCCAATTGGCTTGCTGCCTGTATTGCGTTCTGTTATGCTCGGGCCGGCCTGTCACTGGAAGGACCTGTCACGGCCCACAGGGTCAGAGCTATGGCTGCTTCTGTGGCTTTCCTCCGTTCCACTCCTATTGAGGAAATCTGCAAGGCGGCCACTTGGTCTTCAGTTCACACATTCACTACTCACTACTGTCTGGATGCCTTCTCCAGACGGGATGGACACTTTGGTCAATCTGTGTTACAAAATTTATTTTCCTAATGGCCAACCATCCCTCCTCCCTCTCTGTTAGCTTAGAGGTCACCCATACGTTAAGAATATGCTGCCTGCTTGTCCTGGGATAAAGCACAGTTACTTACCGTAACAGGTGTTATCCAGGGACAGCAGGCAGATATTCTTACGACCCACCCACCTCCCCGGGTTGGCTTCTTAGCTGGCTTATCCTAACTGGAGACCACGCACTCCTCCGTCGGGCGGGAAGGCACTCGCGCATGCGCGGTGCGGCCAACTAGAACTTTCTAGTTAAAAAGGTCCGTACCGGGGCTCCGTCGGTGACGTCACCCATACGTTAAGAATATCTGCCTGCTGTCCCTGGATAACACCTGTTACGGTAAGTAACTGTGCTTTATCGCGTTTTCAAGAGATTGGAATCATAGACTAAGTTCCTATGAGCGTCGGGAGCAGCGTGGTTTAATAGAAGAGGGAGGTAAATCATTTCAAGACAAAGCTAAAAACATTTTTATTCCTTGATGCCTTTGAATCATAACTGCCCTTGTAACGGCTAAATCACACTGTTTTCTTTAGTTTTACCCTTCCCATTGTTCTTCCCCTATCTGTTTTCTTTTCTCAGAATATTGTAGTTCTTACCTTTTTCCTTCCATTTTTGTTTGTCCATGGTGTAGGTCTCTGATTGTACTAACCATCCCCATTGATGCCATGTAATGTTAAGCTATGTTTTAACCTTGTTTTACGATTGATGTATGTTGTATAAATTTTTATTACTATTGTACACTGCTTAGAAATTTGATTAAGTGGTATAAGAAATTTTTAATAAACTTAAAATTGCATCTAGAAAGATTGAGTAGTAATATTGCTTTACAAATGAAAAAAAAAGCAGCATAAAATGATATTTCCTTTTCTTTGAGGGTAAATCAGGGTAAATTCTCTCAGCTTAAAATTGCTCTCCATTCAGTAGCTAAAAGCATGTGCATTTATTTCAGAGTATATGTGCTTATAGGTAAAGTAAAAAGGGATGGAGCAGGGAAAGCAGTACACAGGAATCTGTGCTCAGATTTCTTCCTATTGATGAGGCACTTGGCTTTTATACTCTTAGGTTCGCCTCTTATGAAGGTAGTGATTGGCATCAGTACACTGGTACTGAGCCTCTAATAAATGAGAGAAGGGGCTCAAGGAGATGGAGAACCTTCAAATCAGTATGACACACTCCCAATGAGTGACAGAATAGGCTCAAATGAGTGTGGCACTCTCCTAATGAGTAAGAGAGGGGCTTACAGAGTGTCAGAATTAGAGAATCTTCAAATGAGTGTAACACATGCCTAATGCATGAGAAAAGGAACTTAGAGTATGGGTATAAAAAAGCTTTCAGTTGAATATGATACACTTGAATGAGTGAGGGCTGGCATATCTGTAGTACATAGTACAATATTCACTCACTTTAACTCACCCTTTTCTCTGTTCTTGGTTTAGTTCTATGGATCCAGAGATTCATATGACTTGATGCTGAAAGGTCTGAACATTTTGTTCACATCTATGTTTTCCATGGAATGTGTGTTGAAGATCATTGCCTTTGGTGTACTGGTATGTTGCTTTTCCCTTGTCTTTCTGCGGCATATTTTTGCTACAAGTTAAATAACGCATTCATGCACTGAGTCACACTTTAAACGCTTTCTAGTGGTTCTATAACTATTGCAGCTACAGTCTTGATTTTGTTCTGTTTTCCTTTGCAGAATTATTTCAGAGATGCCTGGAATGTGTTTGATTTTGTCACAGTATTGGGAAGTATTACTGATATTTTAGTAACAGAAATAGCGGTAAGTGTAATTTACTCAGTTTCTCATGATTACAACAAAAGATGGAATTTGTCTCATCTCTGATTCTCTCGTGAGCTTCACTATCATCGCTTTGGCATAGAGCAAATTTATAAAACAGACCGTTGCTATTCCTATCTTCTGTCTCTCTTTGGGTGCCAAGAGTTGGGTGATCATGTCTTAGCAAAAATGTGTCTCCTAGGCCTGGCCCTGCTAAACAACTGGAATTTAAATGAGTTTAGGCTCTCTGAGGTCAGTGTTACGTTTGTAGATTTCTTTATTACACAGTAAGAAAAACCGCTGGAAAGATAAGGTTATTCTACAACGTTGGTCACTTTCATCTAGATTTTCAGATCAAAGCCACTTGTGTTTAATATTCACTCAAATGTTAATCAAAATCTGCTGTTTGGATGGTTTGGCTGGCATGCTGAATAGCGCCAACCAACCAATGTAAAATTGCAATTCTGGAACACTGCCTATTTTTGTCATGGTAAATTTTATTTGGACAAGTTGCCCTGATAAAAAGAGGATAGAAGATTTTGGTCATTGAGGTTCATCTCACTAATTCCAAAAGATAGGTGGACAAAGCTTTGACTTATTGTCATTAAAAAATTATTTGCTTCCATATTTTTCAAGTCCTTCTGATAACATTAATGATGTCTTGAAAAATGTACCAATGTACATGGTATCTTTTCACTGATAAAGGATTACTTTTCTTTCAGAAGACCCAATGATTTTAGTATGGACATTTATATTAAAAATATTGGAAGTATATATGTTAATGGAAACTCATGTCCTGAGGTTCTGTTTCTTTTAAACTGCTGCCATTAATACAGAAGAACATACAACTCGTACCATATTTCCTTGTGTATTCTTTCAATGACAGTGATATCCCACTGTGTCTACTGTTTAATTAGATTTTTTCTTTTGAGCTGAGGTTTACTGAAATTTTTAATTATTGTAGACTGTACATTAAAGAGTCAACTTCAGGATGAATCCAACAACTTGGTGAAATCCATCTACATGCTGCTATTAAGAGATTCAAGTTTCCTGAAATTAGATTTTACAACTTGGATTGGCTCAGAGATTTTGCAGAGACCATAGTCATAACCCATATTCTAGTGCAATAGGTGTATAATTCTAGATGGATAGGTAATGTCCTCATGCTTGTAAGCCATGCAGAAAGAATCCACTCCAGCCTTTGAATCCCTCTTTCTTCACTAGAGAGCTCTGCTGCCTCCTTCAGTTTTTCCTTGTGCATGCGAGCCGGAAGGAGTCTTTCTGATCTGCTCTGTATATATTTTTTTTCTGTTCTTTTCGCAAATGTTCAGTGGTTTTCAGTGCTTAGAGCTTCCCTCATTGAGGGTACAGCTCTACCTGCGTGGAGGAAAAACAGACTGAAGTCTGCAGTTGATAGGCTAATCCCTCTGTGGTACCTGTTGGCCAGCCCACAGAAATTTTTTTGGAGCTCAGGGTTCATTCCCCTTGTAGCATTGCTCGCCTATTGCATCACAGGGGCATGACCACAGGTTGTTGGGCACTCGTAGGGGGCTCAGCAGGGTTCCAAATGAGAGTCAGACACTGGGCTGACTGGCAGCCTAAAGGTTCAGCATTGTAGGAGTTTTTTGTTTGAGGCAGTGATATCTTCTCCCAGAGCCAGCTACCTCTGAAGCTAAGGCAGGCTGCAGCACATTTCCAGAACACGTCACAACAAGTAAGGCTTTTAGAGCCTGTGAGGAAAATTGGGGGGAGGAGGGTCTTTAAAACCCTTTTTTTTAATTTTTTTTTTTAAGGATTCTGCCCCTTCCCTTAGGTTTCCTCACCTCTAAAATCCTAAATCGCTGTGTTTTTTAAATTTTAGTTAAAGCGTTTTGGAGCCGTTTGGTACCAAAATGCTGCTGACACAACCATCTTGGATTTCCAGATTTTTTTTCAAAGTTCTCCAGAACTTCAGATCACCTCATTTTGCCTCAAAACTGGCATGGATGGAGGCCCCAGGCTCCTTTATCCCTAATTCATGCCATGTTTTTGCTAGTTGGGCACCCGAAGAGTGTCCTTGCACCCCATGCTGAACAGCATGTAAAGGGGGGGGGCAGCATCAGTTATGCTTTACGTCCCCGTTGCTCTCTAGGGCTATAGAAAGGTTGGGGGGGGGGGGCCTATCAGTGGGGAGTAAATCCCTTCCAGAGAATTTCTGGTTTCAGTGGATTTGAAGGCGGCCTACCTGCACATTCCCATCTTTCTGGAACACAGAAAGTTCCTAAGATTTCATGTCCTGAAAAACCATTACCAGTTATCGGCTCTTCATTTGGGCTGGCGACAGCTCCTTGCACCTTTATCAAGGTGATGGTGGTGGTAGCTGCCCATCTACGCAAGACGGGCTTGCAGGTTCATCCATACCTGGACTGGCTAATCAGAGCTCCGTCATTCTCGGAAGGAGAAAAAGCAGTGGTCCACGTGGTCCAGGTCCTGCAGAGCCTAGGCTGGATAGTGAGTTTTCAAAAGAGCCAACTGGTTCCATCCCAATCCCTGGAATACCTGGGAGTTTTCTTCAACGCAGCAGAAAACCATGTCTACCTTCCAAAAACATGCAGACAGAAGCTATGCACACAGATAACTAGCTTGTTGGTCAAAGCAGCTCTGTCCTCATGACACTACCTCCAAGTGTTAGATTCCATGGCAGCCATAATAGATGTGGTCCCATGGGTGAATACTCGCATGCACCCTCTCCAGAGAGCGTTGCTATCGAGGTGGTCTCAATCAGACCCACTACAGATGTCTTTGCAGTGGACTCCAAAAGCCAGGGCCAGTATGAGCTGGTGGCTCCATCCACAGATGTTATCAAGGGGCATGCCCCTCAGAATTGCCCTGTGGGTAATTGAGACAGTAGATGCCAGTCTGTTTGGTTGGGAGGCTCATTGCAAAGGACATCCGATCCAGGGGCATTGATCGGCCTCCAAAAGGAAATGGTCGATCAATAGATTGGAATTTAATGCCATTTGGTGTTGCAAAGCGTGGAGAAGAGTCTTGAGGGACAGGCGGTCCATGTCTTCTTGGACAATGCTACTGTGGTGGCGTATGTCAATTACAAGGGAGGCACCAAGAGTGCACAGCTGAGTCTGGAGGCCCATTTACTATTCAGATGGACGGAGTCTTATCTTCAGGCTCTTTTGGTGGTGCATGCAGCAGGAGTGGACAATGTCCAGACTGATTTCCTTAGCAAGCAGATTCTGGATCCAGGAGAATGGACTCTGTCTGGCACTGATCTGATGGTGATAGCAAGAAACAAGAAAGTGAACCAATTGTTCAGCTGAAGATCTGAGCCCAGAAGTGCAGGTCTAAAGAGTGAGCTCTTGTACATGTTTCCTCTGTGGCCCATAATAGGCCAGATACTTCACAGGGTTGCAAGCCTTCGAGGAAGTCATTCTTGTGACTCCAGATTAGCCCCATAGACTGTGGTATGCAGGCCTATTGCATCTTCAGAGGGGCGCAAGTCTTAGACTGCAAGTTTAGCCAGACTTTCTTTCTCAGGGACCAGTGATCATAGAAGATCCAGTTCGCTTTGCTGTTACAGCATGGCTCTTGAGCATGCGGTGTTAATGCACAAGGGATACTCGGAGGTAGTCATGCTCAGTGCCTAAAAGCCTATAACGGTCTCTGCTTATGCTAAGGCATGGAAAACTTTCCAGCATGGTGCATTAAAGAGAAAGCAGATCCTTTCTTTGCTCCGATCTCCATGGTCTTAGCCTTCCTGCAGGCTGGACTTGACAAGGGACTTACAGCGGCATCCCTCAGAGTCCCAGTAGCGGGACTCTCTCTTGTTTCAGGGCTTAAGAGCGTAAGGCTTCATTGGAATCTTATCCAGATGTTTCCAGATTCCTAAAGGGGCCCTATGGCTCAGGCCACCGGTTAAACATCCATGTCCCTCATGGAACCTTAATGTGGTTTTGCAAGGCCTCAGTAGGCTCCTTATGAGCCACTAAAGGAAGCATCCTCAATGAATCTGACACTCAAGATGTTTTTTTATTGTGGCTATTACTTCAGCAAGAAGAGTCTCAGAGCATCAGGCTGTTTCTTGCAGAGAGCCTTTCCTCAAGTCCACAGACGCCAGAGTTTCTTTGCACACAATTCCGTCCTTTTTGCCAAAGGTTGTTTCGGCTTTCCATATCAATCAAAAAGTCAGATTACCAGCAATCCAGTCAACAGGTTCTAAGAAGGACCAGGTTCTGGAAAAGTTGGATGTGAGAAGAGTACTTTTACGATATCTTGAGGTCACCAATGAGTTCAGGCTATTTGACCATTTTTTTGCTTACTAGTCAGGCTAGGTGCAGTGCACCAGCTTCCAAGGCCATGATTTCCAGATGGATCCATAGGCCATTTTATCAGCATATATTGCCTGTGGGAAAAGAGTCATCAGTTTCAGTAAAGGTGCATTCCAGTAGAAGAATGGCTTCTTCGTGGGCAGAAGCTTGGGCGGTCTACCCCAAGGAGCTTTGAAGGGCAGCGATTTGGTCCACTGTACATGCATTTTCAAAGTTTTACAGAGTGGATGTAGCAGCAAGAGAGGACTCTGCCTTTGGGTCCTCAGTGTTACAAGCTGGCAGTGGTTCCACCCTAGATTTCTGGGACTGCTTTTGTACATCCTATCTGTCCAGAATGACACACCTATTGTACCAGAAAAAATGATTAGGTTCTTACCTATCTTTTCTAGTAGATAGGTGTGTCATTCTGGAACCCCATCCTGTCAGTTATTTCATGTGCCTGCTTACTGTTTTATTCAGAGCGCTTGAGTCCAAACTGAAATTTGGATGTCACACTGGAGTATTATTTGAGCTCCATAAATGTTTCTGTTTGGCATGATTGTTTTGCTATTTTGATTGTTCAATGTTTAACATGTTTGTTATAATTTCAGAACAGAACAGAGTTGTAGTTTAGGGAGTTTCCCCGTACCCCTCCTTCACATCTGTTTTTATATGACGCTATTGCCTACTTTGATACAAACTGAAGGGGGCAGCAGAGCTCTCTAGTGAAGGAAGAGGGTGCAAAAGCTGGAGTGGATTCCTTCTGCATATCTAATGAGCATGGGGACATTACTTGTCCTTCCAGAATGACATACCTATGTACTAGAAAAGATATTAGCAAGGTAAGAAACTAATCTCTTTTTAAAGAGGTCTCGGTCATCTTTCCTGTGTCATATCTCCTGAACAGATTTAGGAATATATTTCATAGGCAAGAAAAAGAACCAGTAGATAAAAATCTCTTTATTTACATCAACAATGTTTTTATTTACTGGTGCTGTTCACTGTTTTATCTTTTTGGACATTAGTCTAGTGAACATATCTTTGTTCCTTTCCCTTGCCATATTTTAATCTCCAAAGTGACCCATAGTTTGTGGCCAACAAATAAGGATTTGCCCTGTAGTGAGTGGGTTAAATTAGATGGAAATTTAAAATAGTGGAGGCCCAAGTCAGGGAAGACTCATAATGTCAGAAACCGAGTAGAGTCCAGGACTAATTCTATTAGAAGTCTAACAAAACAGAAGAAAAATACTGGTCCCCCCCCCAAAAAAAAAAAAACAACCCACCAAAAACAAAACAAAACACCAAAACCATTTCAATCCCCTTTTAGGATTTGTACTAGTTTAGAATTTTGTTTCTGTTGAAGATTACATTACATTACATTAGTGATTTTTATTCCGCTTGTGCCTTGCGGTTCAAAGCGGATTACATAAGAAGAGAGCTGGACATTTCCAGGAGGGTACATGACATTGGAGAATACAGATTGAGGGTATAGACTTAATGACAGAGTGAGGGTGTAGACATAATAACAATGGAAGATAAATCAGGTTACATTACTATACATATCAAATATTCTGTTTCCATACTTTGGTAGGTAATCGGTTTCGGTAGGGTGAATTAGGTTCCAGGTATTTTTTTATTTATTTATTATTTTTTATATGTATTTTTTGTCGATTGATGGTATGGTGCCAGGGAGTGAGCAGACCTGGTTGGTGGAAGAGGAGAGGGAGATTAGGTAGATTGTAAATACTTTTTGAAGAGCAGCGTTTTGATTTCTTTACGGAATGCTTTGAAGTCAGATGTTGAGGTTAACAATCTAGTGATGGAGGGTTCGAGTTTTGCTGCATGCGTTGCTATGAGGTTATCATAAAGCTTTTTACGATGAGTGCCATTGAGTGGTGGATATGAGAATGGTGTCAGTGTTCTTCTTATTCTGGGTGGAAGGTTACGGTTTAGGCGATCGTTTAGATAGGCAGGTGCAGTACCGTTGAAAACTTTGAAGATTAGACAGTACAGTTTGAATTGAATTCTGGCTTTAATCGGTAGCCAATGTGAGTCTAGGTAGGCGTTGGTGATGTGGTCATATTTTCCGAGGGAGTAGATTAGTCTGAGAGCTGTGTTCTGAACGGTCTGTAGTTTTTTGATCATGTTTGTAGGGCATGGTAGATATAGGATATTGCAGTAGTCCACAAGACCTAGTACCAGGGATTGTACAATGATCCTGTAGTGTTCTTTGTCAAAGAATTTCCTTATTTTTCTTAGGTTGCGCATTGTGAAGAATGCTTTTTGGGTAGTTTTGTTGATTTGAGTCTGCATAGTGCAGCATCTGTCTATCAGCACTCCCAGGATTTTGAGGGAGGTTTGGATTGGGTATTTGATTGCTTTAATTTCCAGGTCTGTTATGGATGGGTTTTTGTCTGTTTCGAGCATTAAGAATTTGGTTTTGTCCGAGTTTAGTTTTAATTTGTGGTTTGTCATCCATTTTTCTACTTCGTTCAGTATTGTTTCCAGGTGTCCTGTTGAGGTGTGGTCTTGGGTTTCGAAGGGGAGGAGAATAGTTATGTCGTCTGCGTAGCTGAATGATGTTACTTTTAGGTTGTCAAGAGTGGTACCAAGGGAGGAGATGTAGAGATTGAATAGAATGGGTGAAAGTGGAGATCCCTGCGGGACTCCGCATGGATTCGACCATGGGTTAGATTTCATATCGTTTATCTTAACTCTGTAGGTTCTTGTTTTAAGGAATCCTTGGAACCAGTTGTAAACCACCCCTGAGATCCCTATTGCATCAAGTATCTGGAGTAGTATGGTATGATCAACTAGATCGAAGGCGGCGGAAAGATCTAGTTGGATAATTAGGATCCTGTGTCCTTTACTGAGGTGTTGTCGGGCTATGTCCAGTAGTGTTGCTAGTAGTGTTTCCGTGCTGTGGTGAGATCTAAATCCTGATTGAGATGAGTGAAGTATATTGTGGTCAGCTAGGTAGTTGGTGAGGTATTGAGCCACAAGTCCTTCAATCAGCTTGACATATAATGGGATCGAAGCGATAGGTCTATAGTTGGTAGGTGTGTCTACTGGACCTTTTTGGTCTTTCAGTAAGGGTGTGATTATGATCTCTCCAAGATCTTGTGGAAATTGGCCTTCTATGAGAGTGCTTTGTATCCACTGCGTGAGGCTGGTTTTGAATTTATGGGAGGCATTTGTGAGTAGATACGATGGGCAGTAGTTCAAGTCGCATGAGGTGTGGCTATATTTTTTATATAGTCGGTTCAAATCAGGCCATTGTAGAGTTGGGAAGGTGGTCCATGTTCTGTCTGCAGTTATGGCTTCTTCCATTGTGGGGGTTGTTATTAACTCGTCGAGTGTGGTAGTTAAGTTGTTGAAGGTTGTTCTGATTTTGATGATCTTGAGTTTGAAATAGTCTGCTAATTGGTGAGCTGTTGGTGTTTTATTGCCTTGAGTGGCAAGGAATGGGTTTGTGTCCGTAAGTTTTTTTACTAAGTTGAAGAGTGTTTTTGTGTCGGAGTTGTTTGTGCCAAGATGAAGCTGAAATTTTCTCCCACTGGTATGTTTAACTCTGATTGTGATAACTTTACTTGGCTAAGTATATGACAAGATTTTCTTTTTGTTCATCTGTGATCTTGTATGATTCCATGTATGCAGTTGATGACAATGCAACTGTTTGGTCCAATGAATGCCATTTTTCATTTCTGAAAAGTTTATTGGCCATCTCATTGACACGAATTTTGCTAACCAGTCATGCCTTTGATCAATTAATAAATAATCTAAGTAGAGTTTAAATTTATTGTAATACTAGTTCCTTTTTCCACTCTGGTCATGTTATATACTGCTTCACACTTTTAGTTAAAATGATTTTGTGTGCATTTATATTTTTTTAATGCAAAAAATATTTGAGAAACAAGAAAGTTTAGAATTGAGGCTCTCTAACCTAGAGATAAACTTTAGGGCAGTGGCAACTGTGGGCTGGCGCCAATGGTGATTTTCTGCCTGATCACTGACCTGGACCCTTTCTGAACTTGCTTACTTTTTCCCATTACAGCTGGAGTGGAAAGTGGTGGCTATTGCTGGCCCCAACCTGGTGTATTTTTTTGTTGTTGCTGCTTTTAAAGACTGGTGTGAAATACATGCCGCAGTTGCTCCCTAAAATTCAGCCTGGCTTTTTTTTTCTATTGTGTAGAATGGGAACGGTGTACCATGTAACCTTTTGCTTTGCTAAATCATCCCAGGTCAAAACAGTCATCAGACACAGGTCACAAATAAATTTCCAGATTCTCTGCCATCTGGTGAACTCCTACTGAAGAATAAAGACAAAAGAAAAATGTGTCTGTTAGTGGTTTTTGTTATTTGTATCCATGTTGTACGTGATTTACATTGTGAACACAGCGTTTCTTAGGCAAAGTAAAAACACATGTCAGTTTGCTCTCACTTCAGAAGACTCCATTCAGCAGAGGCTCATGTTCAGTCCTGTTTAAAACTTAAAGAATTTGCACAGCCAGTTTTGTGATTGTGACTGCTGAGAACTGTGCTGTATCCACCACTATGTGTTCTAATGTTCATAAAAAGCTCTTACATGAGGCCTTTGTCTCTGGTGTATTTCTTAACTTAAGGTTTTCAGATTATGCTATGATTATGCTATAACAAGCCTGGGTATATAGAAACCATTTGATTTCTGATTTAGCTTTTGCCCAACTCTATGCGTGTGTGTTTGCCCATCTCTGTGTGTGTGTGTGTGTGTGTGTATATTGCGGTATATAAGCTGTTATTATTATTATTATTATTATTTATTATTATATATTCGTGTGTGTATATACAAATATATATATATATATATATATATATATATATTTGTATATACACACACACACACGCTTGCATAGAGGTGGGCAAAAGTTAAATCAGAAATCAAATGGTTTATATAAACTCAGGCTTGTTATAGCATAATCTCGGAGAGGGTGAGAGCCAGAAGGTCTTGAGCATGCGCAGATGCTCAAAGCCCCGCAGTAGTCCAGCAGAGAACCAGTGGCAGGCACTTTTGACATCAGCGCACGGGTAAGGACAGGGCCGGTCAGTGGGGGGGGGAGGAGGCAATCTTGGTCACGAAGGGAGGGAGCAGCGCCGGTAGCCTTTCAGGAGCAGCAAAGCCGGATCCTGGGGTGGGGTGGGGGCTCACGAATCGAGTCGATGCTCGGTTTGCTACTTAAAGTTTGCTCGAGTGTTTTGCTCATCTTGCAAAACACTCGCAAACCACATTACTCGCAAACTGAGGTATGACTGTACATATATATGACAGTGTATATGTACTGTATCTATCTATCTATATCTATCTATCTATTCATATATATATTCACACACACACGTACATATAGATAGATGATTTTTTTTTTTTTTTTTTTTTTTTGCATATATCAAGAAAAGCATATAGGGGGTCTATAGCCAGAAGGATTTAACTTGGCAGGTGAGATTCCTGCTTAGTTAACTCATGGTGAGCAGGCCTTCTCCAGATTCTCAGCAGCACTTAACTGCCATGGTATTCCGGGGTGGAGTCGGGCAGTAATGGCATTTATCCATGTAAGATGCCAGATAAATTTAGGACAGCAAAAGGGTAACCTAACATAACTCAGGCACTTATGTAGCTGCCAGTCTGAATATTGGTGGCATCTGAAGAAATTCTGGTAGCTGCCTATAACCTGAATATTCAATGCCAGAGCCAGAATTAAATATAGCATTGAATATCCAGATCAAATTCAACTAGTGACAGTTAACACCTTTGAAAATGCTGACCTACTGACTGAATATATGGGGAACAGTTAAGATTGGCTTTCTACTTAAGCTAAAATGGTTTTTTTAGGAAGCATTCAATTGCAGCCCTTAATGGACTCCTGGCTGCAACCATCTTGCAAGATCTTGAGTCATCTGAACCACCTGAAATAAATCTTTTGTTTGGTGTTAAAGTTTTGTTTGCAGTGTTGAAAGAGGGGCTCTGAAATTAGGATTCAAATACCTGAAAGTTTTTCAGGGAAAAGAAAGTTCTAGAACATAGGGTGTAATATCAGAAAGAAAGGAAGCAGGAAATATTGCTTCATAAGTAGGATGACAGAGGTAAAATTGGTACTGAGATTTAAGATATCAAAGGGAAAGTGTAAAGGAATCGGATATGAAGAAAAAAGACTACAACTGGAGATCAGATAAGGCCCTGCATACTGCACAGTAATGCAAAATGAACAGACTGCATTCTTTTGTTTCCATTCATTTTTATTCACTTACACCCTCCCCCCTTTACAAAACCGCACAAGAGGGTTTTTTTTTTTCGTTCTGGCCAGCACACTGAATGCTCTGCGCTGCTCTGACACTCATAGGAACTCTGTGACCATTTGAGCAGAGCATTCAGCACACCGGCCAGCGCTAAAAACCTCTTGCATGGTTTTGTTTAAAAAAAAAGGTGTGTGGAGGGGTTAAATTCATCTGTTTAGAATGCCAGTTCTCATGTAAAAGAGCAGTCAATAGTCTTTCAGACCAGGATGAGCATAGTTCATTATTATCAAACCATTTTCACTTCTAAAATTGTCTAGCCTCTGCTGGAAAACCTCACCAGAATCTTTGAATTTCATTCAAGTGAACCTATCAACTCTTGGTCTGCACAAGAATTTTCTTCATGTCAAGCTGTATTCCATTTAGCATCTGAGATACATTTTTTTGCTGTAAATGGAGCCCATATCAAGCAAGAGATCCTGAAAGAGTACAAAACTGGCATCTGTTTATTTGCCTGGGAAAACAAATTGTGACACATCCTTTAATTTGCATTGCATAATGAAATGCAAATAGTAACTGTACTGTTTCTGTGATTTCAGGATCCTCGACTGTCTTTTTTTATTTGAAGTGAGATTCTGTTTATTTTGTTTGAATAATTATTGAGATCTTATCCTACTGAGATCTTCAAAGATTTCTTTTTTCTGATGGCCTTGATTACTCATTTTCTCTTGTTTTTTTTTTCTTTTGTTCTTTTTATTGTTCTTTATTATCTTTATCTACCTGCTGAATCACACCATCCAATCAACATGTAATCCGTCTCTGTGTGTTGTGCACCTGCTGCTCAAAACGTTCTAAATAATGTTGCAAAAATTCATCCATGAAAACATCATATATAGGATACGGTTGGTTTAATACATTTAAACAGTTTGTAAAATTGTTTGCGCTTTTTCAGAATTTCTTTGTAAGGTTTATTTTATTTAAGTTATAGTTATCCTGGTAAAAAACTCAGTGGATGCGCTGATATTGCTGGGCATTTCACTAACACTGTGTACCATGCTTCCTTTATTGGCTCATTTAAAAAGTGTTATAGATAAGCAAATCACCCACCCTTGGTTCACTGTCAGTTTTTCACCAGAGGGAAACCCATACTTGCATTATTTTGATATAGGATGACACGTCTAGTCTAGAAGCGTCTTGGAATAGACTTAGGTTGAGGGCCAAAATGTTTTTTCTCCATAAATTATACTCGCCATTGAGATTTTATATCTGTGAAATCAGTATTTCCTCTTCTAGGTTCATCTTTGCTAAAGTTGAACAGTCCAACATCCAAATTAGAATTCAGCATATTATTTTAGCACAGCTCCTATTTTATGCAGTGTGACATACAGTGGTTAGTAATAATGTATGTTGGGGTATCCACAATAGGAAAAGATTTGAAGCTTATATGTGAAGGGAACTACATTGCAAATTTATTTCTAGTTCAATAGGAGCATCAGCCCTGAACCACTGGGTTTATACACCTTCATCTGTGGGGTGTGTGTAGAGAGACTCATTTGCATTTTTCCACTCTGCCTCCCTTCTCTCTGGGCTATCCTGTACTCCTCAGTTATTCTCTCTACACGCAAGGTGGTAGGAGCTTGTCTGTTCTGCTCATGTTTTTTCTTTATTTTTCATTCATTCAAGATGCTTTTTAGTGCTGCAGAAGCTCCTGGTCTCAGGACATCTCTGGCTGCAGGAGAAGACAGATTTTCAGATCAGAAGTCAAGGGGCCACATGCATTGCAGGGCACCCACTTAGCCAGCTTGCACTACTAATATGGGAGCTCGAGAACCAGTCCCATTGGTAGGCTCGCCCCCCAGGTTCTGTCCGTAATGAGCTTGATTGCAGGCTGAACACCTCTGTGGTGGTTCTCCAGGATTGGGGCTAACTGTGTTTCTTCCCCCCAGCAGGCGCAGTGAGGGCTGAGGTCTCAGTTTCGCTAGAGGGACTGAGGCAGTCAGAAGAAACAAGAAGTACAGTTTCTAGGCTTGCCTGAGGCAGAGGTTCTCCCCTTTAGCTGGCTGCAATGTCAGCCTATGCAGCTCCTAGCACAAAACATGGCATAGTGAATATAGGGCTGACAGTCTATAAAATAAAATTTTGGGTCTCCAAAAGTGGGTGGGGGAGAGGTTTGGGGTCTAGAGTAAGAAAAAGAGTCCTCCACCCTTAAAATACTAAAATCACTGTTTTTGACTCCCACTGTATCTCCCAAAATTGAGAATACTCAGGTGCTAAACTGACACTCAGGTGCTAAACTGACTCTCAGATGCCTGCTCAGGTGAATCATCAAAGTTTTCTTTTCCCGGTCAGCAGGAGAAGGTATCATTCATCGAGTACAGTTTTAGCAATAATTCACTCAGTGCTCAAAATAAATAAATTAAACAAACTAAATGTGCCAGTGAAATTCAAAAATCAAAAATAACACTTACCTTGATTTCAGAAAAAGTACATTGCAGTGAATTTCACTGGCACATATAGTTTGTTTAATTTATTTATTTTAAGCACTGAGTAAATTATTGCTAAAACTGTACTCGATGAATGATACCTTCTCCTGCTGACCAAGAAAAGAAATCTTTGATGATTCACCCGAGCAGGCATCTGAAAGTCAGTTTAGCACCTGAGTATTCTTGATATACAAGTCTTGATAACAGTGATATATTTGATTTTTTGGCTTGTTTCCATTGATTATATTTGAGTATTCTCCCAAAATTGAAACATAGCAGTAACAATGTAACAACATCGTGAAGCAAAAAAAAAAAAGGAGAAACACTTAGCTGTACTGCTGGAACATCGAGGCCATGCTGCTTCCATGGCTAGCTTTAAAGTCCTTCTTGCTGTTTCTTTCAGCTTACTCCTTGACCATAATATGTGCAACTAGCACCCAATAGGGAAATCCCAGTTTCACCAAAATTGGCTGCATCAGCGGTTTCATGTATTTTACTTTTCTTTTGCTATTGTTGTGAACCGTCTAGAACTCTCGGGTATGGCGGTATATAAAAATTAATTTATTATTATATGCTAGCAGCTTTACAAGCACTGCTCTTGCTCAAAAATATTTAAAAAATGGTACTCCGGGACTACAACACCAAGAACAGAGCCGCTTTTTAACTTCATCTCCTAAAGCCAATCAGCTTTAGGTTCATTCTTCTTGGCAAATCAGTACTCAGTCTCTCCAAAACAAACTGCCTGCTTCTAACAGAAAGCACAAATCATTTTACCCAGTTACGTGGTCTGCCATTAAAAAAAATGCAGATCATTCAACTCTGTTGTTTAACCCATTCAGGCACACAGAGGGGCATAATCAAAGCATATATCTAAGTCCGATTCAAACATATGGTGCTAGATGTCCAAAGTCGGCAGTGAGAAAAAGCCCATTTTCGAAAAATACATCTAGAATTTTTTTTTTTTTTCCCAAAAATCATCTGGATGTGTAGGCTATTGTTCATCCAGACCACCAGAATGTCTATCTTAATACCACATTTTAGATCAAAATTTTGTCCAAGTACCAAATGCCCAGAACAATACCATTTGGATGTGTGAGGGGCCAATCTTGTAATGGACTGACCACCCAGTCATGGCAACAGAGCAGTGGGGCACCTTGAAAGACTCTGCTCTGAACTTCACAAAAATGGTGCCGCATAAACATCTCACCACAATTCCCTTATAGGTTATGGTGAGCCCCCAAAACAACCCCAAAGCCACCCTATACCCGCCTGTCTACAACCCCAATAGCCCTTTTGGCTGCAGGTGGCACCTATATGGCGATAGAGTAGAGTTTGGGGGAGGGGGGTTGGTGGGTACACATGTTCCACCATAAATGTAGTGGTTAGAGTAGCTTATGGGCCTCCTCGCTAAGGTTCAGTAGCTCCCCCCCCCCCCCAGGCTATATAAGACACCTCTGTGCAGCTCTACTAGGCTTTCCTATACCAGGTGCTGATGTTCTGGAGACAGGTATTGTTCAAGCCAGGCTGGAAGACTTGAACATCGGGGCCACACGAATTGCCAGAATGGATTCTCTCTCCCACATGACTGGGCTAGAGACTCCGTTCTGTGAATTCAAATAACAGAAATGAGGAAAAGCCAAGGGATTGAGGGGTACAGATAGGAGTAGAGGTAGGTTATAAGGATAGGATTAGAGGTAAGTTACAAAATTAGTCTGGGACCACTGTTCAGGCGATTGGCCTGATGGGCAGCCGTGGGAGCGGACCGCTGGGCAAGATTGACTTCTGATCTGTCCCAGCGGAGGCACCTTCTTATGTTCTTATGTAATAATCAATTAGGCTTTATTAATAGTTCTCCTATGCCTGGGAAGAGTAAGCCATCACAATTTCAGTGTTCTTCAAAGGGAGAAAGTAAGGACAAACAGATTTATACCCTATGTGACATCATTTGTAATAATTATCATGCTTTAGAATACAATGGCACAGTTGATTACATGACTTCCTTTCCAAAAATGCCTTACGTCAATGTTACATTTAAATCCTTAATTGTAATGTTAAGTCCATTCTGTTAAGTTTTTAATCCAGCAGGTGGCAGTGTTTCACTTTTTCTTTTTAAATCATTTTTGATCTCTGACCTTTCCATACACCAATCATGTCAGTAAAAAGCCCTACTTCCAGCAGACACATCTTAACTTCTGTATGACCTCCCAATTAGCATTGTATTTTCTAATCTATAAGGAACAGATTCTCTCTGTAAAACATCCAAGTTTCTTGTTCCTCTGAGAACCTTATGAACAATGGTATATACTATGGGCTCCTTTTACTAAGGTGTGCTAGGGCTTTAATGTGCGGAATAGCACACGCTACATTGCTGCGCACACTAGACCTTAACGCCATCATTGAGCTGGCATTAGATCTAGAAGTATAGCACACGGTAATTTCCTGCATGTGCTAAAAATGCTAGCGTACCTTAGTAAAAGGAGCTCTATGTCTTTAGAGTCACAAAATCAGCTTTCTGAACTTTCGTAGCATAGCTAGAATGCAGATACAGCAATTTAGACAGGTAATACCAATCTGTGAGTTTAATCTCTAATTACAAGGTTTCAAGGCTGAGTATTTTAATGTATAGGTACTGTGTTTTAATTTATTCACTTAATTTTTAATTCATTCACAATCTCAGTTTGCATATCATTGGTGACAACTATCATACCTGTAAATTTCAGGAAATGTTCAACAGTATGTACCTTTTTTATGCAAAAAAAGCAAAAATACAAAGGCAACAGAAATAATTCTACTAGTAAGAATTAAATATCTTTACATCTCAATTTTAAGGAAATAACATCCAACCATAAGTATAAATTAGTCCTCAATAACTGAAGGCGGACCTGGTGAATTAGACTGAAATCATCAAACCAAATAGAAAGAAAGGAAAATAAAGGTGCACCTTGACAGCCCCTGGACAAACTTCTCTAAGCAGTTTTACTTGAATATAAATCTCATGAGAAAGAAACACTAAAGTTTAGATGATATAAATTTAGATAGCTGCTGCAGCTCATAGAAAACAAATCTGTTCTCCTTGTAAACCATTACACATTTACATGGGTATCGCAGGATGAAAGTGGCTCCTAACTGAAATACCTGATGTCTCAAAAGAAGAAACAGTTTTCTTCTTTTCTGAGTAGGTCAAAATACATCAGAGTACAATCTCACTTTATAAGACATAAAGGGACATGTAGGGAGGTTCTGGCAGGAGGGATTGGTCACCCTCCTGTTGTGTTCATTCCGGGGGGGGGGATGAGGGGTGTTCCGGGCAGGAGGGATTAGGTATCCCTCCTTCCGCATTCATTCAGGGGGGTGGGGGGACTGGCGGCTGCAGTAGCAGCTGCTAAACTTATCGAGGCAGTGAGATCTCTTGCCATGATAAGCTTAGCACCCACGTCTACAATAACCTAATTCTCTAACCGGTGTCTGTAACATGGACGTCGGTTACAAAATCAAGTTTATTTTAGGCATCCTTAGGCCCGATTCTATATAGGGCGTCCGTTGGCTTCTGAGTCCTATTCAGAATCTGGCCCAAAATGTCCTCTAAACTGATATTCTGTTGAAAGGAAAACAATATTGTAGATTTTTGAACAGGAGTTTTGAACAATCTACAATATTGGAGAGGGCAAAAGGGGGTAGGGTTGGTGAAGAGACTACAAAATAAACCTGCCAGGACGTTTGAACAAAGATGCTCAATTGGGGGGGGGGGGGAAGCAAATAGAATCAAAAAAATTGATTCAATAGGTCAAATCAAATTGAATTGAAAAAAATTTTCTCTGAATCAGGCTGCACTAGTATCCACAAGTAGTAGTGCAGGCTGCATTCAGGTAGGTGAACTATGTTCTGTTTCTTTATGGGTTATAAAGGGTTTGCTATTGATAATGTTATTGTTCTTTGTAGTGTTATGAGCAGAATGGACTTGTTTCTCGGGGAGAGTCCCCATGCCCCTCCCTCTTTTTTCTATGTATTCTCCAGGGCTAACCACCTGCTTTGATACAAACTGAGGAGTACAGGACAGCCCAGGGAGAAGGGAGGTGGAGTGGAAAAGTACAAATGAGGCTCTCTACACACCCACCACAGGTGAAGGTGTATAAACCCAGTGGTTCAAGACTGATATTCCTATTGAACTAGAAAGAAGATTAAGTAGGTAGATACATAATATTCCCATGTGCTGATTAAGTAGCGTTTCTGACATTGTTTCCCTAAATGTGAGCATAGGGCAGGAGGCATTGTTTGCAGAATCAGATTTGAGAAATAATTCAAGGAGGTGTTTCCCTTTATACCTGCATGCAGTTTTCTTGACTTGCATGAGTAATCTTGTCATTAAAGAGGTAGATTTGCAGCACAGTACACCAAGCAGTACTGTGCAATTCCCGTTTGCACAGGCAAGTGGGATGCCAGTTTGTCCTAGTACTCTGTTGGAACATCTTCCCACAGCTTTCTAAAACACGATGTTAAGCAAAGTTCTCCTGGGTTGCTAATGAAATCTGCAGTAAGATGTGGTAATGTACAGTCAAAATTCACAGCACGATGGCTTGGAGGAATTAATTGCAAATTTTGAGACCTCCAGTTATAGTCTCTTGAAGGGAAGGCATTCTGAGGTTCAATCAAGATTAAAGTAGGATTTGAACACGCCTCTGACTTTATGCTATTCTTTAATGTGAGGTGCCCAAATCCCATTGTGTGCCACTCAAAAGGGGAAGGGGCATGGGTATGTCAAGAATGTTCTGAAAAATTGTCACAAAATACTGGGTCTCTGCATCCATCTTGGGCACCAGCACTTACATCAAATTTCAGCAGGCATAAGTCTAGTGCCCAGTTTTAGTGTGCAGGAATCAGCGCCAAGCACAATTCTATAAAGGGCACCCGTCCTTCAAGTTTCAAGTTTATTAAATATTTTTCTCCTGCCAATCGGTCAAACCACCTAGGCAGCTTACATTCTAAATGGGAAGTAGGGAGGTGCAATGAGACAAAACATAATAGTGAGAGAATAGGGGCAGAACTACATTTGTCATAGAAAAGAAGGAAGCTATAGAATTGTGCTTAGTGCCAATCTTTTTCAGCACCCATTTTTGAGCACAATTGATAGAATCCGTATCTATGTATCCTCACAAAATACCAACTGGCAGTAAAGAATGTTCAATGATGTGATGGCATGTACTTTGCTGTTAGACACAAACAGACATGGGGTTTGGACAAAGTTCAGAAGCACATGCATGAATTGTAAATAAGCTAATTTACATGTGTGCTTGAATAATCTAGGTATCAGCACTTACACATGTTGGTGGTCTGTGCCTACAAGTAGGCTATATTTTTGCCACTTAAGCTAATAGTTATCCTCCACATGTCTACTTGCATATTTTATATTGCAACTTTGTCCCTGTTCTGCCCAATCTCCAGTCCCAGGAATGTCTGTATATGGTAAAAATGTAAGTTTCTAGTGCAAAAGAGACATGAGTCTTAACAAGTGGTTTTCTTCTCTATCTGCAAGGATTGCAGAAAACATCATCTACAGTTTTCAATTACATTTCCATATGTCGCTGGGCAGTGCTTTAACTTTCCAGTTTTTCCTTCTGCAGTGAGTTGAGAAGGTGTCTTTTTATCTGCTCTGCATCTGATTTATTATATTGGGGGTTTTATCTGACTTTTGAGGTTTCCTGGTGCTACTGAGGTTCCCAGGATTTTGGGGACAGCTCTGCCAGAGAGAAGATATAGTCTCTGAATCAGAGAGCTATAGATGGGGATGGGGCAACCCTTATACGGGAACCTACTTAACTGACCTGCACTAATGTTTAAGGAAACTTGTGGAGAGTTCCCCTGGGAGCTTAGCACATCCCTGATGTTTCAGGTGCTGAAGCACAGGCTGAGTGGCTCCATGTTGGTTCAGAGAGCTTTAGCGGGTGCCAGCTGCTTCCCCCATCCCCAAAGATCCAGAAGAGCTATAGGGGGTCAAAGATTTCAGATCATTGGGGTTTGAGTAAAAGGCAGCCTGAAGCAATAAGCCCCTGAAGGAATTTACAACTTGTCTGAGGCACAAATCTTCTCCATAATCCAGTGCCTTCTAGTTCTATGAGTACAGTGCATTCCTGTTTATGGGAGACATTGAGAGGGGTCCTAAAAATCAAATTTTGGGGGGTATCTGGGACTTCCTTTAGGGTTCCCCACCTTCAAAAAAACCCTTCCCTGAATTTTTAGAACTTTATCACAACTCTCCTGAGCCGTTTTTTGGTTCCAAAATGCTGCCATGGTGGCCATCTTGGATTTCTTGATTTTATTTTAAAAGCCTCTACTATCCTCAAACCCCCTCAATTTTACTACAAATTGATTACTATGAACTCATTAAGCCCTGTGTCATGGCAGATTTACTCTGCCATGACATGTCCCATGTCCAAAAGGTCTTTTTCTAGGCGTTTTGGGCTTGAACGATTTTTTAGATGAGAGTGGGGTATAAAGATAGATGACCTAGCGGTCTGGACGATCAAACAGCTAGACGTAGAAGTAGGTGATTCTCAAAAAAAAAATTGGGGGGATGTATTTTTCAAGAATGGACTTTGGACGCTGCCGACTTTGGATGACTATCACTTTAGGCCCAAAATGGACTTAGACTTTTTTTTATTATGCCGCTCTATGGAAATAAGAGAATAAAAAAATGCACTCATTTGAGTTTTGGTGCTGGAGAAGGATTTTGTGTGCGCCGTAAACCACAAGAAGAGCTAACAAATCGATTCTGGAAGAGATAAAAACAACTACGTCACTCAAAGCCCAAATAATTAAGTTATGACTCTTATTTAGTCATACTATCAGAAGAGAAAGATCATTGGAGAAAGATATCATGTTTGGGAAGATCAAAGGAACCAGGTGAAGAGGGCGACCTGCAACCACATGGCAGGACACATTGAAAATAACCATGGGGATGATGCTGAAGGCCCTTACCAAACTTGCACCAAGCCAACATCTTTTTAGATCTGTAATTCATCAAGTCGTTAGGACTCATACACGAGTCGATGGCACCTAACTAACTAAAGTACAAAGAGATGTGAGATAAGAGTCTTGATGGCCTGCCTTGTCAGATTGTTACTTAGCCTGCTTTCTGTCTCAGACATGTTTGTGTGTATCAAGAAGCCAGTCTGTGAGCTACCAAGATAATATGATGATGTTTACTGTTCTTCGGTTCAACAAGTACAAAAAATTAGCAGTTAGCCCAATAAACAAACCTTTAAGGAGCTGTATAAATGTTAATGATGGTTGCACTTAGGTAGCTGGGGGAATTGAAAAATGTAGATGATGCCGCTTGCAATCCTTGTGGGTGAAGGGAAGAAACCCACTTACCAAAACTCATGTCTCTCTAAACTGGAAAGATTATCGAAGTAAGAATCTAATTGTCCCATGTGTCATCTTGTCCACGTACATACTTAAATATGTGTATTGCAGTAGTTAGAGCTACAGCCCCAGCACCCGGGGGTTGTGGGTTCAAATCTCGCACTGCTTGTAACCCTGGGCAAGTCACTTAATCCCCCAGTGACCCAGGCACATTAGATAGAGTGTGAGCCCACCAGGACAGATAGGGAAAAATGCTTGAATACCTGAATAATTTGTAATCCACATAGAATTGTAGGATATGTGGAATATAAATAATTAAATAAAAATAAATAAAAGTCCTTTTCTACATGTTAAGCAGGAAATACCTTTATACAATTATTTCACAATGTGTAGACACACTTGCTAGTTGTAGAGTATGAAGACAGGCATTTTATACTCTCTCACCTTATTTTGTCCAAAATCTAAATCTAGCCCATAGTTTTTCCCTCAGCTGAAATACATGGCTACAAAGGTATTCCAAGATGGTGATGTTCCATCTTTCATAGGCAAAGAAGTCATGTGAATCTCTTCCTCCACTCCCCACCCCCACCCTCTTTGTCTTCAAGCAATATTTGGTTTAATATACAGCGCTACGTGCATCTAGTAACACTATAAAAATAAGTAGTATTAGTAGTTGGACTTTAAAGGATGAAAGCAAAATAAAGAACATATTTTATCATATAAACTATTATGTTTTCTATAGCTATTTTATCCTGAACCAGTTACAGCCCAGGAGAATGGTGCTTTTGATCTGCCATTTGGTTTCTTTCCTCTTCTTTTTTAGTAACTTCTTAGCTGTCATGTGCTGTTCTCATAAAATTCATGTTGCTATGTTCTCTTTTCTCTTTATTTGAGGACTACATATGACCCCCTTCGCTAGACAGATTTGCTTGTCATTCTTTTTAAAGGCAAAATATTTTTTTAAAAAGAAATGCAAATTGCATGCCCAAGAAACTATATTTGCAGATATTGTTGTCCCTTTGTGGAATGCCATATGGTAATACCTGGTGCACCCCCTTACTGTTGCAGTGCTGGAAGCAAGTTATGAAAAGCATATGTGCATGTATGCATCACAGCTTGGCACTTGTGCAAGTGCCTTGGGGTTAAATATTATGGGACTGGAGATGAGGAAAGGGAATAATTATTTCATAGGGATTGCATCACCCTCTCATCTCCTAAGCTTTTATAGGTCAAGAGTCTAATTCACAGACAAATTTTAATCATGTGGTACCCTATATGAGCACATTCAACTCTAAATTAATCAGATTGGACAATTTGATATAGCAATCTAGTTCTGAATACCCCCTTTCATCTTCCAGAACCGATTTGAGGGGCATTGGCAAGGCAGCATGGGTAGGGTTATTATATGGCTCCAGAAAAAGGAGGACAGATTGAGACATTCGGGTTTTACTTTCATTGAAAGCAATGGAAGTAAAACCTGGATGTCTTAATCCGTCCTCTTTTTTTGGTAATCATATGGTAACCCTAAGCATGGGGAAGCTTGCACTTATGGTGTAACTATTCTGTGAATAAATTTGGGGGGGAGGGGGACTTTTGGTTTCAATTACTGCCAGTCCAACATATATTAATGAACATTACAGGAATTTTCAAAAATAATAAAGGAACAGTAGAGTTGGTTGGTGTGTGTGTATGTGTGTATTGCATTATGATTTTTTTTTTTTACATTTTTGTTTTGCTTGGGCCTCAGAAATAGTCAGATAAAAATGCATGGATATTGTCTCCAGTGTCTGCAATTTGGAACACTTAGTTCCGAATTGATTTTCATTTTGTTTTTGGAAAGTGATAATTGGAGTTCCAGTACTTTATGTCTTGCCAGCATTCTTAAGTTTTAGGATGTTTTCTATTGCTGGCTCAGTATGATTTTTAGACTATAAAACATAAATTTGATTATTGTTCTCTGATAATTTTTTATATAATTTTTTTATATTATAATGTAGCTTAACATAGCTCTATAAGGAGTCAAACTTTATTAATCCTTCCTCTCTTTGGAACGCCCATCCCATAATGTTCACTATAAGATTAAATTACTTCATTTCCCTCTTTGTGTATTAGTGCTGAATGTTGCAAAATAGTTTAGTGTGTGTGTGTGGAAGAAAAGGAAGGACTAAAGAACAGCAGTCATCTATTATTGGAGTCATCTGAGTAGTACAGTAGAATACCAAAGTACTTTCATACTACTCAGGTTAACAGTAAGTTTTCCAGTATATATTATGTTGCATTTTATAAGTGACTCTGGGAAGACGTTCAGACATCTATCAAACATGTTAGATATTGGGATCAGCTTAGCATTGCAGAGTGACTAAAGGGCTCCATGGCCCTTTAAACAGTTGTTTTGTTGCTGTGCTAAAGAAGCTGAGATAGGGGACTAAAGGTATGAGAGGAGCACAGAAAGAATGATGTTTGGTAAACATGTGGGGAGGAGAAGAGAGGGGGAAAATATTGGACCATAAGTTGAGAAGAAGGGGATTGGGTAGATGCTGAACTATGGAGAGAAAGGAATATATATGTTATACTTTAGGTGAGAAGGGGAAAGAAAGAGAGATGCTAAACAATGGGAACCAGAGAGTGAAGGCTGAACCATGGAGGGAGGAGAGAGTGGAAGATGCTGAACCACAGGGAGGGGGGAAAGAGAGGGATATGCTAAACATTAAGAAGGGGAGGGAGGGAGAAACTGCTGAATCATGGAAAGGTAGAAAGGGGAGGATATACTGAACTATTGAGGGGGGAAGGGAGGGCTAGATGATGAACCACTATGGATTGACAAGTTGGGTAAAGCGGTATAGTAAATCTCAATACACCATATACTCTGGAGGGGAAGAGGAGAATGGGCAGTTGTAAAACCATGGGGGAAAGGGAAGAGAGGAGACACGGAACTATGTGGAGAAGGAGAGATGAAGGATATGCTGAACCACGGGGAAGAGGAGGTAAAAGGGAGGAAAAGGAAGAAGGTGAGATGCTGAACTGGGGGAGGATGGAAGGAGATTGTAAAAGTATGGAGGGGAGGAGAGAGGAGGTTTAATGCTGAACCACAGGAGATAAAGAAAGAGAGTGGAGATGCTGAATCATGGGGGGAGAGGATGAGATGCTAACCTCAAGAATGAGGTGAAGATGTTGACTTTTAAAGCAGAGGTGGGAAGAGAGGGAGATGATGAATGACTGGGAGTAGGAAAAGAAGGGGAAGTTGCTGAACCACAGAAGAGTAGGAAAGAAAGAGGGATCAATGCTAAACCATGGATAGGAAATGGGGGGAGGGAGACCAGAGAAAAAAAAAGAGGTGGAGTTGCTGAACCAAAACAGGGAGGGGAGAGAGGTGGAGATTCTGAACCACTGGAAGGGGAAGAAATAGAGGTATTGAACCATGGGGGAAGGGAGAGAGGGGTCATGCAGATCCATGGGGATGGGACAATGAGAGAGGTGAGATGCCAAACCACATTGAGGGGAAGATGAGAGGGGTGAGATGCCAAACTACATTGGGAGGTGAAAGAGGGAAATACTACTGTGTGCAGGGAAAACAAGAGTGGCAAGATGTCAAACCACAAGGGAAGAGAAGAGGGAGAGTTTCTTAACATGGAAAAGAGTAGATGCTAAACTGTGAGGGGGGGGCACAGAAGAGGGGGAAGTGCTGAACCATCGGGTGGAGAAGGGAGGAGAGGTTTTGAACTATAAGAGGAAAGGAGAAAGAGACAAGGAAGCTACAGCTGTCAGGCTGGAGATTGGGACATCATATAAAAAGACATATCTGATGCTGGGACTGGAAGAAAGGGGTATGACTTGCAGATGCTGGGTATAGGAAAAGGGAAGCTGATACTGCCATATGCTGGGTCTGCGGAGTTGAGAAGGGGAAGATATTGGGAGAAGAGGCTGAAGCTGGTACTGAGAAGAAGGTACTGGGGCTGATGCTGGGACTGGAAGAAAGGGTCCAATGCTGGGAAAATAAGAAGGAACAGGAGGGCAGAAACTGTGAGAGGAGATGGAAATGTGGAGGGATGTATGTTGGAGGTAGGTAGATGATGGAGAATGTTTGTATGGTGAAGATGTAGGGGAATGGATGCTAAAAATGGGAGAAATGCAGGGATCATGGATGCTGGGGTGAAAGGACAAAGAGGTAAAGGACTATACAGAAGATAGGAGACAAAGAAAGGGGACAGGTCTTTGATAGAGGTGACAGAAGATGGGCATGGAGAATCAAAAGAAGGAATTGGAGTCTAGATAAGGGGATCTGGTATAAGAAATAGACTGGAGGTAAAAATGATTGAGTGGCAGGATAGGAAATGGGGTTGGTAAGAGGATGAGACTGGAAAGGGGATTAAAAGTAAATGAAAGGGAAAATAGGAGGCTAAGGGAGGAAAAGAGCAGAAATAGACGTGGAAGGACTAAATAGGTAAATGCAAGTAGTGATTAGTTGATATGTATATGAAAGGTGGGAAGAGAAGGAGGAATGAAGTCTAACTAAAGATAAATAGAGAAAAAAGATGAAACAAAAAGATCAATGTCAAAGATGGATGTAAGAGAAGAAGGGAAGAAAACTGAGATAATGAATGTTGTGGTAAAAGGACAAAGAGGTAGAGGACTATACAGAAGATGAAAGAGGACAGGTCTTTGAAAGAGGTGAGAGAGGATAGGAATGGGGAAACAAAAGAGGGACTGGAGGTAGAAAAGGGTGAGTGACAGGAAAGGAAATGGGGTTGGTAAGGGCATGAAGCTGGAAAGGGGGTGAATACAGAGGATTGAAATGAAGGGTAATAGGAGGCTAAGGAAGGAAAAAGACATAGAAGTGGAAGGACTAGGAAGGTAAGTGTAAGTAGTGGATAGTTGGTATGAATATGAAAGAGAGAAACAGAAAAAAAAGATGAAACAGAAAGATCAATGTCAGAAATAGATGCAAGAAAAGAAGGGAAGAAAACAGGGCTAGTGAAGAAACAGAAAATAGAAATGAGATCCTGGTAAAGGAAATAAGAGAAAACCACCAAAAGGAAGAGATATCCAACTGGAAAGAGAAATGATTAGACAACAAAAGTACAAAAAGTGAATTTTTAGTTTATAAAGAATGGAATTTGTAGATGTGGAAAATGTGCATGTCCTTTATTTTGTTCTGTATAATAAGAAATACGTTTCTGTTTCTGTTTCTATTTCTTAAGTGTTCCAGAGTCTGATTTCTTGAGTTTCCCAGATAACATTGTCTGCATGTTTTATATAGGCTCAGATTCTCAAAACTTTAACACTGTCGCTAAACTGTTTTCTGGCAGTTTAGCCTGTACACAGTTTAGCGATGTATTATTAAAAGGGATTATCTCTGGCTTTAGTGAGGATTCTAGCAGTCTCTGACCCTGACATGCAAATGGGCTCTTTAACATTGAAATGAGCCTCCGGTGGATTCGTAAAAAATGCTGAGCCATTATTAAAAAGCGGCATCGGCTTTTGGCGACTAAAAAAAGTGACTGGTCCAGGGGTGCTGGTCAGTGTCACAGACTGCTAGAAATCCCTGTGTTGTGATGCAGTGGGAGAGATGCCCATTCTCTTCGCTGCATCACAACACCTATTCCCAGCAGCAGCGGCGGCGGCAAACACCACCCTCCTCCCAGAATGGCAGCAACCCCCCCCCCCACACACACACACAGTGGGAGAGATGCCCACACTCTCCCGCTGCACAAAAATCCCTGCCATGACTGACCCAACCCCCGCCACTGCAGCAGGAAAGATGCCCACACTCTCCCACTGCACTAAAATCCCCAACATGACCTGACCCTACCCCCGCAGCAGGAAAGATGCCCACTCTACCCTGCTGGCAAGTAACCCCCCATGCCGCTGTCTCTACCGCCCCCTCCTCTAACACAATTGACCCCACCCCCTACAGCGGGAGAGATGCCCACTTTCCTCTACTGGCAAGTAACCCCAGCCCCCTCCCTCTTAGCTCTTACCTAATATGGGCCTTCCCCTCCCTCATGGGATGCATCAGAGAGGGACCTGAGGCTCTGATTGTCCCAGGTTGTATAAAGCCCCCTCCCACATGGTTTTTCAGCACCTGTGTGGTTAAGAAGGACTGGTGATGTATGCTTCCTCCTTACTTGCTGGAAATGCCATTACAATGGAGGTGAGGAGGGATTCTTGCAATTGTCAGGTGGGTGGGACTTTGACATCTCCGATTTATTCATAATGGGCCTCTTTTAAAGAGTCAGAGCCAATTGTTGTTAAAGGAGCATAAAGCTCAAGGTGGGGATATAAGGAGAGGTCATAGAAGATAAATAGGATGGAGTACCAGAATAAAGTACTTTATGGGTGAGAATCAGGATTGTATAATGAATTTGTGAATTAATGGGAAGCCAGTGGTGTTGAAAGAAGAGAGGTTGAATGCAGTGGCAAGGGCAAAGATGTGAATGGTAATGTTTTGAATTGTCTGGAGGTGGCAGAATGAATGTTGTGGAAGACCAGAGTAAATAGTGTTGTGGTAGTCTAACCTTGATGAGATGAGGGTATATAGAAGCAACATTTGAGAGGAAGTATCGAGGAAATATCTGATGCTTATGAATGGCAAAGAGAATAAAAGCAAGTTTTTGGCCAAGACAGAAATTTGATAGGAGAATTAAAGTTTTTGGTCTAGAATGATACCTAGATATCTAAAATGGGTAACTAAAGGAATGGTGGCATTAAAATGTGTGGAAAAGTGAAGGAGGGTTGAGGGGTAGTATTGCTTGTAATCCAGCAAGCTAAGGTTTGAGCTGGATTTAGGATAAGTTGGCTATCTATGAGACAAGAAGCGATGAAAAGTAAAGCATTATTGAGCTTTTTCAAATCTGTGTTAAGTGAGCTTGTCTTATAGAGCAGTAGGATGTTGTCAGTGTAATAAAAGGCACAAATGCCAACCTCTTGAATCAGGTAAGTCAGAGGACTGAGAAAAATATTGAATATAGAAGTGGGGCCAGAATGGAGCTCTAGGGTAAACCACAGGACAAAGGGTAAACCTAAGAAGTTGAGGAAGGATGGGAGACATGGAATTTGCGACCTTTGATGAATGTGTTAACAATGAATAAATAGTGCCCAAGATACCTATATTTTGTCAGTCTGAAGAGTAGAAGGTCATGGTTGAAAAGGTGAAAAGCTGTAGTGAAATCTAAATAGACTAGCATGATAATGTTACCAGTATCAAAAATTTTGTGAAGTTCACAGAGAAGAGCAGTCTCACAACTGTGACCAAGGTGAAAGCCAGATTGTCAAGGGTGTAAAACATTGTGTAGTTAAGGGTGAAGTTAAGAAGTTGTTTGAAGACTACATGTTCAATGACTTTGGATTCAATAAAAAGGTTTGACATAGAGCAGTAACTAGAAGTCAGTTCACAGTTTAGTTTAGAATTTTTAAGAATTGGCTTTGACTATGTGTTTCCAAAATAGCTGGGAGATCTCCTGAAGAAAGGCTGGTAGAGACCACCTGCAATAGAAAAGGTAAATAATACAGTGTTGGGGAAGAGAGATCCAGGATGAAGGAATAGAATCAAGAGAACAGATTGTAGCTTAGTTGATTTAATGAGCTTAGTAAATGTAAGGAGGAGGAATGAAAATGGAAAAAAAGTCCCAGTGTGGGTTTGAAAAGTTAGTAGTGGATGGAACAATGGATGGGGTAGAAAAGGCTGCAATAGGAGAGAAGTGGAATCCCTCAGAGAAGCTGAGATTATGTGGTATGGTGGAGGTTGTATAGATCTAAATTGATTTAGCTTGTCTACAAGTGAGATTGCAAGGGTGCTGGGGGAGAGAGATCTAAGCAAAGTGATTGCCTTTCCTATGGTAGTAAATTTGTGAAGAACAGAGAAGTTTCTTGGGCCTGTTGATAGCTTCAAGAATCTGTAAGATGTAAAAGTGATTTTTTTTTTTTATTGCTTTATCTGAGTATGGTAAAAACAGTAGGAACTGTGATATGCTGTTATAGATTCTACAGATCTGTGTTTCTTCGCAATCCATTTGGCGTGACAAGTTTGGTGACGAATAAGCACCAAACCAATGTGATACCATTTGTTACATGATGGCAAGATTTATAAATGAGGTGGTGATGTTGAGTTGGAGGAATTCCATAGAGAAGCTTGAGTTTCAAGAAGCTTGGTCAGAGAAGAGAGGATTGAAGGATTGACATAAGGAAAGAGATAGATCCTGGGGTCTAGGTAGAGGGAATTTTGGAGAAAGTTGCAGGGAACTTGGAAAGAGTAAAAGAGATTAATAAATGATCAGACCAGCTTAATGGATTTGAGGAGAAATTGGATAAGTTGAAAGTATCTGAGATAAAGGCAGAAAGAACAAGATCTAGAATTTGACTAGTGGCGAGAGTTGGAAAGTGAATGTATTGGGTAAGATTAAAGTCAGAAAGAAAGTGTCTGTTTTAGAAAGACCATGGGTTGTCAATGTGGAAACTGAAGTCTCCTATAAGTGGAAGATTGGGATTAGTGACCACTGCTATAGACAGAGTTTGTTACAGATATGGCAAGCTAACCTTAGTGGTTCTTGGACTTGGTTACTGTTATGATAAACTTGATGACTGTTGCATTCATGGTTCTTGCAGTTGGTACTGATAATGGTATATTAATTGTGGGTTTTGTTTTACATCTTCCTCCCAGCTCTTTGAAGGGCTTTGTTTCAGCGTGTTTTGCAATCTTCTTCAGCACAGTGAAGAAAAGGGGGGCCAGTCATCCCCCCTCACTGCACCTAGAAAATAAGCAGCAGCAGCAGATTTTATTCGATGGGAAGCCCCCTCCCCCATTTTCTCAGCCGGCAGCCATCTTCCTCCCAGGCCTTTAAAGAGCTTAGTTTCAGCGTGCTCAGCAATCTTTTTCAGCACAGTGAAGAGAAGGGATGCCAGTTGTTCCCCTCATTGCACCTAGAACAGCAGCAGATTCTCTTCGGCGGGAAGCCCCACTCCCTTTTCTAAGCCAGCAGCCATCTTCCTCCCAGCCCTTTAAATGGCTTTGTTTCTGCGTGCTTGGCAATCTTCTTCAACACAGTGAAGGGAAGGGAAACCAGTCATCCCCTCACTGCACCTAGAACAGCAGCAGCAGCAGATTCTCTTCGGTGGGAAGCCTTGCCCCCTTTTTCTCAGCTGGTAGCCATCTTCCTCCCAGCCCTTTAAAGGGCTTTGTTTCAGCATGCTCGGTAATCTTCAGCACAGTGAGGGGAAGGGAGGCCAGTTGTCCCCCTCACTGCACTCCATCTTCAAATGTTTTTCTTTGGTGGGAAGATCCATCCCCTTCATCCCTGGAGCCAGCCATCTCTCTTCAGCCCCTTAAAAGGCTTTGGGTTCCAGCGTATGACTTAGTTCCTCAGCACAGCTAGGAGAAGTGAGCCCAGTCATCCACCCTCACTTCACTGAAACTCCATCGACACAAGTCAGACGCGCAGCTTACAATTTCTCGGCTATTCAACCCTTGCATATTCTGTCTAATCCTTCCTAAGAACACATACCTAATCTCCTCTCACTCTTACTTCTACAAACAGGTCCCATCTGACACTAGCTGTGAAATCTCCTAGAAACAGCCTCCTAACCTTACTGACCTTATATCTAATCTGCTTCAGACTTTGGTCCTGTAGAGCATCAGCCTTTGAAACTATCCCCTCCCACCACTCCTACAACAGGCAAATAAGATTTGACAGTTTCCATCGTCCATATCTTCCCCACAACAATTCCTCAGAGCCAGGCCCTTTTCCGATTCAAGTACTACATACCACCTGCCACCTCTCCAAAACTATTCCCAAAAGACAACGCCTATTGAAAAATATAACACTCACAGGACCCACCTTCATACCAGATTTATATACCATCTCCGGTGCCTATCTTAACATAAGCTCCATCAGAAACAAAGCCCAATTAGTGAAAGATTGGCTAATAGAAACCCAGATAAACATATTATTCTTGACTGAAATCTGGCTCATATCAGACAACAATAAATATATACAAGCTGACTATCTAAATATTATATAGAGCCACCAAAAAGATATTCACAAAACAAACCAAAACAGAGACTATATAGACAGACAACGACATAATTATCAATATCTTACCTAATGGCTTCAAAATTATCCCTCTCTCCAGAAACTTTAGAAGAGGAGATGATATTGCCATTATCCTTAGGGATCACTTCAACTTCAAGATCAAAGACACCAAATCAAAGGAAGATTTAGAAATATTTTCCTGCAACCTCTCAAAGCATGATCTTACAAACCACTTAATCACCACTCTGTTTTACATTCTTCCAAACAAATGGAATAAAGCCAGTGAGGACTTCTTCAAATTTCTCCTACTAAATGCATCCAATGAAAAGTACAGTCTGTTACCTGGTGGCATCAACCTCCACCTAGAGCAGTGGTCTCAAACTCGCGGCCCGGGGGCCACATACGGCCCGCCAAGTACTATTTTGAGGCCCTCAATACGTTTATCATAATCACAAAAGCAAAATAAAAGTTTCTTGATCCTATGTCTCTAGCTATAAATTACAATATTATTATTAGGACTTAGCCAAAAGGAAAGATTTATAAACTATAAACCTTGTAACCCATTCTGAGCTACTGGGAGGATGGGATAGAAATTGAATTAAATAAAATAAAGAGTTTTACCTCATGCAAAATTGTCATTTCTTTAATAAGACATTAACTATTTTTTTTCTGAAGCCCTCCAAGTACCTACAAATCCAAAATGTGGCCCTGCAAAGGGTTTGAGTTTGAGACCACTGACCTAGAGCAATAAGATACCCCAACAGTAAAAGATGTATTCTTTTTCATGACATCCTGGGATTCTCTACCCCTACCACCCACCAGAAAGGTCACCATTTAGACTTAATCTTCTCGTCCATAGACCTCTCCTCCTCACATATCAACGTAACCTGGACTGACAACATCTGGTCGCACCATCTAATGGCTAACTTTCAAATCCTGTGGAACAACACTCCTCCCCCCCCCCCCAGTATAACAATAAAATTAAGAAAAACCCAACCACAAGTTTTAGATCTTCTCTAAATTCCACAGAATTTTGGTCCCACTTTGACACACTATTCAATTTTAACAATGAAAAGTTCAACTCTAATTGGATCAACTTTAGCAAGTTTCCAAGTTTAATATATATTTGATTGATCGCTTTATCAATTTCAAAGCGATTAACACAAGTTTAAAATTACAATATATAAAATTTACAAAAAACAAACAAGCACGACAGAACAATTTCATTACAGGACAAATCGGAAACATTAGGGTAAGTAGGGGGAGAAATTACAATATATTTGAGCAAAGTAAAAAACAAATAAGGGAAAACACATATGGGTGGGATAAAAGGGGAAAAGATTAAAAAAAAATTATTCTAGCATAAAATAAATCGATTCTGAAACTTGTAAAGATTTAAAAGAAAAAACCGAATAAAATTTAAATAATAAAAGCGTCGCTAAATAAAAAAGTTTTAAGATTACTTTTAAATTTGTCCAAATTAGTTTCTTCACGTAAATAGATAGGGAGAGAATTCCAGGTTTGGGGCGCTGTAACTGAAAAGATATATTGTCGACGTGTATTAATTATTTTTAATGAAGGAATTGTTAATAAGCGTTGTTTATCTGATCTTAAAGTTCTGTTAGAAGAATAAGGAATTAGTAATTTATAAATGAATGCCGGAGATTTAAAATGAAGGGATTTAAATGTAAGTAGGCAGAGCTTATAGATTATTCTGTGGGCCACAGGGAGCCAATGGGCCTCCTTGAGGAGAGGAGTGATATGATCAAATTTTTTTGCTTTTGTGATAAGTCTGATAGCTGTATTCTGTATGATCTGCAAACGCTTGATCTCCTTTTGGGCGATACCTTGAAATAGGGCATTGCAATAATCTAATTTGGATATAATGAAAGAATGAATGAGAATCTTTAATGAAGTGGTATCGAATGATTTAGAGATTGATCGTATTTGTCTAAGTCTGAAAAATGAAGATTTAATGACGCTATTGATGTGGTCGTGAAAGGAAAGTTTGTTATCGAGAATAACTCCGAGAATTTTGGTTTTTTGTACCACTTGTAAAGGAAATCCAAGAATGGAAATTGGTGAGATAAAGGTTGGATTATCTTTCCAGGGAAAGAGTAGTATATTTGATTTAGTGATATTAAGTGCTAAGCGATTCATGTTTAACCAGTGGTGTACTTTTTCAAGTTTATTATTGATTAGAGTTATATCAGAAAAGTTATTAGGGTCGATTGGATGTAAAAGTTGTATATCGTCGGCGTAGGCGAATGTAGTAAAGCCGATGGATTGACATAAAGTCAATAAAGGTGCCAGAAATATATTAAATAAAAGAGGAGATAATATTGAACCTTGAGGTATACCATGCTGAGAGGAGAAAGAGTCAGAAGTCATGTTATTAAAGGAGACCACGGAAGTACGATTTGTGAAATAAGATTGGAACCAGGCTAACACTTGATCTGAAATCCCTATTGATTGAAGTCTGTCTATTAATAATTCATGGTCAATTGTATCAAAGGCCGCCGAGAGGTCTAAGGAAGCTAAAAGAACTGACTGATGGTGGTCCAAGAAGTAGTGAATGGAAGTTGTCATACCAATTAAGGAGTGCTCGGTGGAATGATATTGTCTAAAGCCTGTCTGATTTGGATGAAGGATGTTAGTTTTTTCAATGAAGTCGGATATCTGATTGAATACAACCTTTTCAGTCAATTTAGCTAAAAATGGAATATTAGCTATGGGTCTATAGTTTGTACAATCTCCAGCACTGATTTTTTGATTTTTTAAGATGGGGTGAATAATTGAATGTTTCCATTCGCTTGGCATGATGCCTAGTGTTAAACTTTCACTGACTAAAGTATGTATTGATGGACCGAAAATATGAAAAAAACGTTTAAGTAGAAAAGGAGGAATGGATTCAGTCTTAGAGCCTTTTATATTAATAGAATTTATGATAGATTTCAATTCCGTTAAACTAGGAATGTTAAAGGAGGAGCATCTGGAAGAGAATGAGATGTCATCAGTAGTTGTTGGGATAGATTTGGAGGTTGAGTTTATTATGAAGGTTGATCTAATGTCATCTATTTTTTTAATGAAATGAAGCGCAAGATCATTGGCTGTGAGATTAATCTCGATGTTTAAGTTTTTTTGTTTATTAGAATAAAGAATTGAATTTATTATGCGATATAAAGAAGAGGAGTTTGGAGCTTTTTGAATTAATCCTGAAAAATATTTAGTTTTTGCTTGATTTATCTTTGTTTTATAGAAATTGGATTGGGTCTTAAATGATTCGTAATTCGATGGTGATTTAACTTTCCTCCATTTGCGTTCGTGAGATCTTAATTGCCGTTTGATAAGGTTGAGTTCAGCTGTGTACCAAGGATTAAAGTTTTTTTTTGCCGGGATGATTTTTGTCTGTTGTGGGGCTACTTTGTCTAGTAATTGTAGTGTGTATTAGACAAAATTGTACCCCTAAAGAAAGGAAAAAAGAGACGACACATAATTGATGGCTGGTACGACACAGAACTAACAACACTACAACAAAAGACACAACAACTAGAAAGAATATGGAACAAAACAAAGAACGAAAAGGATAAAGCAATATGGAGATTTAAGATAAACGAGTACAAAAGAATTACTAAGGAAAAACGATGTACCTTCTACTCTAACAAAATAGGATCCTCCACAACTAATAGCAAAGAACTCTTCAGATTAATTAACACCCTATTTAAGATAGACCACCTCAAAAGATCCTCCTCCACCCAATTACCATCTTCAAAAAACTTTGCCTATTACTTCAAAACAAAAGTTCTCAAACTTAGAATCTGCTTCCAAAATTCCTCACTAAACTACCCCCTATACACACACAGAAACAACCCCAGCAGATGGGTACTGAAATCACTTCAAAAACCCCAACTGGTTCCAATTTCTCAAGCTTTATAAAAAAAATATGCCAGTTCTTACTGCCACCTAGACAACTGCCCACCCATAATCATGAAATCAGCCCCCAGCTCCTTCAAGACCATGTTTTTCGACTGGATTTCACTTCTAATGTCTAACGGTGAATTTCCAACTGACCTCAGCCACATCCTCATCACACCCATCGCAAAAACCATAAAGATCCCATATCTACAATCACCAACTACAGACCCATAGCCAACATCCCCTTCTTTACCAAATTGATGGAAGGGCCGATCAACACCAATCTGATGACCTATCAGGAAAAATTTTCAATACTGTACGAATATCAATCAGGATTCTGTACACACTAAAGCACTGAAACAGCCATAGCCTCTATTGTGGACTGCATTTCCCACATACTCAGCTCAGGGAACTTTGCACTAGTTCTCCAATTCGACCTGATAGACCACAACATACTACTAAGCTATCTAGATGCCGTAGGCATCTCTGGCCACGTGTTAAATTGGTTCAAAGGCTTCCTCAAAAACTGATCCTACCAAGTCATCAGTGAACAAGCGTACTTACAATCTTGGACCAACTCCTGTGGCTCCCCACAAGCTCCTCACTATCACTAACCCTATTCAATCTATACATGTCTTCACTAGGCTATGAACTATCCAAACTAAATCTCCAAACATATATATACACGCTAATGATGTCACAATCATCATCCCCTTCTCTATACTATTGACTGAACCCAGATACTTCATTTCATGGGCAATGGACAAAAATTTCAGACTAAAACTAAACTCCTAATCTGTATCTTGCCTCGTTAGCATTTCTCTTTTTGTACTTATTGAATATTAAAATCAATAAAATCTTCAAACTAAAACAAAAAACTAAACCCCCCAAAAAACAAAATATTCATGGCTACCCCAACGAAGAAATACAAAGTACCATCAATCAGCTTACAAGGGAGAAACTTTCCTATTAATCCCACTATAAAAATCCTCAGAGTGACCTTAGATCAACAACTGACATTCGACGCCCACACCGACATCTTAGTAAAAAAAAAAAAAATGCTTCTGCCTATTATGGAAACTATGTACAATAAAATCATATTTCAATTTTGCATCGTTCAGACTGTTAGTACAATGACTAATCCTAAACTCACTGGATTACTGTTACATAGAAACATAGAAACATAGAAATAGACGGCAGATAAGGGCCCACGGCCCATCTAGTCTGCCCACCTTAATGTCCCTCCCCTACCTTTGCCCTGTGAATAGATCCCATGTGCTGATCCCATTTGGCCTTAAAATCAGGCACGCTGCTGGCCTCAATCACCTGTAGTGGAAGACTATTCCAGCGATCAACCACTCTTTCAGTGAAAAAGAATTTCCTTGGTGTCACCTCGTAGTTTCCCGCCCCTGATTTTCAACGGATGCCCTCTTGTTGTCGTGGGACCCTTGAAAAAGAAGATATCTTTCTCCGCCTCGATGCGGCCCGTAAGATACTTGAACGTCTCGATCATGTCCCCCCTCTCTCTGCGCTCCTCGAGCGAGTATAGCTGTAATTTGTCAAGCCGTTTTTCGTATGGTAGATCCTTGAGTCCCGAGACCATCCGGGTGGCCATTCTTTGCACCGACTCCAGTCTCAGCACATCCTTGCGATAATGCGGCCTCCAGAATTGCACACAGTATTCCAGGTGGGGCCTCACCATGGATCTATACAATGGCATAATGACTTCCGTCTTACGACTGACGAAACACAGCCATACGACTGATTTTTGACCTGAAAAAATCTGACCACATCACTCCATATTTAAAAAAACTGTACTGGCTACCAGTCGAGGCCAGAATAATTTTCAAATTTGGTTGCCTATGCTTCAAAACACTATTTGGAACTGCACCCACCTACCTTCTGAAACACTTTGTTCTCCAAAACAAACTCCGCCTCTCACACAGAACACTATTATTCGCCTTTCTGAATCCCAAAGGATGCCAAGTCAAAAGATTCCTTGACAAGACACTTTCCTTCAAAGCAGGAATCTGGAACAATAAGCTAAGTAACTTACTCTTTAACTCATCATCATACCAATCATTCAGAAGATCATGGAAAATCCATTTATTTGACAAATTCTTTTAAACTTCCTCAAACGATTTCCTCTACATCTACTTGCATGCTCCTGCCTTCTGATATATATAATTATGTTACACGCCTTTTTGTTTACTCCTACTTCATGCTCTTAATATAACTTTGCTGCATTCCTGCAGCCTCTCTTGTTGTAAACCATCTTGAACTGAAATATATGACGGGATATAAATAAAGCTATTATTATTATTATTCACAGTATCTGCCAGTAGAGAGTCAGTGTATGTGCCCAGGAATGTTGAGAGATAGAATTCCTCAAGACTCAAGAGAGGGTGAACTTCAAGGAATGGGGAGAGTGAGAGAAAGAGGATACTGGGAAAGAGGGAGGATGTAAGATAAGAGGGGGGATGAGGAGGGGGAAAGGAAGGGAGATAAAGAATAAAGAGAAGAAGAAGAGGTGGAAACAAAAAGAGAGAAGGGAAGGAGATAAAGATGAGGAGGAAAAATGAATAGAAAGGGGAAGGAGTAGAGAGAAAGAAAGAAAAAAGGGGTGGTATGGAGGAGATAGTAGAAAGAATAGATGGATGATGAAAGATGAGCAAAAGAGGTGAAGAATGAAGAAATTATAGTGAAATGAACAAGAGTGAGTGAGTGGGGAGGAATTATGTATATGGGGAATTGAGAGGTAAGAGGGGAGTAGGAAGGGAGGGAGAGAAAAATGGGGAAGTATAGGTGAGATAAAGGAAAACGATTACATGTAAAAGAAATTGAACTTATAACAGAAGCAAAAGAAAGTTGACAACAGGATAGAAAAATCTAGAGGAAATGCTGAGAGAATAAAATGAATAGCAGAAGAAATAAAAAAAATAGAGCAGAAGAAATAAAAACGTAGAGCTCAGGAAAAACATTTATCTCCAGGTAGCAATCCTGCTACCCAAATAAATACCAGTGATTAGGGTTATCTCTGGATTTTCTGCAGCATTATTTGGATAGTGCTGCTGAAATTCCATGCAGACTGGATAAGGGTCAGGGTTGTCTGAGGGCAAAGACAAGATAGAGTGGCAAATTATCTGAACACTTGCAATATTCAGCACTATTATCCAGATAACTTAGAAGAGTGAAAAGGATGTCCTTAATTATCTAGGTAATGGGGCATTCACTGCAATATCCAGATGTTTAGTACCAATATCTGTATATTGGCTGGCACTGAATATTCAGGCATATGTTTACATGCTATAGCTATTGTTTAAAACAAATATGGAGCACTGACCTGTTAGAAATAAGAGTGGAGAGGAAACATGAATAAAAGGAAAACTCCAATAGTATGAAAGTGAATGTATGGATTTCAGTGTCAAAAGGGGGGGGGGGGGGAGAAAGAGAGAAAGCTAATCAATGCCAGTTTGAAGGAGAGAAAAAATTCACCTACCTCACCACTTAATCTGAGCTCCCTACACCTTGCCCCTCTGAACAAAGCAGGGAAACTGTGCCCATGCAACTAAGGTGTCTGATTGATTGATATCCACATCACAGTTGTCCAGCAGTATGGATTTAATATCTAACCGGGTCTTTCAGAAGACTGGAGTCTTAGCAGCATGGGTTACTAAATCCAAAGAAAGGAACCTGGGTTGTCTGGAAAGTTTACATATTATGACATTGGTGCTGATTTTTTTAAAAGGTATTCCAACCTTCTAAATGTCCCATATTCTAACAGTTGGTGCACTATGGAGTACATTATGTCTTAGCTTGGGGTGGAAAAAAAAAACAAAGGGACAGTTTTCATTAGATTTTTACAGGCAAAATCGTCACAAAAGAATATTCTGAGAACAGGGTGTTCTCTCCTTGTACTTAAATCTGAAAAATAAAACCCACACACAAAATAATTTCTGAAAATAATTTCTGGCCCCCAATTTTTTTTTCTATGGAGGGGCTATTTGTTGCATGTGAAGACAGTTAACTTAAAAGTCCCCTTATAAAAGGGTTTGGGATGCTATGCTGGGGAAATTAGGGGAGTCCTTGGCTTTATTGTATAATATGAACCTTTGAAGGGAAACAGAATTTTACCCTCTGCAGAATAACTTCATCAACCTCAGCTTCCTGCGTCTGTTCCGAGCAGCAAGACTCATCAAGCTTCTTCGTCAAGGTTATACCATCCGTATCCTTCTCTGGACCTTCGTTCAGTCATTCAAGGTAAGAAGTGGTAAGCCTTAGAAGATTAGAAAGTTTATTTTTTAAACTTTGTAACTATAGCTCTTACTTTAGAAGCATCTATGTATATAAATTGCAACCTTTATATTTGTAGAACACATATACTTTTATAAAACTATTACTTGTAGATCCACAGGATGCATTGCTTTATAGGGAGTATGTGGTGGGAGTGGGGAGTTTGATTCAGATGTGGTCTTGGTGATCCCTAAAAATAGACATGTAGTTCCAAGTTTACAGTGGGGAAAATACATCTGTTTTTAAATTATTTTCATGCCAGCTTTAGCAAGACACATGAAAGTGCCCCAAAAAGGGGCAGATGTGAAATAGCATTGAACCACCTCCAAGCATCTACTCCTAATCGCATGCAGCCTCTCCCCCCTCCCCCTCCCCATTCCATCCCTGCCATCTATCTGGAGTGTTCCTGGTGTATAAAGTGGGCTTCAAAATGACACTGGTCAACCCCAACTGAATGTCTTGCAGTACTATTGCTAAGAGTCATGCTTCCTTGCATTTCCCCATCACATCCATAGCACCGAGCGGTGTTCTTCAACATGCCTTTCCACTGCCATTTTGGCCTGCCCCTAGGAAAAAGTATGCTACATTTTAAGGGTAAGTTAGATGTGCATCTCCTTATGAGTGGCATAAAATGACATGGGTAAGGGTAAGCTAGATACACATCTCCTTATGAGAAACTTAGAGTGATATGGGGACTAAAACTATGCCTGGGTACACCTGGCTGGGCCTCCGCGTGTGCGGATCGCCAGACTTGATGGACCTAGGGTTTGTTCCGGAGATGGCATTTCTTATGTTCTTATAAATAAAGACTAAAGGATAAATATTCAACTGGTGGCAGTCAGTGGTTTATTGGCTGCTGCCAGCATTAGCCCTGAATATTCAATGCTGGACCATGTTCAGAAACCAGCATTAAATATTTGGGCAGCTAGCATTTATGTAATTAAGTGCAATATTCAGCACTTAGCCACCATAAGGTGAACTGCATAAAGATAGGACTGCATTGTATGCGATTAAGCACTGGATATCAACACTTAACTGCATTAAAGGGTCATGGATTTGATATACTGCCTTTCTGTGTGGGTACTGTAACGTGCTTTACATATACCACAGACAGGTACTTTTTTCTGTCTCTAGTGGGCTCACAGTCTGCCCCTGGACCACCCACAAATTACCTGCAGGTATTCAGTGGCACTAATCGATTGAGTGCTGCTCAGTATCTACAGTCAGCCCTGAATAAGTGATTTAAATGGCCAGGAGCCTGTCCTGGCTGTTTAAATTGCTTTGAATAAATGACCTAAATAAATAAATGATTTAAGTTAAACCTGTCTCAGTGCAGGGGTAATTTTGTGCAAGAATCTTCAGGTAGGCATTTTTTTGTAAAGAATCATATATTGTCTTTATAAAATAGGTATAAAATACGTGCCTCTGCTTTTCCTTTCTAGGCATCTGAAGGGCAATTCTGTAAAGAGGCACTTACAGTAGTGATTCCCAAACCTCTTACTATGGTAGAGCCCCTAAAATATTTTTTCATACATCAAGGAACTCTCAATTTATGCAATATAAACAGGAACTTAATTATAAGTCTATTTTTTGGGAGTGGATTCAGGAAGCGACACATTTATTCTTTGCAATCCTCCCACCCAACCCCCACAGTGGCTGGCAGGGATGCTCAAGCCCCACTAGCCAAAGAAGTCCATTGCCCAAACCCCTCCCCCCCATGCTGCCTGAGCAGCGAGAAAGTCAGCATGCTTCAACCACTGATCCTGGTAGTCCTGTGTATGCTCAGTTCATGCTGCTGAACTAAGCATGTGTGGGAGTGCCAGTGTCAGCAGCTGACACATACCACTAACTTCCCATTGCTCAGGCAGCATGATAGGGGGCTCGGGCAGTGTGCCTCATCAGCTGCTGGGTCTTGAGCATTCCCTACATCAATTCCACGAGTGTCACAATTTTGGAGGGAGCTTGTGTCCAATGTGAAGAGTCCTAGGTGCCCAAGACTCCTTGTTGCTATGCTGCTGAATATAAAATATTTTCATCACAATTTCTTGAAGAGAGTTTGGTTCCATGAAACCTGCTTTGGGAATCACTGTGCCCAGAGGGTCCCATATGGAGCCTATTCTATAAAGGAAAGTAGTTAGCATATGGTGGAATTGCTTACCTGTAATGGGTTTCTCCATAGACAGAAGTGGAACATAGCCACATTAGATGGTGATGACATTTTGATGACTCCATGATACCAGAGCTCTCTCTTACATCAAAATAAATTTTTTGGTTTCTGATTATGCATAAGTATTCCCACATTTACCAGGATTCTCCTTACCTCGGTTAATATTGTTTCATTGTGCAGCCACCTCTCATCGCATCTAAAGAAATATATAGCAGAATTATAAAACATACAGAGAAGGGCAACAAAAATGATAAAAAGGATGACTTTGAGTAAAAGACTAAAGTGGATAGGGATCTTCAGCCTTGAGAAGAGACGGCTCAGGGGAGATATGATAGAGGTCTATAAATACTGAATGGAATGGAATGGGTAAATGAATCGCTTGTTTACTCTTTCCAAAAATACTAAGACCAGGGGGCATGTAATGAAGATACTAAGTAGTAAATTTAATAGAAACCGGAGAAAATATTTCTTCACTCAACGTGTAATTAAACTCTGGAATTCGTTGCCAAAGAATGTGGTGAAAGCAGTTAGCTTAATAGGGTTTAAAAAGGTTTAGATAATTTCTTTAAGCATACGTCCATTGTTAAGATGAACTTGGGGAAGTCCACTGCTTATTCCTAGCATAAACAGCATAAAATCAGTTTTACTCCTTGGGATCTTGCCAGGTAATTGTGACCTGGGTTGGCCACTGTTGGAAACAGGATACTGGGCTTGATGGACCTTCGGTCTATCCCAGTATGGCAACTCTTATGTTTTTATGTTATGTTCTTATCTTAGCTGCTGGCCTAAGAAGTGTAATATGGTGTTGCTAATTCCCCTGCTGTCTATGAAGAATCCCTGTTAAAGGTAAGCAACTCCACTTTCCCTGTAGACAAGCAGAGGAAATGCAGACACATTGGATGGTGAATACAAACCTGAGGGTCGCTATCATATTCTGTGTCTCTGTGACCTGTGAGACTTTTGGGTGGATGGAGATGAAGAAAACTAATACGCAAAGAGATAACATTGCTTGCTTAAAGCAAAATCCTTTTGACAAGCTGTGGTCTAAGCAGTAAAGCTTGGTGAAGGTATGAACTGATGACCAGATCACTGATTTCCAAATATCCATCACTGATATGGCTCTGAGAAAATGGGCTGTCACTCTGCAGGTAGGGATACCTCAGTATGTTGATAGTAGAATGCAATACAGCCCAAATTCCAGGTTGATATTGTGAGTTTAGCTGTTGGAAAACCAGGATTATAGGGATTAAAAGTGTAGAAGAGGATGGCGCTCTCAATCCAGTGGGTAAAACTTCTGCTGGCAATGAGTGTAATGGTGAAAAGAAAATGGGAAGCATAATCAACTGACTGAGATGGAATTCAATGATGATCCTGAGGAGAAAATATGTAGGCTTACCGATTTGGGGAAGAATTGCGTTTAAGGTGGATAAGTGACTAATATTTAAAGTGCATTAATTCTTCTTTAAGATATTATAGTAAGATGGAAAACAGTTTTTCAAGTAAGGTACTTGAGAAGGGATCAACTCACCAATTTGCTTCATTTCTTTGAAGGTGTGAACATAGTAAATGACAGCAGATTAAGACCTGAACTATTAATTCAGTCTGCCTAACAGTCACACTGATTATCAGTTCATGATTAAATTGTCTCTTTTAGCATATCTGGGACACAGAATATAGAGGTCTGCCCTGCACTATCCTTATTTTCCAACTACTAGAGTTGCTATCGAAGCCTACTCCATCCTATCTGAACCATCTTGTCATTTGCGGTACACAGCCCACAGAAGTCTGTCCAGCACTGTCCTAACATTCTATATTACTGGAATTTCCATTGAAGCTCTCACAAGTCCATCTTAAACAGAATTGCCATATAAGGGACACAGACCATACAAGTCAGCTCAGTACCGGCCTTAGTTCTTCACAGCCAGAGTTGCCCTCTAAGCATCACTTGACACATCAAGCACACATGCATCCATTTTAAGTTTTGTTTTTATAGCATTCATTTTCTAATTAGAGAGCCTCTGTGTTCATCCCATTTTTGAATTCTGTAACAGTTTTCAACTCCATCACTTCCCTCAGGAGAGCATTCTAGGCATCAACCACCCTCCATGAAAAAGAGTTTTCTGACATTACTCTTAAGTCTGCCACCACTGAATCTCAATTCATGTCCTCTAGTTTTACCATTTTCTTTTCTTGGGAAAAATGTGTTTCTATATTAATACCTTTCAAATATATAAACATCTGTATCATGTCTCCCCTATCCCTCCTGTCCTCTGGAGCATGCATAATCAGGTCTTTTAGTCTCTTCTTGTCTTTTGGTGCAAACGCCATATCATTTTTGTCTCTTTCCTCTTTTTTTCAAGTCTTTACATCCTTAGCCAGATATGGCCTCCAAAACTGAACACAATACTCCAAGTAGGGCCTCACCAACAACTTGAACAGGGCACCAACACCTTCTTTCTTTTGCTGGTTACGCTTCTCTCTATATAGCCTAGCATCCTTTTGGATATGGCCAACCCTTGTCACACTACTTAATTGTCTTCAGATCCTCAAACACTATCACCCTAAGGTCCCTCTCCCTATATGTACATATCAGCCTTTCACTTCCTAGTATATATGGCTCCCTTATTTTACTCTCCAAGTACATCACTACACTTCTTTGCATTGAATTTTAATTGCCAAACATTAGACCACTATAACTTTTGCAGATCCTTTTTCATGTTTTCCACTCCCTCTTGGCATCACCTGCAAAAATGTAAACCTAACCCTTCAACAATGTTGCTTGCAAATATATTCAACAGAATCAGCACCAGCATCAATCCTTGAGGCACTCCACTACTCACCTTTCCTTTCTCCAAGTGAATTCCATTAACTATCACCCTCTGGCATCTATCTATCAACAAGTTTCTAATCAAGTGCACCACTTTGGGTCCTTTCTTCAGCATGCCAAGTTTATTCAAGAGCCTTTTATGAGGAACCATGTTAAAGGCTTTGCTGAAATCTAAGTAAATTACATCTAGTACACATCCTCAATCCAGTTCTCTGGTCACCCAGTCAACAAATTAAATCAGATTTATTTGGCATGGCTTACCTTTGGTAAAACCATGTTGCCTTGGATCTTGTAACCCATTAGATTTCAGGAAATTCACTATCCTTTCCTTCAGCAATGCTTCAAATACAGAAATGAGGCTTACCAGCCTGGAGTTTCCAGTTTCTTTTCTTTCGCCACTTTTCTAAAGAGGGACCACATCTGCCCTTCTCCAATCCCGCAGAATCTCTCCAATCTTTAAAGAGGACCCACCGTAACATAAACATAAAATTGGCTTATAGACCCCCATAACCATGAGGATCTATGCGGTTTACAAAAGATTAACTTATATCACAAATAGAACATAAGAACATAAGGTCAATGACCTGTAGTGATCTATTACTCATTATACCCCTGGATCCCCTTTCCCTTCAAAAACTCATCCAATCCCTTTTTGAAACCCAAAATCGTACTCTGCTCAACCACCTCCTCTGGAAGCGCATTCCAAGTGTCCACCACCCTCTGGGTGAACAATGAAGAAAATTAATTACCCCAAAATCTAGAAAATAAATAAGTCTTCAAATGCCTTCTGAACTCCAAGAATGACATAGATACAAAGAATAGTTGCCTAAAATCTTTATCCCAAAGAGCAGCCTGATATGACAGTAAGTTTATGATGCCTTTTAAATTTGCAACCCTTCACTGATGGCTAAATGAAAAAAGCACAAGCTTTGCGAGAATATTTTGGATTAGGAACTGTAAATACATCTAACAGATAAGAGGGTGCCTGGCCTGTTATGATTCTATAGTAAATACAACCAAACTTGAAAATGATACATGCCTCCATGGGCAGCCCGTGCAATTTGCGATAAAAGGGAGATATTTTTTCAAATCATAAATTAGTCTCACCGTTGTGTTCTGTATGAGTCGTAGTCTGGAAATATTCTTCTATACCCCTGCTAGATAGACTATATTGCAATAGTCTAGATCACTGTTCTTCAACCGCCGGATCGGTGCTGGTCCGCAGCAAATTTCTGCTGGTCTGCGGAGGGCCGGTGAGATTGACACAGTTAAATTTCCTGTCAGGCATCTCTTCCCCTTTCCCTTCCAGGGCTGGCGTTAGGATTGGCTGCGGTACTGCTACAACAGACAGCAAAAAGAAACATAGAAGCCGCAGGACTTTTCCTCTTGCCTGCTTCGCAATAGGCTCTGCCGATCTTGATCCCGCTCCCCACTCCCCCCTCCCCCCTCTGAAGTGACTTTCTGTGTTTGAGGGACAGAATTGAGACCAGCAGAGCTTATAGCGAATAGCAATGCAGGCAAGAGGAAAGGTCCCGCAGCTTCTGTCTTCGTTCTAGCTGTCTGATTTAGCAGGACCACAATTGAAGGCAGTGCTGATAGCAATCGAGTTCGGGAGAGACATCCCTAAGCCCCATGAAATGGGTGGCTCCCCTGCCACTGCAGTTCAGCGCTTGTCTGAGGCAAGTCCCAGCGAGCAGGGGAGGCAGGCAGCAGCATTATTGGGCTTAACTCTGAATGAAGAACAAGCTTTTCAAGTTGCTTCCAGAGTTCTGGGCAAGGGAACTGTAAGTAAACTGATGCGAGTTAAGAACCAGGCTGCTTCCGATTTAGTGTCAGTTATGGTGAGACCAGCCATTGTGATACTGGAGTCACTCTGGGGCCAGCAGCCAAGGGAGGGAATAAGAGATACTGGATTCCCACATGTTGTTGGAAGGGGATGGTAGACCCGGGGGGGGGGGGGGTGCATTGGTGTGACAGAAGGGAGATGGTGAATCCCCTTGGGGGAGGATAGTTATTGGAACTAGGTGGGAGTTGGAAGAATAGGGACACAAAGACAGATGCTGGACCTTGCAGGGGGCAGAGAGACATGCTGAACAGGAGGGTGGAGTATGAAGTAAGTATGAAGTATGATGTTGGACATGGGTAGAAGGAGTAGAGAGACAGAGGGATATGCTGGACATCGTGAAGGGGGAATAGGGAGACAAGGAGAAGATGCTGAATAAGGAATAAGAGAGCAAATAGAATGCTAGGTATAATCAAGAAAGGTATTAAAACCAGAACGAAAGAAGTTATCCTTCCGCTGTATCGGGCAATGGTGCGCCCACATCTTGAGTACTGCGTCCAGTATTGGTCACCGTACCTTAAGAAGGATATGGCATTGCTCGAGAGAGTTCAGAGGAGAGCAACACGACTGATTAAGGGGATGGAAAGCCTTTCATATGCTGAGAGATTGGAAAAACTGGGACTCTTTTCCCTAGAAAAGAGAAGATTAAGAGGGGATATGATAGAGACTTACAAGATCATGAAGGGCATAGAGAGAGTAGAGAGGGACAGATTCTTCAAACTTTCAGAGAATAAAAAAACAAGAGGGCATTCGGAAAAGTTGAAAGGAGGCAAATTCAAAACTAATGCTAGGAAATTCTTCTTTACACAACGGGTGGTGGACACCTGGAATACAATTCCAGAGGAAGTTATAGGGCAGAGTACAGTACTGGGGTTTAAGAAAGGTTTGGACAAATTCCTGCTGGAAAAGGGGATAGAGGGGTATAGATAGAAATTTACTGCACAGGTCCTGAACCTGTTGGGCCGCCGCGTGAGCGGACTGCTGGGCGCGATGGACCTCGGGTCTGACCCAGCGGAGGCATTTCTTATGTTCTTATGTTCTTATGAGGGAGTAGAGTAATGGAAGGTATCTGCTGGATTAAGATGGGGAAAAGAGGGGAGGTACTGGAATACGTTCAATATAAAATCATAACTGAGGCTTATGTGGATAGGATTAGATGGTTTGTGGGGACCGAGCTTGCAGAGACAGGGCGGAAATGTGTTTTTTTAAAATTTCAGTCTTAGTAGTTTGCCGGTCCACAAAATAATTATTTTATTTCTGCCGGTCCACAGGTGTAAAAAGGTTGAAAAACACTAGTCTAGATGTCTCAAAACCTGTGACTGAACCAGTGGCTTAATTTTAGTGATATTAAAATAAGCTTTCACAGTCCGCAATTTCCATAAAATGTGGAAAGCCTTGCAAACTATCATGCCAACTTGTATCTGCAAGTCTAATTCTGATCCAAAGTAACTCCCAATATTTTAACCGAACAACAAACAGGATATAGCATAGTCTTGATTTAATAGTATCTTCATATAACAATCAAGACTGTGCAATATCCTGTTTGTTCTTCGGTTAAAATATTGGATCCTGTCTGGTCAATTTTTCAAGTTGTTCTTAAACATGTTCTTCTGTGAATGGTGTGATATTCACTCCATTCTCATGTGTACTTTTGCTAGTTGTGGTCTTGGCCAGAATTTTCTTCCATGAATTTGTTTAACACATTTGCTTTTTCGTCACCACTCTCTACATTAGCAGTTCATAGCTTCTTTTAGTCTCACAATTCCATTTTTACCTTTTCTCCTTGCATTAACATATCTGAAAAAAATTTTCTCTCCTCTTTACATGTATAGCCATTTGCTCTTCTGCTTATGCTCTCGCCAGATGTATATCTCTCTTGACTTCTTTCAGTTTCATCAGATATTGCTTTCTGTATTCCTCCTCTTGAGTTGTTTTGTATTTCATGAATTATAGCTCTTTCACTTATTTTCTCAGCCACTTGTTTGGAGAACCATATCAGTTTCCTTTATCTCTTGGTTTTATTTATTCTCTTCACGTAAAGGTCAGAAGCATTTTTATAGCTCTTTTCAGTTTGGACTACTGTTTTTCCACTTCTCATATGTCATCTCATCCTATCAGCTCTTTCTTAGGTACTATTCTGTTTTACTAAAGTCAACATGTTTGAAATTCAGCACTTTGATTTTTTTGTGGCTGCCCTCCACTTTAGCTGTTACATCAGACCAAACTGTTTGTTGATTACTACTGCCCAGGTGGACACCCTCCCAGATATTAGATATACTTTCCTCATTTGTGAGCAACAGATCCAGCTTTGTTCTTTCCCTCGTAGGTTCCATTACTATTTGTTTGAGCAGAGCACTTTGAAAGGCATCCACATTCTCTACTTCTTTCTGATTCTGTATTTTCCATCTTCTGGATATCTGCAACCAGATCTTTTTCAAGTTGCTCTGATTGTGATGAAGGTCTGTAGACAACACCCATGTAGAAAGAGTTTCTATATTCTCTTTTCAAAGCGATCCATATCACTTCTTCCTTCCACAAGGCCCCCTGCAGTTCAGCTGCTTCAATATTGTTTCTCACATATTGAGCTACTCCTTCACCATTTCAATCATCTCTGTCCTTCCTTAAAGCACAGTTACTTACCGTAACAGGTGTTATCCAGGGACAGCAGGGATATTCTCACATGTGCAGATGGGTGATATCATCCACGGAGCCCCGGTCCAGACACTTTAAAAGTGCATCGCCACTTTAAGAAATTTAGAAAGTTCACGATAGCTTGAACCGCGCATGCATGAGTGCCTTCCCGCCTTTAAGGAAAATAAATTTTGTAGTACTGACTGGCCAAAGTTCCCATCCCTTCTGGAAAAAATTCCAGGCAATAATGTGAGGTGAACGTAAGAACCGAAGACCAAGTAACAGCTTTGCAGATTTCATTCATAGGAGTAGAATGAAGGAAAGCTACTAAAGCTGCCATAGCCCAAACTTTATGGGCTGTGACCCGACTCTCCAGTTGCAGCCAGCCTGAGCATAACAGAACAATATGCAAACAGCCAACCATTTGGAAATCGTTCTCTTGGAAACAAGATGCCCCAATTTGTTAGGACCAAAGGAGATGAAAAGTTGATGAGATGTCCTGTGCGGCTTTGTTCTGTCGAGATAATAGCCAAAGCCCACTTACAATCCAGAGTGTGAAGAGCCATTTCTCCTGGATGAGAATGAGGCTTAGGAAAAACCACTGGAAGTACAATTGATTGAGATTAAATTCAGTGATGACTTATGGTAAGAACTTTGGATGGTTCAAAGCACAACCTTGTCATGGTGGAACACTGTAAAAGGTGGGTCCGCCACTAGCACTTGAAGTTCACTCTTCTGGCAGAAGAGAGAGATGAGAAAAACAACTTTCCATGTAATGTACTTGAGATGAGCTGTAGACATTGGTTCAAATGGAGGCTTCATCAACCTAGGAAGAACCACACTGATATCCCATACCACTGGAGGTGGTTTCAGAGATGATTTAACATTGAAAAGTCCTTTCATGAATCTCGACACCAAAGGGTGAACAGTGAGAGGTTTACTATCCACTGGTTGATGAAAGGCAGTGATAGCACTGAGATGGGCTCTGATAGATGTAGATTTGAGACCAGAGTCAGATAAATGAAGAAGATAATACAAATCTAGTGAAACTGCGATGGATTTCAGATGATGATGATGTAGAAGACACCAGGAAGAAAAGTGTGTCCACTTTTGTTGATAACATTGTTGAGTGGCTGGTTTTCTTGGAAGCTTCTAATATCAATCGAACAGATGAAAGAGACAAAGATCAGCAGATCTCAGCCCGAAAGATACCAAGCTGTCAGGTGCAGAGACTGCAAATTGGGGTGCAGAAGTGGTCCTTGACTCTGCGTAAGAAATGATGAGGGGGGTCACGTGATGGCTGGTTCCTGAGCGGACGTCTATACACCAAGCTCCGCTCTGCTTCCCCCAACTTCCTCCCCTCCCGGCGCGCTCTTGACCGGCACATGTCTAAAAATATGAGGCGCAGCCGTTGCTAAGCAGCGGGAACCGGCAGCGGGCTGAAAACGCGGCTTGCACTCATCAGCGGCGGTGCATGCTGCCAGCGATTTTGCGGCCGATGCAGACCTTTGGGAGCCCGGAGCACAAGATGGCGGGGGACCACGTGCTGGCTGGTGAGTTGGAGCACTGAGATCCGATCTGCCTCCCTCGTCTTCATTAGACTTCCTCCCTTCCCGGTGTGCTTCTGACCGGCCCTTGCTTGACCCTTAAAGACGCAGTTGCTGCTAAACACAGGGAACTGGCCGGGGGCTGAGCACCAAGACTTGCACTCTCTAGCGGCGGAGCATGCTGCCAGCGATTTTGCGGCCGATGCAGACCTTTGGGAGCCCGGAGCACAAGATGGCGGGGGACCACGTGCTGGCTGGTGAGTTGGAGCACTGAGATCCGATCTGCCTCCCTCGTCTTCATTAGACTTCCTCCCTTCCCGGTGTGCTTCTGACCGGCCCTTGCTTGACCCTTAAAGACGCAGTTGCTGCTAAACACGGGGAACCGGCCGGGGGCTGAGCACCTAGTCTTGCACTCTATAGCGGCGGAGTATGCCGCCAAAGGTTTCGCGACCATCAAAGACCTCTGGGAGCCCGGCGAGCAAGATGGCGGAGACCCAAACAGACGCCGTGACGGCCCACTCCCCAGACGAGGTGATGCAAGTCTCCATGAGGCACCTTTCGCAGCTGCTTGATGAAAAACTGGCCAAGCTGCATGCATCTATGGATGACCTTAAAGATACCCTGGTGGGGCAGGCTGCACAACTGCAACAAGTAGAGGAGCGACTATCGGCTCAAGAAGACAGAGCTGGAATAGCTGATGGCAAGCTTGCTTCTCTGGAGGCCCGGGTCTCCCAGCTGGAGGAGAAAGTGGAAGATCAGGAGAACCGGGCTCGCAGAAAGAATCTTAGATTTATTGGAATACCAGAGACTGTACATGATTCTGAGCTCAAGCATTTGATTGAACATTGGCTGCCCAAGGAGCTCGGCTTCCCGGACGCTGAGGGACCTGTGGTAGTGGAGCGTGTTCACCGTGTGGGGCACCGACGTGAATCGGATGGTAATAACAGACCTCGAGCTGTGCTGGCCCGCTTCCACAACTATGCTGTTAAGGCCCGCTTACTTGATCTGTTTAAGAAGACGCGACATCTGCTATACGAGGGCGCTAAGCTATTGATATTTCAGGATTTCTCTACTAAAGTGGCGGAGCTGAGAAGAACCTTCACGCCTTTCTGCTCTCAACTGGTTTCCAGGGGAATTCGATTTGCCTTTCTCTACCCGGCTAAGGTGCGCTTGACCTATGAGAACCGCACCTTTACGGTATCTAAGGCAGAGGAGCTAAAGCGCTTCATTGAGAGTCTCCCTGCTCCGTCATGAGCTTGTTCGTCAGGGAGCATCCCTGCCTGAGGACTAGGAGAATTTTGCTTTGGGGGTGAACTTTCGGGCCCACTCTGCTTTCTCGTGGATTCCTCTGGGACAAGGACTATTCTTGCCTGTTTGGATTACTTTGCTGCCCTTTGGATGGAGCCTATTTGTTTGGACATAGTTGCGCTGCCACGGGACGCACGCTGGAGGGCCTTTGGCGGTTTGCTGGCAGGATACTTGGGGAGGGGATGCTCCTACCCCTTTCAGCCGGCTTGTGCTCAGGATTGGACACCTGATAACTATTTCTTGACTCTCTCTTTGACCTGTCCAGGAGAGCTAGCTGCCTTGTTTTGTTGTGCGGGGCTGGCTGTCTTGGATCTCTTCTGTTATTTTTGACCCTCTGTGATTGGCCTGTATGTCCAGGAACTGGGATGTTTTTCCTGTCCCCTGTTCTCCACTGTTTTATTTTACTTTAGTTGGGTCATGGCTGCGACCGGTACTTGTGGTTGGAGTTGCGTGGGGGGGGGGGTTGGGGGAGGGTGCGGGGGGAGTGTGAGCATCTGTGTTTGACTGTGGTGGGTGTTGGTGGCATGGGGGTGTGGTCGCCAGTGTGGATGGGGGAAGAGGTGGTGGGGTTGTTGGAGGGGAGGGGGGTGGGTCAGTTTGATTGTAGGGGGGGGCTTGTTTGAAGAAGTTGGCAGTTGAGTTGGTGGGTAGTTTGGGGTATGAGCTGCATCCTAGGAATCTGGCTCAGTCTGATTTTTTGTTTGAGTGGACGGAGTGTCGGCTCGGCTGGGAGGCTGGTGCTGCCGTCCCGTATGATCTTTGGTCTTTTTTGTGTATTTTGGTCATATTTGGTTATTATGTCTGGGGTTAAGATTGCTAGCTTTAATGTAGATGGGTTGCACTCTCCTGTTAAGCGTAGTAAGGTACTTCAGTACTGTAGGAAACTACAGGTGGATGTTTTGCTTCTTCAAGAGACACATCTCAACGCGTCTGAGCATGCTAAGCTCCACAGGGATTGGGTGGGTGAGCTTGTCTTTGCTTCCTTTAATAACAGACAGAGGGAGTGTAGCTGTGCTTTTCCATAAGAAACATACTTGTACTATGCACAAAGTGATTTCGGACTCTGAGGGCCGGTATGTAATCTGGGCAGGGGAGTTTCAGGGAAAGAAATATGTTTTTTGCTCTATATACGCCCCTAATGTGTACTCTCATCGTTTTTTCTCTGTTTTAGTTGCTGCCCTTGCTCCCTTTTCCGAGTACCAACTGGTGCTCGGTGGGGATTTCAATATTACTGCTGACCCCTTAATTGACTGCAAGCCCCCCAGGCCTCGTTTACATCAAGGGGAACACAAGGGGATCAACTTTGTTACTTCGCAGTTGGGCCTTGTGGACCTTTGGCGCACGCTCCATCCAGAAGAATCTGATTTTACTTTTTATTCACTAGTGCATAAAGCACACAGTAGATTGGATTATTTGCTAGTTGCCCCACCCCTTTTGTCCAGAGTCCGGAGGGTGATGATTGAGGACGGAGTACTCTCCGATCATCACATGGTCTGGATGGAGCTGCTTGATCACCAGGCGCCCCAGAGGACCTTGTCGGGCTGGAGAATGAATCCCACATTGTATGAGGATAAGGATTTCCGCACTTTCCTGGTAAACCAATGGGATTCTTATCTAGCCGATAACTCCTCTTCTGATGTTTCCGAGGTGGTATATTGGGAGGCTAGTAAAGCTGTTCTAAGGGGTAAAATTATAGCTTACACCTCCCATAAGCGGAAGGTACAGGATAAGGCACTGTTGGATATGTCCCGTCAGTTGGGCCGGGTGCGGGGGGGAGTTACATAGAAAGAGTTCCACAGCCCTCAAGAGTCAATACGCGGAGCTGCGACGTCAAATTAATGATTTACTGGCGCAGAGAGCCCTACGGGATATTCAGATGTATAAATACCGTTTGCATAGGTGGGGCAATAAGGCAGGGAAATTGTTGGCCTCCTTGGTTAACCACAGGGCACGCAGGCGACATATTCCCAAAATCTGGGCTCCTGATGGCTCTGAGGCAACTTCGCCCGAGGCTATTCAACAGAGCTTTGTACAGTTCTATCGGGCTCTATATAATCGGGGGAGCTGTGACACTGAGCAGAGAGCAGAGTTTTTTCGTGGCCTTCCCCTTCCTGAGTTGTCCCAGGACCAGAGAGATGCACTTAACGCTCCAGTGCAGGGTATTGAGATCCAGAGAGCTATACGGGCTTTAAAGCTTGCAAAAGCTCCTGGCCCGGATGGACTGGGCCCCGAATACTACAAATTGCTGGGGGAGAAGATCATTGGTCCCTTTCAGGCTTTATGTCAGGCCTTGTGCGAGGGGGGTTTGCCTTCACATCGGCTTACTCATGCTCACATTGTTGTTTTACCGAAACCTGGAAGGGCGGAAGACCAGCTGGGGTCCTATAGGCCTATATCTCTGTTGAATCAGGATATTAAGCTCTTCGCGGCCATCATGGCTGCACGTCTTGGCAAGGTCTTGCCCGGTCTGGTTCACCCGGACCAGGCCGGGTTTGTCCCAGGGCGGTATTCTTCTGCTAATGTTTTGCGAGCCCTATCTGTGCTACAGAACCCGGCATTGCTACGGAGTCATCCGGGTCAGGAGAATGCCCTTATTGTCAGCCTGGATGCGGAAAAGGCATTTGATAAAGTTCTCTGGGATTATCTGTTCTGGATTTTACCACAGATGGGCATCATGGGGGGCTTTCTGGCTGGGGTTCGGTCACTATATGAGCAGCCGACTGCACAGATCTTGGTGAATGGGGCGCTCTCCTCCTCCTTTTCCCTAGCTCGAGGCACGCGTCAGGGATGTCCGCTCTCTCCTATGCTGTTCGTGTTGGCCCTTGAACCTCTAGCGATTAAGATCAGGCTCACTACAGAACTGAGGGGTATATGTCTGGGGCCGCAAGAATTTAAAATTAATCTATTCGATGACGATATGCTTATATTTTTGGGGGATGCACTTACGGGAGTACCTGCACTAATTCAGATTATCCAACAATTTGGCATGTTTTCCGGTCTGAGTATTAACTTTGATAAGTTGGAAGCTTTGGCGGTCCACTCGCAATGTGCGGCTCATCATGATCCTTCTTTTCCATTAAAATGGTCTGGGGGCACGCTTAAATACCTGGGAGTGTTTTTGCATGCGGACCCTCGGGTGGTATATAGGAAAAATGTGCTAGACAAACTAGATGCGGTTGGAGCGCTTTGTAAGAGGTGGATGGACTTTCCGATTTCTTTTCTCGGTCGCGTTGCTCTCTTTAAGATGGTCCTCTTGCCAAAGTTGCTCTATCCTCTGCAGATGGTGCCTCTGTGGGTCACGTGTAGAGATGTTAGGAAATATAAAGGTATTGTTTCATCTTTCATATGGCGCTCTAGACGGGCGCGAATTGGTTTCCAAAAGCTTATTAGAGAGCGGTCTCAGGGAGGAGTAAATCTCCCGGATCTTCGTCTTTATAACGTGGCGGCTCTGCTTCGTTGGGTGCACGAAATCTACACGGGTGGGACTAAGTTTGCCCCGCAGGGATTTTGGTCCATGTTGGCGGACTCGGTATCAGTGTTCAATATCTTGAGACCCGGGGTTGGCATTTGTGCTTCCTTGTTACGACCTTTGCGGACCGCATGGGGTTGGTGGCGCAGGGAATTGGGGGGCTCGTCGGGCCCCTCCCCTTTTTTGGAGTTCGTGGCTAACCCTGCTTTCCCTGCGGGTAAACATGTTTTCTTTACGCGGGCTAGTCGATCCGGGTGCCGATTTGTTGGTCAGCTTGTGGAGCTGGGTTCGGGGCGACTGCCGGATTTTTTTGCATGTCAGGAGCACTGGGCGTGGAGTGCAGGGTCCGTACTGTTCTATCTACAACTACGCAGTTATTGCTCTTCGCTTCGGTTGCCGTCCGGGGAGTTCCCTACCTTTTCCCCGCTAGACAGGGCTTTCCTTTCCCTCTCGCTTGATTTTAACTCGCTATCGGCTTGGTACAAACTGGGGAGAGGCTGGAGGCCTGCTGAGGTTTTTCTGTCCAAAATGGCAGATGGCTGGAGCTCTGAGTTGGGTGAAGAGGTTATGGCTGATGAGCTGTCACAATGCTTTGTGGATGGTGCGGGGGTGACTCCTAACGTAGCTTTACATGAAATTCATCTCAAGATCGTGCATAGGGCGTATGTAACCCGCTGCGTTGGACACACTATGGGCCTGTGGCCTGATGCCTTTTGTACCAGGTGTCCTGCTCTCAAGGGGACGCTGGTGCATCATTTTTTGGAATGCTCTTTGGTGGGACCGCTGTGGGTACGGGCACTCCAAGAGGTGGAGGATGTTTTGGGGCGCTCCCTGGAATGGTCGTACAAGACTCTGCTGCTTGGTGTCACGGGTCCCCTGACTGAGGCTGGTATTACTGCGCCTTTGCAACGCTTTGTGCTGGTGGCTCTAGGGCTCGTTAAGAAGCTAATTCTGCAGCACTGGGTGGGAAGTGTGTGCCCTACGTTCCAACAATGGAGAGCTAGTATGTCCCAGATGGCGGGCTGGGAGAGGCAACGCAGGAAGGGTGCCACTAGCTGGCAATCAGTGGCTTACGTGGAGTGCTGGGACTCGTTCTAAGCTGGGTCGGTTCCTTAGGATGCAAGGGGAGGGGGGTGGGTGGTTTTGGGGCGGGGGGAGGGAGGGAGGTTTGTTTTCCTGTTGTTCTGTTTCAAAAATGAAAATTGTGAACTTTCATGAGAAGGCTCTGTTTGAGTGCCTGAGCTCGGGCCTAGCTGTATTGTATACTTGATTATTGTGTTCATGATGTTATTCTCTTTTGGCTTGGTGCTGATTGTATCTCTCGTGATTGGTTCAGTCAATAAAAATATATTCAAAAAAAAAAAGAAATGATGAAAATATTGGTAGAGGTATGGGCTCCTTGATACTGAGTTGAAGTAGAAGGGAGAACCAAGGCTGCCTGGGACACCGAGGAGCTTTGAGAATTCAGGTAGCTGACTCATGCTTGGCCTTGTCAAGCGTCTTTAGAATGAGAGGAATGGGTGGAAATGCATAAAGCAAGTTGTGCGTCCAATCCAGAAGAAAAGCGTCCAACTCCAGACGTTGAGGGGAGTAGAGTCTGGGGAGACACAAACGGATCCATTTGAGAAGTTCCCCATTGAGAAAAAATAGGATGGAGAGCTGCAGAATTGAGCATTCACTCATGAGATTAAAGAATTCTGCTGAGTTTGTCTGCAAAGAAATTCTGATCCTTGAATATAAACAGCTTTGAGAAAGATTTTGTGAGCAATCGCCCACATTCAGATCTTCTGAGTCTCCTAACAGAGGAAATAAGCTGTGCCTCCTTGCTCGGTGATATAGTACATGGCTACTTGATTGTCCATGCAAAGCAGAAGGACATGGTTGATCATCAAATGCTGGAAAGCTTTGAGAGCATAATAAATTGCGCTGAGTTCCAGGAGATTGATGTGAAATTGTTGCTGTATGGATGACCAATGACCCTGAGTTTGAAGGCCATCCAGATAAACCCCCCCAAGCATAAGTTGACGCATCCATGGTCAGAACTTTCTGATGAAGCATTTGGAATAGACGGCATCTAGACAGGTCGAAAGAGTTCATTCATGACTGAAGCGACTGTCGAAGAGATGAGATGACAAAAATATGCTGTGAGACCACTGTGAAGCTAGAGCCCATTGAGGCATCCTGAGATGAAGTCTCACAAAAGGAGTCACGTGGACTGTGGAGGCCATGTGGCCCAGAAGAACCATTCACCTGGTTCACCAGGTATCATTCACCTGGCCGAGGATGACTGGAGCTGAGCCCTTTGATGACAAAGCTGAAGTGTCCTGACATTCTTGAGGAAGAAACACCCTGTAGAGGACCCTAAAATGCTTTGCTGAGAGAGATTAAAACTGAACACCCGGAGGACCAAGTTGGATAAGAGTGTCCTGAGACTGCTAAGGAAGACATGCTCTATGTCGAGCAGAGCTCCTATAAATTGAAGATTTGGAGAGGACTGAAGTTGTGATATGATGCTAAGAACACACCCTATGAGCAAGGATCATTGAAGAAACAAGCTTCCAGAGGAGAGACTTGAAGGTCCTGTGACCTCCAGGTCGTACTACTAGCACCAGGCCCCTGGTGAAAAACATCTGGAGAAGATGTCCAGCTGAGAGGTCGAACCTTGTATTGATTGTGATGAATGCCTCTTGAAATCTTAGGAACTTCAACTAGGCCTTTAATAGGTTGAAAAGGGAAGCAAAACCGAGCAATAGAAGAGGGTACAGTGCTGGGTACAGTGATGGTACTGTGCAAATAAAAACTGAGGAATATTCTATATGCTGGGTGCACCAGAAATCAAAGTGAAAGCCTCTAGCCCAGGGGTGTCCAACCTGTGGCCCCGTGAAGTATTTTGTGCGGCCCCAGTCAAGGGCAATGCAGTGTTTTCCTCTGCTGCCCCCAGGTATTTACTGTCTTTCTGGCTCCCTCCTCTGTCTTGCTGCAGTATTTATGTGGCCCCAGAAACATTTTTTTCATCCAATGCGGCCCAGGGAAGCCAAAAGGTTGGACACCCCTGCTCTTGCCAATCTAGCAAGCATATGCTGCGATCAACAAAGAAAGAAAAAATTACATATGGAGTAAAAAAGGGAAAAAAAATCATAAAAAGGATATGGTGGCTTCCTCTTCCTGTACAGCCACTCCCAAACCTCCGGCATGAAGAAACAGGTGCGTAGGAGAAAAAAAACTTGAGGACAATGGATGCCTGTTGGAAGGTACCAGCTAACATTGATGGTACAGTGGAAGGCATATTTGAAGAAAAAACACCCAGTTGATCCTGTATTGTAGTAAAACCAAAGGAAGGATCTGAAGTGCTGGGTAAACTAACTTATAGGCTCTACACCTCTGTTAGTTCCTGCCATAATATGTCAAAATGTTAACAAAGTAGCAAGAAAAAAGAGTCACCAACAGGAATAAAGAGCTCAATACTCCATGGTGGAATCCTGAAGTCATCAACGAAAGGAAACATAAACATCTAGAAGGTAACGTGCCAATCAACCCATGGGCACAGACATAGAAGAAGCTCTGGACGTCAACTGTAAAGCACCATAAGCAGTCAAAACTATTGTCAGGTGTGTGCTGAAAATTTTTAGTTGAAGAAGTTATGGAGGATTCTAACTTACAGACTCTACACCCATGTTAGATTCCCCATTGTAGACCTTGAGAAGCAGAAGTAGTGAGATGTCTGCTATGTAAGGTAGCTTGTAAAAAGAGGTGGAGGAATCTAACTCTACACCCATGTTAGATTCCCCACCACAGTCCAGTCCAATTCAATATGAAATTTGGCAAAAGGCAGTCCAAATGGTGATAGTGCTGCTGCTATGATATGCTAACAGCCGATGACCTTGACCGCCAATAGCAGATAATGATAGAGGGCAAATCCGTCCATAGCATGGCCCTCTGCTCTGTCAGCATTGAAGCATAGACCCTAGATGAAGAATATAAGGGCTGATTGATAAGAAGAGTCTCCCATTGGAAGAAACAGCAGGAACAAACTGCTTTTTGTAGAGGGTTTCTCTTAAGATGCTATGCAAAGGCAGTTTAAGGAGCTCCTTAGGAGGATTATCATAGTCCAAAGTTTCTAAAAATTCTACACTGTATTTAGAATCTGCCTCCAACTTCACTGAAAGAACTTTCCCCAGCTGATGAATAAAGCGGGTGAATGAAAACTTCTCTGTAGGAGAGGATGCCCTCCCAGGTGAAAGTCTTGGAGACTTGGAAGCAGGAGAATCCTCCTCAGTAGCACAGTAGAGAAGGTTCTGGATTGGAATCATCCTGTAGGTCAGAATCCACTAAAACTGAAGGAGAATGATTCTGTAACCAGTACCAGTCTGGTGTCGAAGGTTCTTGGAATGTTTACGTTTTTGAGAAACTTTCGATGTGGAACCGTGTTTGGATGTAGATGAGCTCCTACTAGACTGTCTTGAAGACAAAGACCAATGGTTCGAGGAGGTAGAGCGATGTCTAGATGAGTGATGCTTCGATGCAGGACTGGATGGACTTGATGACTGGTGTCGAGAATCCTATCGGTGCATCGATGGAGCATCAATGGTACCAGAAGGCCTTGCAGTGTTAGACTCAGGCTGAGCCGGTACCAGAGGAATCAACAGGGTAAAAAGATTAAACTTATCCTCATACTCCTCATGGAACAGAGCATCAAGCTTTTGTTAGAAAGTTAGCACTGGTACCTTTGGCTTTCTTGACAATACCAATGGTACTGCGACACATTCTGGAGAGGATGACTCAGAAGTTGTATCACCCCTCAATGGTGGAACTGTCGGACAAGGGATTTTCGCTTGGTCAGCATGAATGGACTCGATGCCATAGTGACCTGTGACCCCCGTCTGGGAAGCTGTTGGCTTTTTAGCTGGCTAACAATAGGGTGCGATGACCTGGGACACCAATGACGATGGTGGAACCTCTAGCGGTGTCTTTAACTTCAACACCGGAGTCTTTGATGTCAACAGTATCAAAGAAAAGCCTGCCTCCATAGTGGCACCAAACAACTTCTTGTGTTGTAAAAGTAGGCAGCATAAAAGGTGGCTTTTGATGGTGTGCTTCTGTAAGGTGGAGCAACGCACGCAGGACTGGATTTGGTGTTCTGGCCCCAGACACTGCAGGCACCAACTGTGTGGGTCTGTGATGGAAATAGTTCTAGAACACCGGCCGCTTCTTAAAACCTGTCACTGGCCGGGACCGAAGGGAACACTATCTCAGCCAAATCAGACTTGATGGCTGAACTTCAACGAAAGGCCCCACCAGTAAACCTACCGGATGGTTGAAGAAAAAAAGGAAACTCAAATTTAAAAAAAAAAATTTAACTAAGAAAGACAAAAATCAAATGAATATAACAAATAAATGAACGCGAGAGCAGGAAGGCAAGGAAAAAAATTCAATGAACATTGAAAACGCGACTTCTTAGCTTCACAGAAAACTAAGAACTGAGGAGCCACGTGCCTACGTCAGGCAGGATGGCGCTTGCGTTTGCGTGGTGTGGGCTATCGCAAACTTTCTAAATTTCTTATAGTGGCAATACACTTTTTAAAGTGTCTGTACGACGTCACATGCACATGTGAGAATATGCTGCCTACTTGTCCTGGGATAAAAAATTATAGCCTGGAATGTTTGTGTCCTATTTATGGGAATCACTGAATCATGTCTCTGTGATAGCAACAATATCTAAGTCTACCTCTTATATTAGGACTTGCAGATTATGAACGTTGTTGCTTAGACTGTGAGCATTTGCGATCATTGCTGTCCAGCTACATTTTGGCTACTGTATTACTAAGAAATTAATTGCTAAGATTTTTGCTTACAATGCTTTCTTTACTATTGTCACGTCTTGTCTTTTACTGGAATTGACCACTGGACGTGACCTGCTTCCATATGTTACCCCCACCTTCTAGTTTAAATGCCTATAAACGTGGAGACCTATTATCACTGGCTATATTGCTATGTGTAATGCTTATTGGATCCAGGTGGTATAAACGTGGAGAGGCATAATTTAAAAAATGTCTATGTCCGTTTTAGGCCTAAGGCGCTAGTCGTCCAAAGTCGGCAACGTCTAAAGTCCATTCTCGAAAGATACGTCCAAAATATTTTTTTTTACGAGTATCGTCTACTTCTACATCCAGACCGCCAAGTCGTCTATCTTTATACCGCATTCTCGTCCAAAAAAATCATCCAAGTCCAAAATGCCTAGAACAAGACCTTTTGGACGTGGGAGGGGTCAGCAAAGTGATAGACTGGCCATCCAGACATGGCAACAGAGTAGGGGGACACTGCTGTGAACTTCACAAAAAGGGTGCCACATAAATATCTCACCACAACTCCATTATAGGTCATAGTGAGCCACCCAGAACACCCCAAAACCTACTATACCCACTTGTCTACCACCCCAATAGCCCTTATGGCTGCAGGTAGCACCTTTATGGCAGCACAGTAGAGTTTGGGGGGGGAGGTTTGGTGGGCTCACATTTTCCACCATGAATGCAGTTGCTTATGGGCCTGGGTCCTCCTCTCTATGGTTCACTAGCCCACCCCCCAGACTACTTAAGCCACTTCTGTACAGCTCTACTAGGCTTTTCTATGCCAGGTGCTGATGTTCTGGAGGCAGGTATGTACGTTTTTATTCTGACTTTTAGGGGGGAGTCAGTGATCACTGGGGGAGTGTGTGGGGGGTCTGTACTTTGTGTCTACAGTAGTAGGTCACTTTGGATAGCTTCTGGGCACTTATGCCTGTTTTTAGATCGCCTAAGTCACAACGTATAAATTGTGTCTAGGCAGTCTCGTTAAACTTTTGATTATCGCTGCAAGATGACTTAAGTCTAGGTCCACCCACATCCCACCCTAATCACTTCTCCAAAAATACCTCTTTTCACTCTGTGCGCACAGCGGCAGTGAAAAGGCCTAAGTTGCTTTTAGATACATCTAAAACTCATTTCGATTGGCACTTTGACAACCTGTCTTTTTGATCGTCCAAATGCCGATTTAGGCGGGTTTTTAGACGTATTTTTGTTTCGATTATGAACCTCATTGTCTGAATTTCTCAACAAGGATTTTTTTTCCTGCCACAGTGAGATGCAGCCCATCATTATAATATAGACTCTTGTTTATCCATTTATTGCTCCATATTGCCCATCATTACAATAGAGACCCTTTTTTTATCCATGTGTTGCTCCATCTTCCTATGTACCTAAGACCTTCTTGATGACACCAGGCTTTGAACCACCTGTTGAAGTTCTCAGTAATTTGTAGTCTTTCCTTTCCTTTTTCATAAGTAGACAGTACTTCAAAAAAAGCTACAAAGGTGTAACCCTTTCCCAAGCTTCCAAAAAGCTCTCTGTCCTACAAATCAGGTGTTATTGGCCTGGTCATTCTAACATCAGTGTTAGAATCTTTAGTCTTTTCTCTGATTATAGTCCATATTTGCCTGGTACTCATCGTAGCAGAGGATCCTGGAAGGAATTTCCCTATGCGGGCCCCTTGAACTTATCAGAGATTAATGCCTCTGATATGGAATCCACTAACAGCAACAATATTTTGGTTTAAGCTTCTTTATTTGTGCTTTGGGGGTGTTTTACCTTTAGGGCTACCTTCACTGGTTCTGGTTCGACCTCAGTTCTTTTGCTCCATTAGAGCATTGTGATACCCTCCCCCCCCCCTCAAAAAAAAAAAAAAAAAAAAATTCTGTAGGAGCAACAATTATGGAGGTGAATACCTCCGAGCCAACATGTTATAGTCTTCCTGAGACTACTGTGACCTATTTATTCCTGGGTTGAAGGCAGCGGTAGTAAATTGGTATGAATCTGTTTAGTGATGGAAGTTGCTTTAATTGCATCCAACTCTTGCTTACGTTTACTGAGCTCTTCTTTTATACTAGCAAGTTGAAGACAGATGGGGCAAGCCTTAAACCTCCAGATGGTATACCTTGGAACTAAAGCACAACAATTCCTTGGTGGATAAAGGTGAGCTGGTTGATGTAGTGTATCTAGATTTTCAGAAAGCTATTGACAGTTTCCCATGAAAAACTCCTGAGAAAATTAAAAAGTCAATGTTCTGTTGTGGATTAGGAATTTGTTATTGGACTGAAACAGGATAGCATTAAATGGCCATTTTTCTCAATCGATGTGGGTGAATAATGGAGTGCCGCAGGGATCTATATTGGGGCCAGTGCTATTTAACATATTTATAAATGATTTGGAACTCACAGCAAGAAGTGAGGTGATTAAATTTGCAAATGACACAAAACTATTTAAAGTTATGCAGACTGAAAAATTGCAGACTGAAAAATTGCAGGAAGACCTTAAGGAATTGGAAGAATGGGCATCCAAATGGCAGATGAAATTTAATGTGAACAAATGCAAAATGATGCACATTAGGAAAAATAATCCAAATCATAGTTACCTGATGCTAGAATCCATCTTGGGAGTCAGCACCCATGAAAAAGATCTAAATGTCACTGTAGACAATATGATGAAATCTTCTGCCCAGTGTGCAGTATCAAGCAAACAGGATGCTAGGAATTATTAGAAAAGGGATCATAAATAAGACCAAGAATATTATAATGCCTCTGTATCACTCCATTGTGCAACTTTACCTTGAGTACTACATTCAGTTCACGTTGTCATATCACATAGAAACAAATGGTCCATCTAGTCTGCCCATCTGCAGTAACCATGATCTCTTCCTCTCTTCCCATGCTTTCTTGAATTCTGACAGTCTCTATCTCTACCACCTCTTCTGGGAGACTATTCCACACATATATCACCTTTTCATCTCTTAACTTTACCCTATGTCCTCTCATTCCAGAGCTTTCTTTCAAATTAAAGAGATTCGACTTGTGCACATTTAAACCACATAGATATTTAAACGTCTCTATCATATTTCAACTCTACTACCTTTCCTCCAAAGTATACATATTAAGATCTTTATGTATGTCCTCATTCACCTTATGACAAAGACCACACACCATTTTAGCAGCCTTCCTCTGGACCAACTCCATCATTTTATATCTTTTTGAAGGTGCAGTCTCCAGAATTGTACACAATATTCTAAATGAGGTCTCACCAGAGACTTATACAGGGGCATCAATACCTCCTTAATACTGGCAATACCTCTTCCTTTGTACCCTAATATCCTTCTTGCTTTCAGTGTCACATTTTCAACCTGTTTGGCTACCTTAAGAGATAGTAGGACTTTGGAACATAAGAAATTCCTGTCTTACTTACACATTAACGAGCCATCATTAGTCATAAAAACATCCCCCATTTTATGAATCATCCAATATATTTATTTTCCTCTACCCAATATAAGTTGTTACATCTTGTATCTCAGACGGATACAATTTAACAGCTTTTCTAGTATATGGTTTTTTGGGGTCTTTTTTGTAAACATTGCTTTGATAGTGTTTGAGATATATTGGATGTTTCATAAAATGGGGAGGTTTTTATGACTAATGATGGCTCTTTAATGTGTGAGTAGGTCAGGAATGTTTTAATGTTCCAAAGTTCTATCTCTCAGAGCTCTTGAAGTCTTTTCCTCTACCCAATATAAGTTGTTACATCTTATATCTCAGAAGGATACAACTTAACAGCTTTTCCATTTAATGTTTTTTTTTGTAGACATCACCTTAAGATCATCACATAACAATCATACCCAAGTCCTGCTCTTCTGTCATGCACATAAGTTCTTCACCCCCTAAACTGCACCGTTCACTTGGGTTTTTGCAGCCCAAATGCATGACCTTGCATTTCGTAGCATTAAATTTTAGCTGCCAAATTTCAGACCATGCTTCAAGCTTCACTAGGTCTTTCTTCATGTTATTCACACTATCCGGGGTATGTACTCTATTGCAGATTTTGGTATCATCCGCAAAGAGGCAAATCTTACCTGACAGCCCTCCAGCAATATTGCTTTTAAAAATTTTAATAAGAACAGGCCCAAAAAAGATATATTGGAATCAGAAAAGGTTCAAAGAAGAGTGACCAAAATGATAAAGGGGATGGAACTCCTCTCACATGAGGAAAGGTTAAAGCTTGGAAATAAGACGGCTGAAGAGAGATAATGATTGCAATCTACACAATCCTGAGTGATGTGGAATGGGCAAAAGTAATCAATTTTTACTCTTTCAAAAAGTAGAAAGTCTAGGGAGTGCTTAATGAAGTTACATGGAAATACTTTTGAAACAATTAGAGGAAATATTGTTTCACCTAACGAAGGATATGGTAACAGTGGTTAGAAAACTGGTTTTTAAAAAGGCTTGGACAAGTTCCTGGAGGAAAACTCTATAGTCTGCTATTTAGACAGATATGGGGGAAGCCATTGCTTGCCCTTGGATTGGTAGCATCTTGCTACTATTTAGGTTTCTGCCAGGTACTTCTGACCTAGATTGGCCATTGTTGGAATGAGGACACTGGGCTAGATGGACCATTGGTCTGACCCAGTATGGCTATTTTTATGTTTTTGAGGTATTACTGAAGTGATCACATACGGAGTCTTGTGTACCGTGGCCACTCTGTGCCCCAGGAGGTTCAGAAAGGGGCATGCTGAGGCACACTGTGCCCCTAAGAGACTGCTGGAAAGAGACAAGATGGTGCTGATTCTTTTTTTATGGCAGACAGGCTCTGGGTCACTCTAAGGCTGGAGTTTTTGTAGTTTATAAGGAAGCTATGCACACGTGTAGTGGCCTGAAGTCTTAAGAGAACTTGATGCTTTGCAGGTGCTGAGAACTAGACAGTCATTATTAAAAAAAGCAGTGGCCTGAATGCATTGAGCACTGATGAGAGGCCAGACAGAAGGACCTGTACTGGTAATGATGGTGCAGAAAGGTGAAGGCTAGGAGATGAAAGGAGATTTGGATGTAAGCATCCTTGAGACAGAGGGAAGCCAGTCAGTCATTGTATGTAAGGGGAAAAAGATAAGGGATAGTGATGAGGGAATTAATTTTGAATTTCTCTCATTTGAGGAAGAGATTTAATTCACAGATATCAAAGATAGGCCTGAAAACCTTAGACATTTTGGGAAAAAATGTCATCAGGAAAAAACTGTTCCATGTTGAGAAGTTAACACTAATTCAACTACACTGTTGTTAATGAGAGCATTGAACTCTGTGGCCAGACGGGGTATATGATGATGAATTGTTGAGGTGAAGTTGGCCTATTGGAGGGGATTATTTGAAGGAAGTTCAACTTGTTGCCATGATTGACAATAATGAGGACCCAGTAGTCTGTAGTGACTGCAAACCATAGACCTTGAAACTACAGTCCTTGAAATGAGCACTTGCAAATTGTCAAAAGCCTTGGTTTTTTTGAGGATAGTAGCTAGAGTGGATGCTTGTTGTTTGCTTGTGAGAGTAGGTCTGAGCAAAATGACACTGAAATAGTGATTTCACATAGCCCAAGAATCAGTTCTGAGGATAATATTGCTAGAAGAACTGAGGATGATAGGATCTCCTAAAGGTGGACTGCATTTCCCTTTTATACTGAATGAATTGTTTGGATGATTACAGAGAAGGCTCATGTAGAGTAGAGCAGTTGTCTTTTATCTGGGAGACCACAGCCTTGACTTTTTTCCCAAAGAGATTGTTGCCAAGGTACAGCATATCAGGTAAGTGGTCATGCGAGCCCTCACAAAGACCAGACACCCAGAGCCAACTGTGTGATGCGCACTGATGGCTACCATTGCAGCCTAAGAGATTTATTTATAAAATTTGGTATGCTACTGTGTCACAAGATATATCAGAGGTTTACAATATCTCATATAAAAAGGGGAAATAAACAATAAAATAAACCAGATATTATTGTAGGCATCATAAGTGGTACATAATTTCTTGCAGAGCACCATAGAGCTGAGAAGCATGGTTGAAGTTGTACCCCCAAGGAGAGATAGAGCTGCAGGAGGAAAGAAAGGTTGTAATGGAGAATTTGCAACTGATGTATCACCATCTTCATCATGAGAATGGCAGTGTGGTAGACTTCCTTCCTTGGATCTTTCCCTGAAATGCAATCTGGTGGACTTGATCTTCTTGATGAATGTTTTCAAGACCACTGAATAATGTTTCATGTAGTCATATGCTGGAATATGATACATCTTAACACTAGAGCCCAGATGTCTGGATGTAGGCTGGGTTGAGAGTGAAGTTTGCCAGATGATGAGCTGATGATTTTGGAGAATTTAGTACAATGCATGAGCAATAACCTCCTTAGAAGCATTACATGATTGAAGTATGACTTGAAATTCAGCATTCTAGTGTTCTTTTGCAAGAAGAGCGAATAGGAATAACCCTCCATCAACTCTTTCTGGCCTGAGTGGGCAGGAGGTAGTGGTGTATCATGAGATACTGAAGTAGGACTAGTGGGATTCAGAGAGACAATACCATCTTCTAGAATATTCCATTGATGGCAGGAAATGTAAGATGCTGGAGAGACTGGCTAGTCTTATACAGAAGGAAGAAAGGAGTGGAGCAGAGTCTGAATGTGTCTGGTCCTTTGCTGTCGTGCAAGCTGTTATAGGAGGGGCAGTGGTGGGATAAGCTGGTAGCAAGGGGAACTTTGTATGTTGCAAGATTTTGGTTGTGTCCTGCCTGAACTTCTGTAGCAGCTGGAGGAATGTGCCCTGCATATCTGGGCATGGATTTTATGTAGGCACTGGCAAATGCTTAGAATGGTTGGCTGGAATTTGAAAGGGTGCTCAGAATCTTGAGCTTGTGGAGAGAGGGCCATTTGGATCCATCCTTAGGGATAGCCAGCTCTCCCAGTTGAGACTTACCCTGTTTTGACCTTTCCTTTACCTTTTGGCTTGTTTTTGAGGAAGAGTGCACTGTCGAGAGGCAGATAGATTTCTCAGATTTGGTGCCAGTGACTGAGCAAACAGGGCCATGTTCACCGTAGCTGGCATGTATTTATTTGCTTGTGGCTGAGGTGTGCCCTTACATGTAGTGAGTGTGCCCTCACATGTAAGGTAGTGTTGGGGTAGTTGAGGAGTCCATGGGATGCTAGTCATGTGCTGCTTTTACTGCTGATGTCAATACAAAGCCTGCATCCAGCTTGACAAGGAAGCATGGAGAGGTTATACTGCCTTTTTAATACTCCCCTGATTGTGATGGAGATGGACACGAGAAGAGGGGGAGGGGAGCTGTCACAACCATGCCAATGATCCTTTGCATTTTCCAGCTTTTATCTTTGTTTTGCATGTGTGGTGTGTGTGGTTTAGTTTTTTGTTCGTTTGTTTTTTTTAAATCATGTCAGCTTTGATGTCCCAGTAGAAAAGCACAGTGGTGCTGTGCTTTCTCATCTTTTTTCATGTTACTTTTTCCTTTACTTTTTGTTTTGCTGCTTTGTTCTGTTTTGTTTTCATAGAGAGAGAGAGAAGGAGTGAACTGGAACTGTTAAAAAGGAAAACTGATGGAAAAAGGGACTTGGCCGTGTGGGAATGCCTATGCATACTCAGGAAAAGCCAAAAGGCTTATTATCTTGGACGTGGGAGCACTCTGGCACCTTGGAGTCATTAGGATGATGTCTTTATCCTATGTGCCTGCATTTCCCCTTCTTGTCTGTGGAGAATCATTTATGTTTAAATATTTTTATTTTAGAACTAGGCAATGTACAAACATTCCAACCATTATCATAATATTTTGTTATTCAGTATAATTTCCCTATTCCCACCCATCCCTCCCTCCAAAATCTTCAATAGTTATGCAATGGCTATAAAATGGAAAACAGAAAAATAAATAGATAGATCTGATAACTGTCTTCTAAATTAAATATTAAGCAGTCAACTTCTTGCTGCCAGTGTCATACTCATCCAGAAAGGCTACCAAATCAAACAAAACTGTTTTCCAATCCTAAAGTCCAAGTCAGAAACTGTTAGTCTCTCCATGGAAGCATGTTGGATTGTCAGTATACACCATTGCGCCAGAGTAGGGTGTTTGAGTTAATCCAGTTGTGTAATATTCATTTTTTGCCAATTAAAATTTCTCTCTCAATAACCCCCCTCCCTTTATAAAAGCATAGCATGGTTTTAACACCGGCCGCAGCGGTAAAAGCTCCTAAGCTCATAGGAATTCTATGAACGTTGGAGCTTTTACTACCCTGGCCGGCACTGAAGACTGTGCTACACGTCTGTAAAAGAGGGGATAAATCATTTAATATCCTTTGGAGTTGTGTAAGTAAGTACCAAAGAGGAAAACATCATTTGTGGCTGTAGAACCAATTACTGTGCCACACTTGTAGAATATGAGCTTGGATGAAGTTATTTATGGCTGAACAAGACCAAAAAAGATGTCCAAGTATGGCATGCAGTTGTGCTCATTTGAAACAATGGTTAGTAGTACTTTGTTTTGCTTTGAAAGTGTGTACCAGAGATCTATGCATACACAGCAAAAACTTATAGTTCAATTCAAAGTCTATGGCTTGAGATGTTATCTTATGACAACGTATCATACCGTGTTAAATTTAGTCTCCCTAGATAGTGACCATTTTTGTCCAAAAACAACTTAAGGTAGTTCTCCCACCAGTTCTTGCAAATACTTGTGATGGTATCTACAATCACTTCTTTTGTGGATTCTACCAATGTACTGTATAGTGTTTTAATTGTAAGCATGCAAACCAATCATTTTTTTAAATCAAAGTTTGCTCTCAAATCTGCAAAAGATTTTGTTGAGCTTGTGGATGTGACCACTTACGATATATAGTGTAAACCTTTCGCAGACCAGACCTGAAAGATCGGTTGTTGCATACCTGGTAAAAAAAAAATCTATTTCCTACTATAGGTAAATATGGCAATTGAACAAAAGACAGGCTCAACTTATATAATCACTTCCATGATATCCTCATGGACTTCAAAAATAGGTCCCTTTTATGTACTAAGTCCTTACACATATTTTTTTAGCATGTATCAAATAACTAAAATGGTAAAGTATATACAAATACTCATACAATTCTTGATGCATAGCAGAGAAATGGCTAACAGATCTGTACTAGTCATTACAATGGCTCATCTGAGATGCTTTGAAAAAAAAAAAAATCTAAGGTTAAGCAGCCCGAGACCTCGTTGGTTTCTAGGTCTCATTACATCTGCAAGAGGAAGCTTTCTTACCATTCCAGAGATATGTATTTTAGAATAGATTGACATAAGATCTTTTCGTATTTTGTGTTCAGTAATATGGGAATCATTTGAATGACATATAGCCACTAAGGCCACTATACTGTAAAGTGCAATTTTACCCAACAAGGAGAGTGGGTAAACTCTCCAAAGATTTAACCTTTTCTGGGTGGACTTCAACAAAGTTTCCACGTTAAGGGAGTGTAGAGAATCCACATTTAATCCCCAAGTATGTCAGGTGCTTCACTGCCCACTTTAATGGAAAATTCCACCTCAATTGCTGTTTCATTGACAGTGACAAAAGCAGTGCTAGGGAATTTTGTTTGTTGAGGACTAATCTTGAACAAAGGCTAAACTCTGACCTTGGTACTGGGAAAGATGGTAGAGGTGCTGATAAAGGAGGGCATCATTAATCACCTTGATGGACACAATCTGATGAGGATCAGCCAGCACGGCTTCAGCAAAGGAAAATCTTGCTTGACGAACTTACTGCACTTCTTTGAAGGAGTAAACAGGCAGATAGACAAGGGTGACCTGGTCGACATTGTATATCTGGATTTTCAGAAGGCATTCGACAAGGTCCCGCATGAACGACTACTTTGAAAAATTGCAAGCTATGGAATCAAGGGTGAAATACGTGGATTAAAAACTGGTTGGCGGACAGGAAACAGAGATTGGGGGTAAATGGACAATACTCAGACTGGAAAAGCGTCATGAGTGGAGTGCTGCAGGGTTCGGTGCTTGGACCCATGCTCTTCAACATATTTATACACAACCTGGAAATTGGTACAACGAGCGAGGTGATTAAATTTGCAGACGATACGAAGTTATTCAGAATAGTGAAGACACAGAAGGATTGCGAAGATCTACAACGTGACATAAACATGCTCGAGAAATGGGCTGCGACATGGCAAATGAGGTTTAATGTGGACAAGTGTAAGGTGATGCATGTCGGTAACAAAAATCTTATACACGAATACAGGATGTCCGGTGCAGTACTCGGAGAGACCTTCCAGGAAAGAGACTTGGGAGTACTTATCGACAAGTCAATGAATCCATCCGCGCAATGCACAGCGGCGGTGAAAAGGGCGAACAGATTGCTAGGAATGATTAAGAACGGGATCACAAACAGATCGGAGAAGGTTATCATGCTGCTGTATCGGGCCATGGTACGCCCCCACATGGAATACTGCGTCCAGCACTGGTTGCCGTACATGAAGAAGGACGCAGTACTACTCGAAAGGGTCCAGAGAAGAGTGACTAAAATGGTTAAGGGGCTGGAGGAGTTGCCGTACAGAGAGAGATTAGAGAAACTGGGCCTCTTCTCCCTTGAAAAGAGGAGACTGAGAGGGGACATAATCAAAACATTCAAGATAATGAAAGGAAAAGACTTAGTAGATAAAGACAGGTTGTTCACCCTCTCCAAGGCAAAGAGAACGAGAGGGCACTCTCTAAAGTTAAAAGGGGATAGATTCCGTAAAAATGTAAGGAAGTTCTTCTTCACCCAGAGAGTGGTAGAAAACTGGAATGCTCTTCCGGGAGCTGTTATAGGAGAAATCACCCTCCAGGGATTCAAGACAAAGTTAGACAAGTTCCTGCTGAACCAGAACGTACGCAGGTAAGGCTAGACTCAGTTAGGGCACTAGTCTTTGACCTAAGGGCCGCCACAGGAGCAGACTGCTGGGCACAGTGGACCACTGGTCTGACCCAGCAGCGGCAATTCTTATGTTCTTATATTCTTACTAATTCCAGTACTCTTATCAGGGATCTCTGGAGGTTAGCTAATGTGAGCAAGACATCATCTGTGAAGGCCAGCACTCGCAGTTCAATGATTTGTTTTAAAATGTTTTTATGTGTAAAGTGCTTTTTCTGATTTGCTCTTGATAATTCAGTATAGTGCACTGTTATTATTTAAAAATCAATAAAGAATAAAAAAAAAAAACCACCCAAACGTCTCCCTCCGTCAATCCCTCTATTTCATCATCTCTTAAAATTGTATGTAATAGAGCAGGGGTGCCCACACTTTTTTGACTCGCGAGCTACTTTTAAAATGACCAAGTCAAAATGATCTACCAACAATAAAATTAAAAAAAAAACACAATGCACACTGTACGCATAGAATTGTTAATTATCATTCCTATTCCGAGGTTTTTTCAAAGAGGTCAAAGCAGATGACTCTGTGCACTGTCACCTCAGTAACAACCATACAAAAATAGACAAATACCCACCCTCCTCCCTTTTTACTAAACCACAATAGCAGTTTTTAGCGCAGGGAGCTGCGCTGAATGCCCAGCGCTGCTCTCGCCGCTCATAGGCTCCCTGCGCTAAAAACCACTATTGAGGTTTAGTAAAAGGGGACCATATTGTAAAATATAGACAGCAGATATAAATTCAGACACATTTTGATCACTAAATTTAAAATAAAATCATTTTTCCTACCTTGTCTGGTGATTTCATGAGTCTCTGGTTGCACTTTCTTCTTCTGACTGTGCATCCAATCTTTCTTTCAGCCTGTATGCTTCCTCTCCTCCACACCTCATTCCCTCCCCCAACTTTTTCTTCCTCTCTCCCTGACCTTTCTTTCTTTCTCTCTTCATGCCCCCTTTCTTTTTTTCTGTTTCTCTTCTTTACTTCTGTCTCCCTGCCTGCCCCCTTTCTTTCTTTCTCCCTGCCCTTCCCCAAGCCACTTCCACTGCCACTGCCATCGGGGAACAGGACCCAAACCACCACCAATGGATAACAGGCCCCAAAGCCGATGCCGACGATGCCCCATGCTCTCCCTGCTTCGGGCCGACCCTCATTCCTCTCCCCGACATCAATTCTGCCGTTGGAGAGGAAGTTCCACCCAGCCAGGCAGCGATTGGCTGGCCCGAACTTCCTCTCCGATGGCAGAATTGACGTCGGGGAGAGGAAGACTGATCGGCCCGATAGATCGCCAAGGCAAAGTGAGTCCTGGATGATCGACTCACTTTGCCTTGGCGAGCTACTGGTCAATCGCGATCGACCTATTGGGCACCCCTGCAATAGAGGCTGTAAGTATAATAAAAACAAAAGGAGAGCCTTGTCCAGTTTGTCATAACTAGAATGTAAGTTCTTTAGATCAAGGATTGTCTAGTTCATGTTTGGTTTACAGCCCTGCATATGCCTAGTAGTGCTGTAGAAATAAGTAATATGTGTACCTCTTAATATTGAAAATTTGAGGGATTTAGTACCATTAACCAGGATAGAGGGTGCTGTACTAGTGTTTTAAAGTGGTCTCAAACTTAAACTGTTTGCAGGGCCACATTTTGGATTTGTAGGTACTTGGAGGGCTGCAGAAAAAAATAGTTAATGTCTTATTAAAGAAATGACAACTTTGCATGAGGTAAAACTTGTTATAATTTATAAATCTTTCCTTAATTGCTTCTGATAATTTCAGCTATACACAGCTGAAATCAGTGAAATATGCAGAAAGATGCAGGAAAGAAAGCTCTTGCATGAGATTACAGCAGTAAGGTGGGCAACGCTCCAGAACAATGGTGACATACCGAGGGCCTCAAAGTAGTACCTGGTGGGCCGCGAGTTTGAGACCACTGGTGTACAGTAACTGTGATACCTACATAGTTTTCCGATCCTACATACCTATAAATTTTAACACTTTAAATAGGTATTGCCAGTTAACTTGATCAAAAGCCTTGACAACATCTAATCCCATCAACATTTCTGGAACTTCCCCCCCCAAAACCCTTTTTACAAAACCATGGAAGCGTTTTTTAGTGCAGACCAGCATGCTGAGTGCTCTGCGCTACTCCCAACACGGTTTTGTAAAAAAGAAGGGGGAGTTATTAGGTATTGCTCTTGTAATGGATGACAGCACTCTGTGGACATTTTATACTGAGTGCCTTCCTTGGATGAATCCTACTTGTTCAGGCACAATCAACATAAGGTATATGGGGGCCAAATGATTCACAATGATCTTCACAAAAATCTTAAAGTCCAGGTTTACTCGTATTAACAATATTGGACAATATGATTTAACATCACTGCTAGCTTACTGGGCTTGGGAATGAGGGTAATGACAGTGTCATTTGCCCCAGGTAGAAATTCACCTGTTTCCATTGCCCTGGCATAAAACCTATAAGAGAGGCTATTCCCCCATTTATGCTAAAATTATATTTTTCTATTTTCGGTTCATTTATTTCTGAATTTATCATTTCATTTTTAAAACTGTTTTATTGAGTTTTTCATTAAACCATACAAACAGGAAAATAAATAAACGGGTCATGAAATATGTATATATTTGGAGATACATGGTAGTTGAGACCAAAGAAGAACTGAAATGTAGAGGCATGAGTCCGAACCAAAAGTCATGCCCTCTAGCATATACAGGAAAACATACAACATACAACATTCAATTAGAGTCTTGCATTTGTGGATCACATCTTGGCAGCAAAAAGAAAGCTCAAATGTAGAAAGAGAAGTAGTACATACATAGTAAGCTTCGGAAAGTGACTTCACCCTATAGCAGGACTAAAAAAAATGGGTATATAGTAAATATACATGTAATTAAGAAAATCCCCCTGCTAAAGGTAGCCATTTTGGATTTGGTAGATGAGCTAGAAGTTGCTAGGCAGCCTCATGGATTAGGGATCTGACTCACATATTTACACTTTCAAACTCGTATCAACAATTCCGATGTTTATTCATTTGTATTGGGGGGGTTTTGTTGGTTGTTTTTTTTAAATAAATCTTTATTGATTTTTAAAACATGTAAAAAATACAATTATACATTCAGAAGTATCAAATGACAGCACTTACATTCTTGCAAATAACTAAAACAAATTACCCTACCCCCACCTTTCCCTCCCTACCTGGATGTGTATGGAAACCGAATTAAATCCAGAAGCTAAAGAATCAATCATTCTGTTGCTCAACAAATGACTCCAATGGACTCCAAATCACTTTGAAAGTCTTACCATTTCCAGATTGTTCTGCTATCATCTTCTATAATAAAACCTTAAGTGTGAATGCGCACTTACAATTTTATGATCCCTGCTGCCGTGGTTTCTGCCTCTGTGGCCTTGTTCAATTTGCAGTGCGGCATGCGTCACGTGTACACGTTCGGAGCTAACACCGGGGAGAAAAGGAGGCGGCGGTAACTGAGCTAAGGAGCTAGGGGATGGAAGGCCACAACCACTACCGCTCCCTGGTCGCACAGCCTTCTCCTCTGCCTCCACTCTCCCCTATGGTTCAGAGCACCATTGCAGCTCGCAGGAGCCGCGCTCTCTGCCCATCCGGTAGCAAACAAAAACCCCTTCTGAATTTGAGTTCATTGGGTGGGTCAAGGATGAGGATTTGTTTATTTGCTGCCATGGCGCTGGAGACTTGTGGCGCTGCCACGGAGAGGGGGTGGGGTGTGGTGGGGGTGGAGGCGGCCAAAGGAAGGGAAGCAGGGCACAGGCGGGGAACGGGAGGGAGGGAAAGAAAGACAGACACACAGACAGCGGCCAAGGAGAGAGAGAAAGAGACAGAAAGACAGACAGACACACAGAGGCCAAGGAGAGAGAGAGAAAGACACAGAAAGACAGACAGCGGCCAACGAGAGAGAGAGAAAGAGACAGAAAGACACATGGACAGCGGCTAAAGAGAGAAAGAGACAGAAAGCCAGACAGACACACAGACAGTGGCCAAGGAGAGAGAGAGAGACAGAAAGACACATAGACAGCGTCCAAGGAGAGAGAGAGACAGAAAGACAGACAGACACACAGAGCGAGAGAGAGAGAGACAGAAAGATAGACAGCGGCCAAGGAGAGAGAGAGAAACAGAAAGGCAGAAAGACACATAGACAGCGGCCAAGGAGAGAGAGACAGACAGACAGACAGAGGCCAATGAGAGAGAGAGAAAAAGACAGAAAGACAGACACACAGACAGTGGCCAAGTAGAGAAAGACAAACAGACAGCAGCCAAGGAGAGAGAAAGAGACAGAAAGATAGACACACAGAGAGCGAGAGAAAGAGACAGAAAGACAGGCAGAGGCCAAGGAGAGAAAGAGACAGAAAGACAGACACACAGACTAAGGTCAAGGAGAGACACAGAAAGAAAGAAAGACAGACAGACAGCGGTCAAAGAGAGAGGCAGAAGGAAAGACAGACAGCAGCCAAGGAGAGTGAGAGATAGAAAGAAAGACAGATAGACACATCTATTCTAGCACCTGTTAATGTAACGGGCTTAAACACTAGTCCTTTCATATTTATAGTATAAACAAAGGGCTCCTTTTACAAAAGTGTGCTAGCGTTTTTAGCGTGCACACAGAATTAGCGTGCGCCAGCTGAAAAAATACCACCTGCTTAAAAGGAGGCGGTAACGGCTAGCACGTGAGGCATTATAGCGCACCTTTGTAAAAGGAGCCCCAAGTGTTTCCCACCAAAAAGAAAAGTTCAAATCTATCCCAATTTTTCCAATTTCTAGTTATTAATTGCATGGCCACTCCTGTCATAATAATAAGAAGTCTATTTTTAGGTTTGTCAATTGGACTGTTAAGTTTTAACAGTGTCCCAAATAAAACCACAACAAAGATAAATGGGGAGACCCAATGATCCACCGATGAAAACAAAAACTGTGGATACAAATAAAACCACATCATACGACAATGGAATAGAGACACCTAATATCAAATTGATTTTACCCCAAATTGACTTCCAGAAATTGAGTATCAACGGGCATTAGAATAAAAGATGATACAGTGTCCCTATTTCAAGTTGACAGTGCCAGCATCTATTAGATTTTTGTAAATGAACAGAAGTCCAAAAAATTCTAAATAACAAAAAGAACCAAGTTTGCCTCATAGATGCTAATGCTGTATATCTTATTCTCCAAGTCCAAATCTGTGGCCATTGCATAGCAGAAATATTCTGCTTTGTTTCTATGCTGCAAATGTCTCTTAAAGTTGTTTTTTGATATTTTGTCAAATAATCAGATATTAATTTGTACCACTTGGTGGCCTGATGCCCTTGAAAATCTGTCTGGAAACATAAACTATATTGATTTTTAAGATTACGCCAGTCAGGGAACCCTTTCTGAATGGCCTGTTTCAACTAGATCCATTTATAACCTTGAGATTTTGAAATATCTAATGATTGTTGTAACTATAAGAAAGATACCATTTTCCCATTCAAAATTATATCATTTAGAGTACGAATGCCTGCCTGCAACCAATGTTTCCAGAGGATTTTAGACTTGCTGATTTGTATCTTGAAGAAATTGATGGAGAAATGACGGATGAGATTAAACGTAACTGCAAGGGAGGCAACGCAGTTATCATGGGTGACTTCAAATATCCGGGGATAGACTGGAACCTAGGCACCTCTGGCTGCGCTAGGGAGACCAAGTTCCTGGATGCTGTAGGCGATTGCTTCCTGGAACAACTTGTCAAGGAAAATACAAGAGGAAATGCAATTCTGGACTTAATTCTAAATGGACTGCGAGGACCGGCACAAGGTGTAGAAGTAGAAGGGATGCTGGGAAACAGCAATCACAACATGATCCGCCTCGTCCTAGACGCAAGGGTTAAAATAAACATCGGTCCAGAACGACGGCCACTTTAATACATAGGTCAAACTTCATGTACATTAACAGTTAGACTCACTGAACATAAGAGTTGTTTAAACATTCGCAGAATATCTGCTCCTATGATAGCCCATTGTATAGAACATCAACACACTTTTGCTAATCTAAGTTGCTGGGTGATTGAGAAGTTAATACCTTCATTAACAAGAGGTGACAGCAGGAAAATTTTATGGCAAAAAGAGCAACAGTGGATTAACCGTTTAAAATCTTTAGCCCCTTTGGGTCTTAACACTACATATGAATGGCAACCGTTCTACTGAGTTAATAGATTCATCCTGCTATAATCAATTTTTGTATATAATGGATGTTTGTTGACACAGATCTTTGATGAAGATATATGTTAGACTTTTTGATAATTATTGTTTCTACCTCTTAGCAGTCTCATTGTCTAGCATATCACGTATCACGGCAGTGATGATGTCATGATGCCCAGCTCCTTCCTTTTTTCGAACGAGCAGAGCGCGTCTCTCAGTCTCGCGGCCATCTTAAAGAATGCCATTGCTATGAGTGATGTTTGCAAAATGTTTTGGAGAGAGCAATGCTGAGCTAACCACAGTGATTTTATTCCCCTGAAGTAGCCCGGTTTAGGGCAAAACAGAAGTTCTTTCTATCGGGAACAGTGGGGAACGAGTTCTGCTACTTCAAGATATCAGATGAGAAATATATACCTGAGGGAAGAAAAACGTTCCCATAGATAAGTTTTGCCTTTTCCTTCATAAGTTCATGCATTGAATTGGAACTAATGTTTCACCTCTAGTTGTAGCTATTACTAACTGTTTTATACAGATTTAACTATTTATTCACACAATCTATCTAACAGAAGAAGAATAATTTTTTGAAAAGTTATTTATGAAATGAAAGACTGACTGTAAGAAAATATATATGTACGGAGTTTTTTTCGGACCAGTGATGATACTTAAGGCTTAGGGTACTGTGTAAGTCCCAGCCACTCGTGGATGATGCCCGTTTTTCTCCGTTTTTCATATTCATATTATTATTTGGCTTCTGTGTCTGTTGATTTTTTATTGAGTGTGAATGAAGTTTCTCTGTTAAACGAAAATACAGTACGTTTTCTTATTTGATTTTTCACATATATACAACAGTACCTATTTTTTAGTAGTTATACAATAGCTCTGATGGCTGACCTTTTCAATGTTTCTCTAGAGTCAGAAGTGATACCAGAGCACTGGAGAAGGGTGAATGTTGTCTCTCTCCACAAAAATGGAAGTAAGGAAGAAGTAGGGAACTAAACGCCAGTAACTCTGACTTCTGTAGTAAGTAAATTAATGAAAACACTTTTAAAAGAGAATAGTGACATTTCTGGAATCCAGTGGATTACAGGATCCGAGGCAACATGGATTCACTAGAGGCAGGTCTTGTCAGACAAATCAGATCAATTTCTTTGACTAGGTGACCAGATAATTGAATAGACAGAGTACGCTAGATGTGGTGTGTTCAGATTTTATCAAAGCCTTTCACAGTGTTTCACAAAGGCGTCTAGTAAATAAACTGAGTGCCCTTGGTATGGACCTCAAAGTGACGGAATAGGTCAGACACTGGTTGAGTGGAAGGCGACAGAGGGAAGTGGTCAATAAAGATTGCCCTGAGAAAAGGGATGTTACTAGTGGGTGTTCCTCAAGGTTTGGTTCTAAAATATGCCTCTTTGAGGATGATACCAAAATCTGCAATGAAGTAGACACCCCTGAACATATGAATAATATGAGGAAGAACCCAGCAAAGCTTAAAGCATGGTCTGAAATTTGGCAGTTAAAATGTAATGCTAAGAAATTCAAGGTCATGCATTTGGGCTGCAAAATCCTAAAGGAACAGTACAGTTCAGGAGGTGAAAAACTTTTGTTCACGAAAGAGGAGCAGGACTTGGATGTGATGGTATGTGATGATCTTAAGATGGCCAAACATGTTGAAAAGATGATGGCAAAAGCTAGAAGGACGCTAGTGTGCATAGGGAGCATTATGGCCTGTAGAGAAAAGGAGGGATTGATGCTCCTGTGTAAGACTCTGGTAAGATCTTATTTAGATTATTGTGTATAATTCTAGAGACTACACCTTCAAAAAGATTATATACAGGATGGAGTTGGTCCAGAGGAAAGCTACTAAAATGGTCTTCATCATAAGGTGTATGGGGGACAAACTTAAAGATCTGAATATGTATACTTTGGAGGAAAAGCAGGAGAGTGAAGATATGATAAGAGACATTTAATTACCTACGTGGCATAAATGCGCATGAGGCAAATCTCTTTCATTTGAAAGGAAGCTCCAGAATGAGAGGGCATAGGATGAAGTTAAGAGGTGATAGGCTTAGGAGTAATCTAAGGAAATACTTTTTTACACAAAGGGTGGTAGATGTGTGGAATAGTCTCCCAATAGCGGTGGTGGAGACAAAGACTGTGTCTGAATTCAAGAAAGCATGGGACAGGCACATGGGATCTTTTAGAGAGAGAAGGAGATAGTGGATGTTGTAGATGACTTGAGCAGACTAGATGGGCGATTTGGCCTTTATCTGCCATCGTGTTTCTATGTTTTGGGGAGAGAGAAGTGCACTGTTTAAATACCAATTTTAGCAGAAATTGCTCCAAATGAACAGAGATTGTTAGGAGAAATTTCAGAGCAGACAAGCTCAGCTGCTTACCCATTCACCGCATCACGTGATCTCCTGTGGAGAATTATTTATGTTGATGAAAGGAGAAAGGATAGAGGATTCTGCACTCCTGGAGACCTCTTCCTTTGGGGTCTCCCTAATCCACTCTGCTCCAGGCATTTAACCATTTCCTGGCCCAAGAGGTCTCAAGGAGAGAGATCCCGAATGCAGAGATCTGCTGAAGGGAGGCTTCAAGGGAAGGACCTGAAAGGGGTCAGTGACCTGGGGGAGTGTGATAAGGTCATGCTTTCATCCATTCAGTGGTAATCTTGTCAGTTTGGACAACATTTTGGCACTTATTCGTTATTAAAATAGGTCTATTCTCAAACATCCAAATTGTGCCCTGAAAATTTTGTAAAATGTTTGATTATTGCTGCTTCAGCCTCTGTGCAAGACAATTTGAAAATAGGGTACTGTAAAGGCTGCTAATTCTTTATAAAGGTAGAATAATAACTTAGTAACATAGGGGATCAATATTCAAAGTGATTTAACCAGCCATGAGCCTCGTTTGTACAGTGATATCCACTGATATTCAGCAGTGCCACTGAACATCAGCACTAACCACTAAACACAACACTGGCTATTTTATGGGTGGTTCCGGGGATTCAGTCAGCACTTAGTCAGTTTAGTGCCAATATATGGGGCCCACAATTGCACACCCAAATTTGGACCTGCCACTTAATTGAGTAATGAGCTGTTAGGGGTCCTTTTATTAAGGTACGCTAACCAATTTAACATGCACTAAAGATTAGCATTGAATATAATGGATGCCTTAGCATTTAGTGTGCACTAAATCAGTTAGTGTGCCTTAATAAAAGGGCCCTATAACTAGCAATAATTGGGCACTAATAGCCAATGATAGCAGTTAATTGGCTTCAATTAAGATTTGAATATGAATCTTGCTAAGTGCTCTTCTGTAAAGACTCACAAACAAATTTTATAGCATGTAACTCAAAAGGGGATGGGGCCATGGGAGGGTCATAGGGGAGTCAGGGCAAGTCACTAAAGATCTGAACACTATTACTGAATTCTAGTGTGCCCGATTCACTGATTCGCATCAATTCACCAATTCATGTTAGGGAATTGATTCGAATCGAATCATTTTCTTAAAAAATCGGGCTATCCAATTCACTGACCAACCCTCCTCCCCGCATACCTTCGGAGCCTAGAACCAACATGATTTGAATAATGATCAGACAACAAAAGGTAGAAAAAAATAATTTTATTTTCTTTATTTTTAAATCTTTATTGATTTTCAGAAAAACTTAACAAAACACACTATTAATATACAATTATTACATTAAACAATCATTTTCTCCCATCCTCATCTTCATTCTTAATATAATAATATATATGATGTGATTACAAATTATAAATAAATAATTTAACTATTCAAAATACATTTCCCTCACCCCCCCAACCCACACACCCTCCCTGGATGTGTAAGGAAATCTAATAATAATGAAAGAAACGTTACCCTTATTATAATACTATAAAATTAGTCAATAGACTCCATTAAAAGATTTACTAGTCCCCAAACGTTTTGCTATCATCCTTTCATACTTATATGTGGTACACACATTTACCCACCAAAAAGTAAAATTGATCCTATCATGGTTTTTTTCAATTATGAGTAATCAGTTGAACACCTATTCCTGTCAAGATCAGAAAAAGGCGACTTTTATACTTATCTAAAGTAGACTTAATATGTAGTAATGTACAACAAATTACAGCTTCATAAGATAAGGGAATAGCTGCTTCAAGAATGAGATTAATTTGTCCCCAAATTGTCTTCCAAAAATCCCATATCAATGGACAAAAATACAACAGATGATCCAAAGTCCCTATATTAATATGACAATGCCAGCATCTATTAGATTTAGAATTATCTATTTTTTGTAATCGAACTGGGGTCCAAAAAATCCTATGCAATAAAAATAACCATGTTTGTCTCATAGATGCTGACGCTGTGCACCTTAATCTCCAAGTCCAAATTCGTGGCCAACAAGACACAGAAATATACTGTTTTATCTCGATGCTCCAAATATCTCTAAGACTATTTTTTTGGCTTCTTATTTTAAAATCCAGAAATTAATTTATACCACTGGGCAGCCTGATGTCCTACTAGATCTATCTGGTAGCAAAGGATCTGCAAGTTATAATAAGTTTTTAAACTTTTCCATTCAGGGAACCCACTCTGAATAGCCTGCTTCAACTGCAACCACCTATATTGTTGAGACTTTAAAATGCCAAATGATTGTTGCAGCTGTGAAAAATCAAGCAGTTTTCCATTAGACATAACATCATCCAATGTCCAAATACCTGCCTGCATCCAATTCATCTAGGCAATCCCAGCACCGCCTATTTGAATCTAGTTTAACCATAAGGACTGTAAAGTAAATTTCATTATAGGAACCTCTGTTAGTTTGTCAATAAATTTAATTGTTTTCCATGCGTTCAATAAAATTATGTTGTCCTTAGCATATCTAGGTAGTCTGATACTTAGTACATGAGATAGTCGCATAGGGGACATAATTTTCCATTCAAGATATAGCCAATCCAGAAGATGTTCCATGAGCTCAGGGAGGATCCAATACATATCTTGACGCATTATATAGGCTTGATGATACCTGGGAAAATTGGGAAAATTTATCCCACCCTCCACAATAGGTTTTTGTAAAGATGCATTTTTCCCTAGCCAAATAAATTTTGTAAGAATACTATTTAGCATTTTGTAAAAGGACCCTTGAAAATAAACTGGCAACATACCCATTTGGTAGCAAACCACAGGCAAAATCATCATTTTGACCGTTTGTACTCTCCCCCACCAAGACAAATGTAGAGGGTTCCATTGCTCACACATTTCCATAACCTTTAACAATAGTGATTTTTCATTTACTTTCATCGTTTCTTCCAATGTACTTTTTATCCAAATACCTAAATATTTTATACCATCTTCCTTCCAGATAAAAGGAAACACATCAAATAAGCCTTTTGCACAATGTACATTTAATGGAAGAACCTCTGATTTACTCCAATCTATTGTGTAACTAGAGAATTTTCCAAATCTATCTATTAAATCCAGTAAATATGGAATGGTCAACTCAGGATTCCTCAAATGAATCAAAATATCATCTGCATACGCAGAGACTTTATACTCCTGACCTGCATAAGGAATACCTCTTATCTCCTCTGCTTGTTGAATAGCTAAAAGTAAAGGTTCCAAAACAATATCAAATAACAAAGGAGGTAATGGACAACCTCGTCTAACTCCCCTCTCCAGACAAAACCGATCTGAAAAAGTATTATTTATATACAATCTGGCAGAAGGGGAACTATACAAGGCTTGAATCATTTGTATGAATCCAGAACCAATAACAAACCAATCCATTGCCTGATACATAAGGGTCCATTCTACTCGATAAAAGGCCTTTTCTGCATCCAAGGATACAGAGAAAGCAGGATCTTCCATAGTCTAACACCAGCTCTGGCAGGATGCACATTTCAAATCTGACATATTGTAATCGGAAAACAGAAAATAAAATTTTTTTTTTTTCTTTTTTTAATAATTTTATTTTCAGTTTTCTGATTACAATATGTCAGATTTGAAATGTGCATCCTGCCAGAGTTGGTGTTAGACAGTGAATGTAAACTAGGACCTAACAGAGAGAGGAAGAGTCTTTTTTCTTTGTTTATTTGTTTACACCACAACGCCAATGTAGGTAAAAGAGGGCAAAGTGGGTGGGAGTGGGTGAAGTGGCTACAAAATAAACCGGTTGCATCTCCACTCGTATGAAGAAGGTTTTTCAAATTCTGAAGCGGTCTGCACTCAATCAGTTAATGTGCAAAATAAGAGATATAAGTTATAACAAAAAAATTTAGGTTCATTTTCGCACTGGCTGCTCTGTTCACATTACACTGGTCAGTTTCACAATAGATGAAATTGCCGATTCTTTGACTACCGATAGAGCCTGTGAGTGAGGTGATCATGTCGGGATAGAGTCACCCCGTTGGTGCAGCCGGAATCATACCGGTCTTATGAAGGGAAGTATGCCAGGAATTTTTTTTTTTTTGGGGGGGGGGGCCTACCTTACAGGAGAAGGATCTTTGACCTGCTCCATGAGTGGTGCGAGTGCAACTTGAAAGGGAGCTTGCTGGAGACTTTTTGGCTGCCTTGTGAGCTTTGGTCCTTCAATCCATTTCCTGAATGGTGAGGGCATTCTTAATACAATACAATCACTCCTTCGTAGAGACAGTCTCTCCATTGGTGGATACTCTTACAATATTTCCAGAGGTTTACTGTTTCAGACACCCCTCATCAGAAGGTCAGATTCCTTGACCTATGCTTGGGAGACTCATCGTAACGGTCTCCATACTCGAGGCCACTGATCCAGCATGGATCGTCAGTGTCACAGACGGAGTGGACTGGGATTGAAGAACAGGAGGTCCAGTTTTTAAGTGTATGCACTCTTATCATATTGGATATATGTAGCCTGAGGATCATATCGCTGTTGGAGTATATTTTTACCGCTATTTCTAACCTCTGATCACTCACTGCCTTTCATCATTCTACGTTTGACTAGTAATGGAGGAATAGGATGTCTACGCGAAGAAAGTTGGACAGTTTTTGTTTTGTGGGAAAGAAACTTGGAGCCCAGAAGACGACAGAAGTTAACCCGTCACAGGAAAATAATATGGTAGAATTGGAAGCTGTGGAGGGAGGTGGTGAGTTGAGGTGCACCCGGGAAACGCCGGATTCTTTAAGAGATCTACTATTGGACATTCGTAAAGAAATGCAATCTCTGCGTTATGATGTCACAAAAGCTGTAACAGACTTAAAGCAAGACTTGGGGGAGCTGGTGAAGCGGCAAGATGCGGTGGAAGCACATATTAATACAATGACTGAGGATATTATTGCTGTTCAGCAGGACATAATAAAAGTTCATGCGGAGGAGTCGGTAATGTGGGATAAATTTGAAGATCTAGAGAACAGATCCTGGAGGTATAATCTAAGGATTCGGGGAGTTCCGGAAGAACCTGCCTATTTGGATGTCTGCCAAACGGCCTTAGACATCTGTACAGACATATACTCACTATTGCTCGGGCAGGTGAGGGGCAGATACTGAAGATTGAAATTGAACGAGTGCATCGGGCTCTGGGGCGCCCTAAATCCAAATTGCCCTGTGACATTATTCTGTGTTTGGGCAGATTTTGGGTAAAGGAGGAAATATTCCATGCAGCGCGGAGGCAAAGCGATTACAAATTGAATAATTTATGGGTAGACATTTATCAAGATGTAGCGGCTGCAACTTTGCGAAAAAGGAAGGATATGCGAGAGGTGACCGTATATCTTTGCAAAGAGGCCCTCAAATATAGGTGGCTTTTTTCATTTGCCTTGGCAATGACTGTGGGGAGCAGAGGCCTGGTCGGAGTTACGAGCACTAGGTGCTCCAAATCTTCCGGAGAGAGGACATGTTGGTGAACGAGGAAAGGAGATGGCTGGTCCTTCTGGATGGCAGCATCAGACAAGAGGAGCTATGACGAGAAATGTTGGAAGTAATGAGCCAACGGGTCGAATGGAGTGAGAACATAAGAACATAAGAAGCGCCATCTCCGGATCAGACCTTCGGTCCATCAAGTCCGGCGATCCGCACACGCGGAGGCCCTGCTAGGTATACACCTGGCTTATTTTATAGCCAACCATATCTTTATATGCCTCTCTCAAGGAGATATGCATCTAGTTTGCTTTTGAAGCCTAGGACTGTCGATTCCACAATAATCTCCCCTGGGAGAGCATTCCAGATGTCAACCACTCTCTGTGTGAAGCAGAACTTCCCGACATTAGTCCTGAACCTGCCCCCCCTTAGCCTCATTTCATGTCCTCTTGTCCGTGTCAAATTGGACAATGTAAATAATCTTCTCTGCTCTATTTTGTCGATTCCTTTCAGTATTTTGAAGGTCTCGATCATATCCCCACGCAGTCTCCTTTTCTCAAGGGAGAACAATCCCAGTGTTTTAAGTCGATCCTCATATTCCAGTTTCTCCATACCCTTCACTAGTTTAGTTGCTCGTCTCTGCACCCTCTCCAGCAGTTTTATATCCTTCTTTAGGTAGGGAGACCAATGTTGGACGCAGTATTCCAAGTGGGGTCTGACCATTGCCCTATAAAGCGGCATTATAACTTTCTCCGATCTACTCGAGATTCCTTTCTTTATCATGCCCAACATTCTATTTGTCTTATTTGCCGCTGCCGCACATTGTGCCGATGGCTTCAGGGTCCTATCTATCAGTACACCCAGATCCCTTTCTTGTTCACTTTTTCCCAGAGTTGCACCTGACATTCTGTACTTGTATTCCTTATTTTTACTGCCTAAATGCATTACCTTGCATTTCTCCACGTTGAACTTCATCTGCCATTTCTCCGCCCATTTTTCTAACCGACACAAATCGCTCTGGAGTTCCTCACTGTCCTCCTGCGATCTGATTGCCCGGCAGAGTTTTGTGTCGTCTGCAAACTTGATGATCTCACTGGATGTTCCGTTTTCCAGGTCATTGATATAAATATTAAAAAGGATCGGCCCAAGTACCGAGCCCTGGGGTACACCACTAGTCACTTTCTCCCAGTCGGAGAACTTCCCATTTATGCCCACTCTCTGCTTCCTGTTATCCAGCCATTTGCCTATCCATCTTTGTATATCTCCCTCTATGCCATGGCTTTGTAGTTTCCTGAGAAGTCTTTCGTGTGGAACTTTGTCAAATGCTTTCTGGAAGTCCAAGTATATTATGTCCACCGGCTTTCCACTATCAATTTGCTTGTTCACGGTCTCAAAGAATTGGAGTAAATTTGTCAAACACGATTTCCCTTTCCTGAATCCATGTTGACTGGGTTTCATCAAGTCGTGTGTGTCCAAGTGCTGAACTATGCTATCCTTGATCAGTGATTCAATCATCTTGCCGGGGACAGACGTAAGACTCACAGGTCTATAGTTGCCCGGTTCTCCTCTCGATCCTTTTTTGAAAATTGGCGTGACGTTGGCTTTCCTCCAGTCATCTGGTATCTGACCAGTTCTGATTGACAGGTTTGCAAGTTTTTGCAATAACTCTCCGATTTCAACCTTCAATTCCTTCAAGACTCTCGGGTGAATTTTATCCGGTCCAGGAGATTTGTCACTTTTAAGTTTGTCGATCTGGTAGTATATCTGATCTAAGTTCACTTCAACTGTGGTGAGGCTGTCCTCTATTTCTCCTGTAAACAGTTTCTCCGCTTCAGGTATTGTTGAGGTGTCCTCCTTCGTAAAGACGGACGCAAAGAAGGAATTTAGTTTGTCTGCGATTTGTTTATCTTCCTTGATGTACCCTTTTCTTCCCTTGTCGTCCAGGGGTCCCACTGCCTCTTTTGCAGGTTTTTTCCCTTTCACGTATCTAAAGAAGGGCTTGAAGTTTTTGGCCTCCTGGGCTATTTTTTCCTCATAGTCCTGTTTTGCATCCCTCACCGCCTTGTGACATTTCTTCTGTTCATCTTTATGTTTGTTCCAGGCTTCGGTTGTCTTCGTGCATTTCCATTTTTTGAAAGAGTCCTTCTTTTCTTTTATGGCTTCCTTCACCTGTATGGTAAGCCATGCCGGTTCTCCTTTGCCTTTAGTTCTCCGATCTTTGGAAATCCTTGGAATGTAGAGATCTTGTGCTTCTGCAATAGTATTTTTCAATAGGCACCATGCCTGATCTACTGTTTCAAGTTTGTCCACCATCTTCTCGAGTCGTTTTGTTACCATGGCTCTCATGCAATCGTATTTACCCTTTTTAAAGTTTAAGGTGGTGGTTAAGGTTTTGGCATGTTTCCCTTTCCCGATGTCAAGTTTAAAGTTGATTACATTGTGATCCCTCGTTCCCAGTGAAACCATGACTTCTACTTCTGTTATCGGTCCGGTGAGACCATTTAGGACCAAGTCCAAGGTGGCGTCGCCTCTTGTCGGCTCTTTTACCATTTGCTCCAGGAAGCAATCCCCTAGCACCTCCAGGAAATTGGCCTCCTTGCCGCAGTTGGAGGCTCCTAGTTTCCAGTCTATTCCTGGGAAATTGAAGTCTCCCAATATAACTACATTGCCTGTCTTGCATACTTGTTTGATTTCCTCCATCATTTCTGAGTCAGTGACCTCCGCCTGTCCTGGGGGACGATAGTAAAGGCTAATTTTTGTATCTGCGCCATTGTGTCCAGGAATTTTGATCCAGAGGAACTCCAGTTTCTCTTTCCTGTCTGTTGTAATCATTCCAACAGAATCTATTCCTTCCTTAACATATAGGGCAATACCTCCACCTTTCTGCCCTTCTCGATCCCTTCTATATAGTTTGTATCCCTGTAGTACTGTGTCCCATTTGTTTTCTTCATTCCACCATGTTTCTGTTATGCCAATGATATCCATGTTCTCATGTCTTGCTATCGTCTCTAGTTCTCCCATTTTGTTTCCTAGACTTCTAGCATTTGTATACATACATCTAAGTTCCCTTCGTGTTACCTTTTTGGACCTTCTACTCTTGGCTGTCCTTACAGTTTCATTTACAGTATCCTTTACTGCTCCTGTGTTATCTCCCATGTTTGCTGTGTGGTCATCCCCTCCTGTGTCTGAGTTGTCCCTTCCTGCTTGTTCTCCTTTGTTGGCTGTGAGGTCGACCTCTCTTGTGTATGAGTAGTAGTCCTTTGTTCCTACGTCGGGGCATCCTGTTGTCCGTGCCATCGACCGGTGGTCGACTGTCGGCTTTCCCCTGTCCTTCAGTTTAAAGCCTTCTCTATTGCTTTCTTCATGTTGCCTGCCAAAACTCTTGCTCCTTCCTTGTTGAGGTGTAGTCCATCCCTTCTGTAGTACTTGCTTTTTCCCCAGAACGCCGTCCAATTGCGCACGAAGTCGAAGCCTTCATCTTCGCACCATCGTCTCATCCAGGCGTTGATCACTTGCAATTCCCCTTGTCTCTTTCCATCTGCTCTTGGTACAGGGAGGATTTCAGAGAAGGCCACCTTCACCTCCCTGATCTTCAGTTGTCTTCCGAGTGAGCGGAGCTGGCCCTTCATCTCTTCCCTGTCATACTTCCGCCCGCTCACATCATTTGTTCCTACGTGGATAAGCACAGCGGTGTCCACTCCCCGTGCGCCATCTATGATCCTGGAGATCCTGTTGGTCACATCCTTTACTCTTGCTCCAGGCAGACAGGTGACGACTCTGTCCTCTCTTCCTCCTGCGGTGTGGCTGTCTACGTGTCGTATAATGGAGTCGCCTACGATGATCCCTATCTTCTTTATTCGGGAGTTCCTTGGGGGGCGTAGGTCCACGTCCTTGGAGTAGGGCCAGTCATCTTCCTCCAATGATACTCTTGAAATTGTTTCCTGTTCTTTGGGTGGGGGGACATCTTCCTGTGCTCTCACTATTCCTCCTGGTGTGCGGTTGTCTCCTGCCTCGTCTTCGTTTTCTTCTGTGTTTGCATGGGTGTCTTCTCTCCTCACTTGGGTTTCCTGAGTACAGTTTTCCAGCCCTGGGATCTCTACGTGGTGCTGATGGGCTTCCTCTATGAACATTTCTAGATCCTTGACCTCGTCGTTTGGGCTGTACTCCACTAGAATCTTCTCCTGTGCTCGGATTCTGTCTTCGAGTTCCATCACTGTTCCCTCCAATAGTCTTACCTGACATTTCAAGCTATCCATCTCCATGCATCGATCGCAAATGTATGCCTGGATCCCCGAAGGGAGGTAGTCATACATATTGCAGTCGATACAGAAGACAGGAAAGCTCATCTTCTGACTTCCTTGGGCTTCCATTTCGTGCTTCACTCGTGGGTTGTCTGAGTGATTTGTTGTGACCTACTGCTGCTCTTTTTCCTACTGATCCTACCTCCCCCTTACCTTCTGACTTCCTGACTGCAGTCTTCCTATTTGAGTGAGTCTGTTTGTGTTACAGTGCCTGTGCCTTTGTGTGCTTGTGTCCCTTGCCTGCTGCTTCCTTGTGTTGCTTGCCTTGTTGTCTCTCTCGTGTGTGCTGTCTCTGCTCTACCTCACCTTGATTGTATGTGCGGGTTGGTTTCTTTTGTGTCTGTCTCTTCCTTATCTTCTGTGCTTGTCGGTTCCTTACCGGTCTGTTCTCCTCTGGTGTTCTTGAGAGTAGCGCTCGTCACTTGCATGGCCCTTCGCAAAGGCGCTCTCGCTAAGGCGAGCGCCTTTACCGCGCGCCTTCGCCGGTAAAGGCGAGAAAGTTGCTGGCATCAACAGACATTTATATGCACTTCTGCTTCTTGAAGAAAATGAGGTGTGGGCAGGGGGTGTTGATTGTGAATGTTTTCTTGATTGGATTAGAAATTTGTCTGAAAAATTAATAAATGGTGGGGATTTGAGAGGGGGGTCAGGTGTGTGATAGAGTTGTAGAGGAATTGAAGATTGTGTGGGATGTGGGCGGAGGGGGGGTGTTGAATGTGAATGTTTTCTTGAATGGTTTAGAAATTTATCTGAAAATTAATAAATGATGGGGATTTGAGGGGGGTCAGGTGTGTGATAGAGTTGTAGAGGAATTGAAGATTGTGTGTGTTGAAAGGAATGTCAAGATTATAGGATATTGTGTGGAGCTTATAGTATTATAGTAGATATATATCTTAGGATGTTGAAAAGTGTGTTGGGGTGGCTGGGGTGGTGGAGTTACTTCTTCCTTGGAGTTCTTGAGATCTGTATGGAAGATCTTGAGATTCAATTTTGGGTTGGGATTAGATGGAAGAGAGATACTGGATAGGAGGGTAGGGGGAGAAGATGGGTATTGGGGGAAGGGTTGGGATTAGGAGAGTGGAGGAGGGGAAATGGTATTCTCTATTTAGTTTTGGTAATGGATGGTCAGCTGAGGTTTTGGTGAAGCCTGGTCAGGGGCTGGGATGGCCAGGTTACATGGGTTTTCATAGTGGACTATGTGGAATGGTTAATGGAAGTGGATCCTGGTTAATTTTGTAACTTGGAATGTGGGGGGGGAATCAATTTGCCTATTAAGCGTTCCAAAATTTTACAACATTTACAGTGTCATAAGGTGGATGTGGCCTTCCTTTAAGAAACACATTTGACTGATCTTGAACATACGAAATTAAAACAGTGGTGGGTGGGGTAGTTTGTAGCTGCTTCCGCACAAGGAAAACATAGGGGAGTAGCGATTCTATTTTGCAAAGGACTTCTGGACAATTTACAAGTTTTGACTAAGGATGGGGAGGGAAGATTTGTGCTCTGTCGAGGGGTGATAGCTCAGCGGGACTTTGTATTTTGCTGTGTGTATGCTCCTAATGAAAATGACCCGGCATTTTATGCTAAATTGACCTGCTTGTTGTTACCTTATGCTCAAGCCTCCCTGATTGTTGGGGGAGATTTTAATGCTGTTAGAGATTCTAGTTTGGATTGTACGGGGTCTAGGAGTGCTATACGTTGGATAGGGGAGAGGGAGCTCCAAAAATTTAGTGATAATCTGGATCTAATAGACTCATGGAGAGTATTACATGGTACTCAGAAGGATTATACCCATATGTCCCGGGCACACGGTACGCAATCCCGCATAGACTATATCTGGGTGACAGAATTGGTGTTTCGGAAGTTGGTGCAAGCGGATATAGGTCCTTATACAATTTCTGATCATGCCTGGGTACAAATGATGTGGCAGGAGGGGAGGGTATCTCAGGGAAATTGGTGATGGGTGTTTCCGCTAGCTTTGTACAGGGATCAGAACTATAGGGAATGATTATTGGGTACGTGGAGGATTATAAGCGACATAATGCTCATGCAGAAGGGGATCCTATTTTATTTTGGGAAGCAGCAAAGGCAGTATTGAGGGGGGACACTCTAAGTTATAGTAGTCATGTTAAAAAAGTAAGAGATAGAGAAATTCAGCGTTTAGAGAGAGATAACGTAAGGGCCAGGAGGAAATTTGCTCAATCTGGCGATTCTATGCATAGACAGGAGCTGATGGAATTTCAAGTAACTCTCAATTCTCTCCTACATCAACGGGCGTGTAAATCCCTTGCTTATTATAAGTATCAGCTTTATAGATATGGAAATAAGGGGGGGAAACTTTTGGCAAGCTTGTTTTCATCTAGAACAGGTCCCCGTAGGGTTCAGGCCCTGATAAATGAGCAAGGGAAACGGGTTATATCAGATTCGGAGATTGGAGATATTTTTTTTTTGCTATTTTAAGACTTTTTATGCTTCCCCGTTAGAGAGGGGAGTGATGACAGGTCCCTATTTGGATGGGATGTTACCTCAAATTTCTGAGAGAGATAGGGAGCATTTGAATGCGCCTATAACACCAGAGGAAGTGTTTTGGGCAATTGGAAATAGGCCTTTGCTGAAGGTGATGATGACATGCGCACTGAATTTTATAAACTTTTAAGTGAAGAAATTATACAACCGCTCACTAGGATGTTTAATATTATGATTGGTGCGGAGGCTTTATCGGAAGGTATGAACATGGCTCGAATTCTGGTATTGCATAAGTCGAATAAAGATCCAGAAAAGGCGGGTTCATATCGTCCTATTTCTTTACTAAATACAGAGGTTAAAATGTTATCAAAGATTATGGCAAATAGGATGGCCACTGTGCTACCCTCCCTTATAGATGATGCTCAGGTGGGATTTGTGAAGGGATGAACAATTGCTAAAAATGTTAGAAAATTGTTGCTGTCTTTGGAGCAGCGAACGATGCACAATTTTCCTTCTGTGCTGGTTATAACAAAAAATTTGTTTAAATAGTTTAAATTAGTAGAAACATAATATGGATAATGAAATAAAAGAACAGGTTTTTGGCCAGTGATTGCAGTACAGAGTACGTGTTTGGAATACACCTACGCTGGTAATGATTACCACTGAAATTATAAGTGTAGTACTCCTTATTTCTGAGGCGTTTTCCTGAACGAATATCAAACTCCATGTACAGATAAACTATAAAAGTGGAGTGCGAGTGTTTGAGTATAGACTTTTTCATAGGAGTGGAGATTTGACTTTTGTGATACATTAAATATTTATACCACTCAGTTAGGATTGTTTATAGTTTGGATACAAAATAAACCTGCCAGAATGTTTGAAAAAAAATCCACCCAATTGGGCAGGAAAATTGAATTGAAAAATTGATTCAATAGGCTGAATCGAATCAAATCAAAAAATATTTCCCTGAATCAGGCAGCACTACTGAATACTGGGGATTCATACCTAACCTATACACCAGGATTTACACCCAGTTTCAATTGGTATAAATCATCATGCCCAAACTTTGGCGCAGAAATCAACTCTAAGTATTACAGGTACTCATCAACTTACGACCGCAATTGGTTCCGACTGACAGGTCACGTAAGTCGGCCTATGTTAAATTAAGGCAAGAATATTAGATTGGGTAATGATATTTTAATCATCTTAAAGCAATCTGTTAACAACATTTTCTTTCTTTCTAAGTCAAACTACAGTACAATTGTTGAAAAACATACAAAAATAAGAAATATAGTACAGTAAAGTACATTTAATTCCTGGCACCACTGGTGCTTGGCTGCGGGTTGTTGATATCTCCTTCATCAGGCGATGCTGCGGACAGGGTGGTGGGTAGAGTTGCTCTTTTCATAAACATAGTGAGCTTCGTCTGAATTGTTTGCTTTTTTTCTCTTCATAAATTTCTCAATAAGGACGAAATGTGTCATGTGCCATCCGTTCAATCCTCGCAAATTGTTCAATGTTTGGATCCATGTCTTCAAAATGGGTGAGGAGTTTATTCAGTGGAGATAAACCTTCTGACAATCCCTTTGTGGTGAACATTTGTGGTGGTGCCTCATCCTCTTGGTCTTTCTCTAATTCTTTTATTTTTTCTTTCGCCACTCTTTCTTCTTCTAATTCTATCAGCTCTTCATTTGTAAGTTCCCCTGATTCCTAGTCTAGCAACTCCTCAGCATCTTCCATTTTACATTCCAATAAAAGGTCTTTTGACAGTTTCACTATTTCTTCACAAATCCCATCAAGTTCTTGTTCATTGTTAAATCCAGCAAAGGTATTCACATAGCGCTTAACACACTTCTTCCATACACCATTCATACACTTTTCTGTCACTGAGTCCCACACAGTAGCAAGATTTTTAATACACTTAAAAATGTTATATTGTTTCCAATAGTCACGTAGTGATAGTTCAGGGTCGGCATCTATAACAGCTATGGCTTGGGCGAAAGTGGTTCTGAGATAGTTTGCTTTCAAAGTAGCAATTGTCCCTTGGTCCATCGGTTGAATAAGTGATGTAGTGTTTGGGGGCAAAAATAACACTTTCACATTGGGACAGAGATCAGCTAAGTGATATGGATGTCCAGGTGCATTATCGAGCAACAGTAAAATTTTGAAGGGGGATTCCTCTCTCATAATAGTACTCATGCACTTGAGGAATAAAACAATTACTGTACCAATCCTCAAATAAAGCCTGGTTCATCCAGGCATTACGGCTTGATCTATAATAAACTGCCAAAGTGTGCTTGTTCACATTCTTAAATGCACGTGGATTTTCAGAATGATAAATTAATAAGGACTTCAGCTTGACCCCCTTGATATTCCCTCCAAGTGGTAGAGTGAGTCTATCCTTGTCTGCTTTAAATCCTGGCATGTGTTCTTTGTGGATGTAAGTGTATCCTGGCATCCACTTCCAATATAACCCAGTTTCATCCACATTAAAAATTTGCTCTGCGAGGTAACCCTCAACCTTGATTATTTCTTCTAAACTATCAACAAACTTATTAGCTCCTTCCTCATCCACACTTGCTGCTTCTTCAGTCACCTAAACATTATGCAACTGGAATCTATTTATAAACCTCTTAAACCAGCCAGTATGTGCCACAAATTCTTGACTGTAGTCTTCTCCGGTGCGTTCCCAAACAGACTTCTAGCCTTCAACTGTACTGTAAAGAGGCTTAATGGCATCTGCTTTTGAATCCATCCAAAATGTTTAACAATTTCTCCATTTCATGGATGGGCCAGGTACGTTGCTTTGTAATCACTGTTGACCGCAAAGGTGCAGAACCTTTCACAGCTTCACGAATTCTATTTTTGTCCTTTATAATAGTCGACACAGTAGAGTGTGATAACTTTATATCACATGCGATCACATTCACTTTCTTTCCTCCTTCATACTGTTTTATTATCATCATTTTTGGGTCTAAATCTATGGCCTTTCTTTCCTTTTTGGAAGGCTGAGGAGTGGACAAAACAATTTCCTCTTGGTAGTCATGTTTAGGGTACGAAATTGCCAAAACCATGAGGTACAAACTCATATGGGGCAACATATGAGTTTGTATGTTATTATGCTGCGTGGCTAGACTTGGGAGAGCGGAAGATGCGTCGTAAAGTTGAACAGTCGTAACGTGCATAGGTTGTAAGTTGACGAGTACCTGTATTCTATAAAAGACACACAACTTGGACCACTGTTTATAGAATAGTGCTCAGGATGGATTTTTTTCGGCACCCCAAAAAAAGAGTATAAGAAAAGGGAGTGCTATTTGGATGCTTTTTAGCACACCTAAATCTTGTGGCATAATCAGATTGGTATGTCTCACTTTTATCAACATTACTTCTCTTTCACGAAGGTTTACTTTTTTCACTATACAACCACATTTTCATCAGATTTCATGTTTCAGTCACATCTTATTTTTCATCACTCTGATGGCATGCTCACTATTCACATCATTTTATATGTCATACTCGTACACCTAAACATTTACTTAGTTTTTATATTTTTATACAGATTTTGTAATTGGTATGTTCATTATAAAATCACTCATATACTCACTCAGCTTTTGCATACACACACTTCACACTTTTATTCATTTGGTATGTTCACCTTTACAATATCACATTTATTCATATTATTTTATTTGTATACTCATATGTTTACATACTTTCATAGGACCCCAGAAGAAGGTTATTCATAACCAAAACATGGATCGTGTTGGGTCCAACTCCATACCACAAAATTCTTTCATTGTGTTTTTATTTGTGAAGTCTTTTTATTTGTCAAGATCATCAATTCCACAGTTTTGTTTTTTGTTTGGTTTTCTGTAGAACAATTTGTTGATTTTATTTGGCTTGTGTTTGGACCTTTTCTAATATATGCATATCAGAATGGGTTTGTTTGTGGACAATTTCCTTTGGATAATTCATGCATCTTTTGGAATGTGTTTTCAATGGTCCTGGATTTGTCTAATTTGGTAATTCTATCACTTTTTGTGGAAAAGGGTTTTGATAAGATAGAATGGGTTTATTTATTTCATGTGTCGGCACTTTTTTGCTTATCCAAAAATTAACGGTTGGACTTTCCTGGATAAGACCCTAGCGTTTCAAGCAGATACACAGCAGTCTTGGCTAGGCAATTGTATTCATCAAGCTATGTCATCTTATAGTTTATTTTGAAAAATAATTGAGACAGCGCTGTTCGATAAATTTATTTCTTAATACAGCCCATTATTACTGAACTTGTATTTTTAAAGTTCATATCTGTATTTTTATTAAATATTTGAATTTTTATGTTATCTTGTATTTCGCTGATTGTCCAGCTCTTCTTAGTGTAAATCACCTAGAATTTTTGGTTATGGCGGTATAAAAGAATAAAGTTATTATTATTATTTATTAAAATGGTTGGCTTGCTGTATAATCGCCATTTGCCCAAGTTTTTGTGAATGGGATGTTAATCGGATACTTTTCCCTTATTTAGGGAAATGAACATGGATGTCCACTTTCTTCTTTATTGTTTGATTTGGCTTTAGAACCTCTCCTTGTTGCAGTTTGGTCATGTGAGGCCATTTCAGAAATTCAAGTGGGAACATTAAATTGTAAATTATCAGCCTATGCAAATGTCTAGTTATTTTATGTGAATGTGCATTCTTTGCCATAGCTGTTTAATGTGATTGAGAAGTATTCTGGGATCTCGGGATACAATATCAATTGGAGTAAGTTAATGGTGATGCCTCTATCTGTGCATTTTCAGAGGTGGCATTTGGCAGACTATTCATTAGAATGGACACCTGATTCTTTGGAGGGGGGAGGGTTTGTGCTATATGTGAAATCAATATAGAAATTCCATGTGTGAAGAGAGAGAATATGTAGGTAGGGTTATACTACCATCCCCAAGGACAGAATGAGCAGACAAATAAATGTTTTCAGAGATTAGGAAAGCTGGCAAACTGGTCAACAGTATAATATTGGGTGATGTCAATTACTCATAAAAAAATACACACTCTATTTGTAACTACCAAGGCTTTAACCCTTCTTACAAAAATAATAAAGGGGAAAAAAAGAGCTCAGTTCAGCTGTATAGATAATAAAAAACCTCCCCTTTATAACTGTCCAAAAATCTTCCATCAAAAATCACGGAATACAAAAAGGTTCTCTATAGTCCTTCAATAATATTCTTGCACCTCACATATCAGGTTTCTTTAACATCCCACTTGCACAAAGTTCAAATTTCAATAACCAAATTTCAATTACCAATAACCAAAAAAATCTCTACAGAGTACTTAGCTGCAATCCAAACTGTGACAACATGAAGGAGCGGTTATGCTAATAAGATATTCTATCATCACTCTTCCTGCAATCTGATTGGGGTGCATTGGCATGACGGGGGCGTTATCAAGGAGCAGTCTTTGGATGTTGGTGAGTTCCAGTGCCATTGAAAAGAGCAGTGAAGTTTGAAAGAAAAACAAATCTCTGACGCATCAGGGAAGCGAAACAGGGAACCCTTGTTGGCTTAGTTGCTGTAATATATAAGTTACTGTGGAGGTATTCAGATGACATTTGGAATGTGGAAGGAAGTGATTGGAGACATGCCACAATTTGAATTCTAATCTAATCTTCTATTTCTGCGTCGCGCATACCTATGAAGGCTCTGGGCGACTTACATAGAGAAGAGAGGGGAAGAGGAGAGGGGCAGGGAAGAGAGGTGGGAGGAGAAAGAGGGGGGATACTTAGGCAGGAAAGGGGAGAGAGAGGATCTGTGTTGTTCAAGTATCAAAGAGGAAGGTTTTCAGTTTTTTTTCCAGAATTTGGTGTAGCTGGGCTCTGTTCTAGTCATTTCAGTGAGGTTATTCCGGGTTTCACTCCTGGGAAAGTTAGCATGTAGTGGAAAATATGCTTGTATTGGAGATTCTTTGTTGATGGGACGTTTAGTAGTATCCTGTTGAGGGCTCTGTGAGAAGTAGTCAATGCCTTTGAGAAGAGCTGGATGAGTGGAGCCGCTGAGTTTCTATTAAGTAGCAGCTACGTACTCTGTAGATTTTTTTCACTGTGGTTATTGAAGTTTGAACTTAGTTACCAGATGCAAGGGAGGGGGTCAGTGCCAAAAAAAAAGATCTGGGTGTCATTGTAGACAATGCGCTGAAACCTGCCCAATGCATGATGGTGGCCATAAAAGCAAACAAGATGGTAGGAGTTATGAAAAAAGGGATGGTTAACAAGCCTAAGAATGTTATAATGCCTCTGTATTGCTTCATGGTGCGACCTTACCTCGAGTATTGCGACAAGATGATAAAGGAGTTAGAACTCCTCTCTTATGAGTAAAGACTAAAGAGGTTAGGGATCTTCAGCTTGGACAAGAGATGACTGAGGGGAGATATGTCTGAAGTCTACAGAATCCTGAATGGTATAGAATGGGTACAAGTGGATCAATTTTTTACTGCATCAAGATTTACAAAGTCTAGGGAACATTCAATGAAATTACAGGGAAATACTTTTAAAATCAATAGGAGGAAACATTTTTTTCACTCAGAGAATAGTTAAGCTCTGGAACATTTTAGGTGTAAGGCTTGATTCTGGCCTAACAATGAAGCTGCAAGTAACTAAGACCATTCAAGCATGCTTTGCACAAATGCATTTGTTATACTGATTAAAACCAATGCTAGCGCCATATGATTTTCAAACTGTTGTTCAGATTATGGTTTGTCTAGACTTGATTAGTCCAATGCCCTGTACCTTGGAATAACAAAAGCAAGATTCAGAGCATTGCAGGTTATACAAAATGCAGCAGTACGATTGATAATGGGATTGTCTAGATATGATCATATTTCACCACATCTCCAAAAACTGCATTGGCGTCCAGTCGCCTTCAGAGTACAGTATAAAGTGATGATTTTCCATCAATCCTCGTATGGAAACATCCCAGAATCGTATAAAAATAATATATTTAGCTATACCACAAAAAGATCTTTGCGTTCTGAGAATTTAGCTTTAGTGAGGACATCTGTGAATCCAAGACTTGTTGAGACTAATAAAATGACTTTCTGTTGTGTAGGAGTTAAGTTATGGTGGGTCAGATACGAAATTGCTGTGAAATGGGCAGGTTTAGAAAACTGCTTAAGATGCAGTTATTTATAGATGCCTTTTTCTAGCTATCTCTAGTAAAATTGATGAACTAGCCACGATCTTTAGTATCCAAATTATTATATCTTTCTGAGGATTGTTTGCATGTTTATTTTATCACATGTCAATTTTATCATGTATTTGTTTTATCATGCATTTATTTTAATATTATGTATGTAAATTATGTAAACCGCTTAGTTTTAAACAATATATAAATTCTTAAAATAAATAAAATAAAAATATTGACAGAAGTTGTGGTAAGAGCAATTAAAGTAGCTGGTTTTAAGAAAGGTTTGGACAATTTCCTGGAGGATAAGTCCACAGTCTATTATTGAGACAGATATGGGGAAGCCACTGCTTGCCCTGGATCAGTAGCATGGAATGTTTCTACTATTTGGGTTTTTACCAGGTGCTGTTAACCTGCATTGGCCACTGAGTCTGTAAGGCTATTGGTCTGAGCCTGTAAGGCTATTCTTATGTTCTTATGTTTGTAGAAAAAACTTTTGTGGTTTTTTTGGCAAAATAAGCCACTATGTGTTGTAGTGCAAAAGCTTAATTTACTTAAAGAATTTGGGGGTGTAAGTTTTCTAGATTTTAAGTTATATCATTATGCATTTTTGTTTGCTGCAGCGGCATATTGGTTATCTGTTCCAGAGACTATGGAATTTCCTATGGTTGTTGTTTGAAAGAGCGATTTGCAGCCCCTTATCCTTTATGCGGTTAACAGTATAGATTTGTTGTGTTGTGCCAAAATCTTTAATTTTACAGTTAATATCTCAGGCGATGAAACTTATTGTTCAGAAGTTAGGGTTATTTTGGCCGATTTTTGATTGTTTCATTATGGTACAACTCGGATCTTAAGATTCAAGATAGATGAGTCAGTTGGTTGGATTGGCAGACTAAAGGAGTTTGGTATGTTAGCTGTTTCAGGGGCTTAATTGTAAGACTTTTGAGGATCTGTGTAGTGAATTTCATTTGGAGACTAAACATTATTTTCAATGGTTGCAATTAAGGCATTGTTTAAGTAGTTCACAATGTATTAAATGGGTGAGGGTTGGTGATACAGGGTTGCATAAATTTTGTGATGGTCTTGTTGGGCAGTCAAAGAAGACTTCAATGGTTTACTGTAAGGTTTAGTTTAAGGAAGTGTAAGGATATGATGCATTGCAAGATGTATGGGAACATTATTTAGGAAAGTGTTTTGATGAGGATGCATGGAAAGCCTTCTGGGTAAGAGTATGTAGGCCCACTCTGCTTCTGCTTCTGTTGCTCAATCACTTTTCGCTGTTGCACATCAAGCATTGTGACTCTTTATAAAGTTTCTCAATTGTCTAATGGTGGGTAAAGTATGTGTTGGCCTTGTAAAATGCAAATGAGAACCTTTTGTCACCTGTTCTATGGATGTGTGCATGTGAAATTTTATTGGGATTTGGTGTGGAAGAGAGTGCAGGACATTTTTAACATACAAACTGAACTTATAAAATAGTTATTTTCAGATTGGAGGCTTTGCCTTCATTGTTCTGTCATAAAAGTAGGGCAAGATTATTTGATGTCCTTATGGGATTGGCATTGCAGCAAATTTTATCTGTGTGGAAAGATAGTGCTGCTTTATCGATGGATGCTTGGTGGGTGGGTGTCTGCCTTACACGGAAATATGAGGAGATTGCCGCTGTTAAAAAGGACCTGGTTAGTCAGTTTAGAATGATATGGGCTCTCTTAATTGCTTATTGTTCATTAATTTATGATTTTGCGCTTTAATTACACTGGATTCCTACTTTACTTGTATTGTTTTTAGAATTATTGTAAAGGGGGATAAAAGGTTGTATGGTATATTGTATTCTAATGAATATATTTAAACAGGAATCTTCAACTTATCCACAAAAATGCAAACTTCTATTCTATCTTCATGCCATATAGGAAACATCTGTGTTTATAACCCACATCTTTTTGAATTCTATCACTGTTTTTGACTCCACTATTTTTTCTGCTATCTTCAGGCTTTCTAAAGAGCTTATAGCCCAGTATAGCTGTGTGCCATTCATTGTAATAGTAGTAATATCTAAGTCTGCTTCTACTATTAGGGCTTGCAGATCTGAGCCGAGTGTTCGTGCTCTTTGCTTTCCAGCTATATTTTGTTGGCTTGCTTGTCTTTTTAGCTTCTTTCTTTGCCTCATACCTTTGTTGTTGATAAATGAGTTGCAACGATGGCTTTTTGTTATTTTTTTCCCCACTACTGTCACGCCTTTGCTGGGCTGATATCCTGTACTCACCTGCTTCTATGTGCCACCCCCTTCTCTCGTTTAAATGTCCTACAATACGTTGTCTCAATTTCTCACTTAGGATCCTCTTTCCTACCTGAAGCAGGACTCTTGGGCACTATTGTTTGAATGCAAGAGAATAGGCATGTCCCTTTGGGTGATTAGACACATTGGTGCTGGACTTCTGAGCATCCAAATGGGAAGTGTCTAAAATTCCCCAACCCACTACCCCCATCCCTGTACTCACCAGGCTCTGAGCCAGGGGATGGCAGAAGCAGTCCTCAGAGCATAAAAGAGAGCACAGCTGCTCCAGGAGGTGCCTATGAGAGAAAACAGAGCACAGGTATTGCCTGGGACATCTATGACCTCCCTTGCACCAACGGTCCTCAGAGCATAAGGGAGAGCATGGCTGCCTCAGGCACTGCCTGTGAGAGGGGATATTTCCTGTTCTGTCTTCTTTCACAGACACCTCCTGGGGAAATTATGTTCTCACTTATGCTTGAGGACTGCCCTGCCTACAGCACTGTGCCTCTGCTGTCTGGATGGCCCCAGGCTCAGATACTGGTGAGTATGAGAAAGGTGGGGAGGCTCTTATGAATACTCTTATGAATACTTGCCTGTATGAATACTCAAATGTCTGGCACCAATATGGCAGTGCTGAAATACCACAAAAAACAGGGAGGAATAGAGGGAGGTATAGTACAAAGATTCAAAAATATCACTCCAAAACAAAAGCACCACACAAGCCAAGAAAGCTAGCTTATTAAGCGAAAGAAAAGCCTCAGACAAGCGGAGAGGTGTACCCACACTCTTCCACCCAAGCATCATAGGCAAAAAACTTTTGCACAAGTTTTAAGTTAGCAGGTGGGAGCAAAAAATAGCCGAGAATGATTAATGGTAAAAACCACTGAACACAAATAGGCCAGGCCAGATTTTTACCTTTAATCATTCTCGGCTATTTTTTGCTCCCACCTGCTAATTTTAAACTTGTGTGAAAGTTTTTTGCCTATGATGCTTGGGTGGAAGAGTGTGGGTACACCTCTCCGTTTGTCTGAGGCTTTTCTTTCACTTAAGTAATAGGCTAGCTTTCTTGGCTTGTGTGGTGCTTTTGTTTTGGATCCACCCTGTTGGAGCTCTCTCAATATCCTAGGATATATCTCATTGGGCCCCATGGCTTTGACCACTTATAGTTTTGCAGGATGTCTATAAACACTTTCTTCTGTGAATTATGTACTATCTACCATACCCCACACGTGCCTGTGTCAATTCATTGTTTAAAGCAAGTTTTCCTGGTAATCCAGCCCAGTATTTTGGGATGCCATTCCCTCTGAACCCTCCATAGATGATCCTGTGCTTCTCCCATTCAATCCTATCCTTTCTTCCCTTTAGCCAACTGTTTCATGCTATATCTGTCTCTTGTGCTGCTTGGGTTTATTCTAAAGTTGGAACTTTAAGGTACTACATAGTCTTCAGGGCTCTGTTGACACCCAGAATTCAGACTACCAGATCGGTCCTGGTCAGCAGAGGTCGATATAGCATGAAGTGTCTGTCATTCTTCTGCCAGACAGAAGGCGAAAACCAACTGAAAGTAGTGTGATAGAGAAAAGGTAAGATAGAAAGAGGACCACAGGAAAAAAGCTGGCGAACTGATAAGAGGATTGTAGAAGAAGATATGAGTGAAGGGGAGGGGTTGTTTCATTAATAACTAGTAATAACTCTATGCCTCCCACCCCACCCTCAGAGCAGTTATGCTGCAGCCCTCCAAACCTTTTAGTTTCATAGTCAGTGAAACTGTCCTTGTTGAATTTTTGCAGGCATTGCCCTACGTTTGTCTTCTGATTGCTATGTTGTTCTTCATCTACGCCATCATTGGCATGCAGGTAAATATAGTTTTAAGGGTGATTTTAAAATGCAGTCATCTGTACTGTTGGGTTAGTATTCGGGGAGGGGGGCAGTTAAGAGACAAGGATGGCTGTCCAGGAGATGATTTCTTCAGTTTGGTTTTTTTGCACAGGTATTTGGAAACATTGCACTAGATGATGAAACTGCCATCAACCGTCACAACAACTTTCAGACTTTCTTGCAAGCCCTTATGCTTCTATTCAGGTAAGTGAAACATGCGCACTCAGCAGGACAGTCTTTATTCTCATAGAACTGATTGATAGAAGCAGGCTGCAGATGCAGCTTGGACTCTCACATGCCATCCTTCACTAGTTTTAGATAATATCTAGGTTTGAAAATTTCTTAATGTAGTTAATTATTAAAAACAGGGCAGGATTAAGCAATAGGCCAAGTAGGCACGTGCCTAGGGCCCGAAATGGTCAAGGAGGCCTGATGAAGGAGGGCATCAACATTGTTTTCTAAATGGCGATGGGTCCCTCCGGCATCAATCGGCAATGCATGCCCCCCCTCCCCCCCCCCATCGATGGAAAGTAAGACAAGCAAGCAACATGGGTAAGAAAGGCAACGGGAACTATAATTGTGCAAGCGGTGCTGCTTGCCCAAAGCTTCCCTCTGATGCAGCTTCCTGTTTCCGCCTGGGTGCATGGTGGGGTGGGGCGGGGCAGGGGGCCCAGTGTACTTGGGTGCCTAGGAGCCCTCGACGAATTAAACCTGCCCTGATTAAAAGGGCAATAACAAAACCATTATTTAAGTAAACATACTCAAACTGACTTTTCTGTAAAATTGCACTCTTCATGCTGCTAAAAATATGCAAGGTCAATATTCAGAAAGTGTTTTTAAATTTTCAGTACTATTATATGTATAGTATTATACATGTGGAGGGGCATTTTTGATAAGTTGTCCAAGTCCAAATGGTTTTGCTCGTTAAGTTCAAATAAAGCCATTTCCAAACATGAAAAATGTTTGGGTTTCCATTTTGAAAATGGCTCAGAGACTTCCATCACCTAGACAAGCTTTTTTTTTTTTTTTTTTTTTCTTTCTCCATAATTTTGGAATAATCTATCAGCTTATATATGTGTTAAACTTTCTTATTCTAAATTTAAATCTCTTGTGAAAACTTATTATTTTCAAAAAGCATTTGGTGTTTCTTTATCTTAAATTTTTAGTGATTATGGCCTGCAATTATGAGAACTGTAATAATGGTTAAATTTAAAATGTTTATTGGGAATTTTTTTTATTTTAACATATGTTTTATTGCTTGCATGAATCTTAGTGTGATTATTTCTTTCCTTTTTTTATGGTGTTTTTTTATGTAACCTGATTGATGGTTGTGTAAGCCACTGTGACTTTTTACATTCAGCAGGTTATCAAGTTTTAATAAACATTAACAAACATAAAAATAAGAGATATTTTCCAACTTATACAAAAGACAGGAAAACACAGGAGAGTCAAATCCACAAGGTCAGTGCGCATGTTTGGGCCGAAACATGCGCATGTCGAGTCCATGTTTGTCAAATTATAGAATAAAAACCTATTTTTTCAAGGAAGCTTTTAACATATGAATCTTAGATTTACAAATTTTTATTTTTTCACGCTAGGTTTAATATCCCATAATTTTGCTTTTTTCCCTTCCCTGAGTTATTTTTCCCTTAAATGTATATTTTCCTCTACAAATATATTGTAACTTTCCCCCTCTACCCTCTTGTTTCATGTGTGTTAACCCAGTATGGGTTTTTTTTTAATTTAAAGGTCAGTGTATTTGTATTTCTATTTTACTTGAATTGTACATCGCTTAGGTATTTAATAAGCGATTTATCAAGCACTAATAAAACTTGGAAACTTAAAGAATTTTGTTGAATATTCAGAGTTCACCAGTCTTTGTTTGGACTTATCCACTCCATCGTGTTTGTGTGTTGCAACTTATACAAAAAGCAGACACAAGAATCACTTTGAGAGACTTGGCCACACAGATGTTTCTGCAAATCAGAAGGGCAGCCTAGTAGTCAGTGCAGTGGACTTCAAGCAATGGCACCCAGATACATTTCCCACCATAACTCATTTATTTTATATTGTGAGCCCTCCAGGAGCAAAATAAAACCTACTATACCTAAATGAATACTACTGCAATAGCTGTCAGGCCTGCAGGTGTCTCCTAAGTGTAGGTACAGTAGGTAGTTTGTTGTATTTGAAGAGTTTACAATTTCCATCATAAATGTGCTAGGTAAAGTAGGATTTGGACCTGGATCCCCTTCTTCACAATCTGCTGCACTGACAGCTAGCCTATTCCTAGGAGTTACTTGCTGCTTTAATACCTGATGCTGTCATTGTGTCTGGTGTCCACTTTCAGTTTCACTTCTTAGGGTGGTGGGAGGGGACGCATCAACTTGAGGATTATGCAGGGTTAAGCCTTAATCTATCCAGTGGTCAGCTGGTCACCCAGAGCACCTTTTTGTAACTTAGGAGTGATTGAAACAGGTCTAGATTAAAACATGCTTCTTTTTTTGCCCTGGACATTTCCTCCTGTTCCGTTATTGCTGAAAGACATTCTGATTTTGGGCCTGCCCTAGTCCCACACAAAACATACATCCAACATGCCCCCTTGCTATTTGGATGAACTCAGTGGAAAACATTCCAAATCTGCCTTTTTGGAAATCGCAATTTAGATGGTTTCGGCAGATGGATTCTAACAAGATGGCGGCCAGTTAGGTCATCTTCTGTGCTGTCTCCCTTGTCCTGCTTTTGTTTTTGTTTTATTTTGCCTTTGTTGATTTTTCTTTTGAATTTCTTTTTTGTTGTTTTTTTGTTCTGTCTCTACTGCTTTCATTTGGGACTTCTAGTCTCGTTTGTATTTGCTTCTTTTGAGCTCACTTGCCGATTTCCAGTTTGACAGTTGCTCCGATCTAACAGCTGAGGGAGCCGTTGCCTGCTGCTTGAATGGTTCTATGGTGGCAGTTAAGAGTTGCAGGTCCTGATTCTTTTCGTGGTGGATGGGAGAGGTCTGGCTTTCGGCTCCTTGTGTTTATGTCCAGCCACAAGCGGAGAGGAGCGTGGGAGCACTACTTTGCCTTCTCCCGAGACAGCATAAGACCAGCTCCATTAAATTCAAGCTCCACCAACGGCGTGCTGAGGGCCGATGAAGGCGGGAGCCAGCCCACGCCGCCACGGAAGGACTCCATCGAACCAGCATGCAGGTCGGTCGAGCCCGCTCGGCCTCCTCCCCTTTACCAGCCAGGAGAGGAGATTTTTTTTCTTCATCGAGCACCAGCGGCAGGGACTGACCCATGCTGCCGGTGGAAGAGTCCATCGGTCCCACCTGAAGCCTATTGCTTTCATTATGCTGACCATGCAGCCGGCGGAGTTCACTGTCTGGGCCTGTTCTCCTACTGAACCTCTACAGGCACTCACAGCTACAAGCGGCAGCAAGTACACCTTGAGGCCGGCTCCTCCACGGAGCTTCTAACGAATCTGCCCCCTTTCAATCTGGGCGTGTGAGCTGACTCCACTTCCTTTTGCCGAAACCAACTTCGCCAGTACGGACCAGACTACACAGCGATCTGTGCGGGCTTCTTGGGTCCCAAAACAAGCGCACATGTTTCCTTCTCATGGCATTTGAGGACACGCCGATGGGGTGGAAGACGGTGAATCGGAGCAGGCTCGCAGGCGATGCCATTGACGAAGGGACTGCCTCTGAGGGGTTCGCATCATGTGTGGCAGTGGTGGTGATTGCCTAGCCTGAGATGTCGCCTATTCTTGGAGGAATCTCGGGACCCCAGATGATAGCCATCGGAACTGGGGTTGATGGCAGTTTTTTCACTCTTTGGCTTGTAATTATTATGATCATTTAATATCAGACTCTAATGATTTTTAGAATATATTTTATTTTTATTTCTCTTTATACTTATTTTGTATCTCTATTTTTATTTATTTTACCTATTATTTTAATTCTATCATTAACTTATTTATTCATTACTTGTTGGAATATTCACTTCTATCTCTATCTCTACCTCTGTCTTTATATTTTTATCTTTACTTTTCATAAATTGTTTCCTCAGGTACTTTAGCTAGATTGTGAGCCTTTGGGACAGTAAGGGAACTTCCAAGTACTTATCTTTATTCATTTTATATACCGCTTAGAACCTCACGGTATAAGCGGTATATAAGAATTAAATTAAATTAAAATTAAACCATGAAACTACTTTAAAACTATTCTTCGTATACCAAATGCATTCAGATCCGCTAACAGTAGTTCATAACATAAGAACATAAGAACATAAGAAATGCCTCCGCTGGGTCAGACCAGAGGTCCATCATGCCCAGCAGTCCGCTCACGCGGTGGCCCAACAGGTCCAGGACCTGTGCAGTAATCTTCTATCTATACCCCTCTATCCCCTTTTCCAGTAGGAATTTGTCTAATCCTTTCTTGAACCCCATTACCGTACTCTGCCCAATTACGTCCTCTGGAAGCGCATTCCAGGTGTCCACCATACGTTGGGTAAAAAAGAACTTCCCAACTTCATGATTAACCAAGTCAAAGCACTGGAAAGATCAAAGTGAATAATTGTGCATTGACCTCTACTCAATAAAGCTTTATCTTCAGCTACTAATATACCTACTATAATTTCAGTGCTATAGTTTGTTTTTTAACCAAATTGGGAATCATGTAGAATATCATATTGCTGTAGTTCTTAAACCTGTTCTGGGGGACTCCCAGCCAATCGGATTTTCAAGATATCCCTAATGAATATGCATGAGGCAAATTTGCATACAATAGAGGTGACAGGCATGCAAATATGCCTCATGCATATTCATTAACAAACCCCACCAGGACTTATCAAAAACTTTCAATAGCTCCAAATAATTAATTAAACTTCATACAAAAAAAGCTGTTCACAAACATTTTTAATTTTTTTTATCATTTTATTTAAATAGTTAACTTCAATTTATCAATTATATTATCACCATTTGACAATCCACATCACATTTCATATATACTTCACATAAACAGAGCCCCCCAGTTCAACCAAATCACTAAAATCTTAACTTACAAAAATCATGAAATGTTCACCCCTATAAACGGGTGTAGCAATAACCGGCAAAACTTGTGCTTGAACTACTAAATCTTCATTGTTGCATAAATTCAATCATTTCGATTTCCATGTATCCAGTTCTCTATTGTTCCACAACAATGAAAATTGTCCACATTATCCAAATCAGTCAAGCCAGTTTAGCTAGATTATTTGCAGTCAGGACAGGTTTTAGTTGGTGCGGTAGTCTTCAGTGGTAGAAACACATTTTTACAATGCGGCTTATTTGCAGTTTGTAGCTTAGATTGCAGTTGTAGCAAATTCCTAGCGTCAATATTTTGGACTTGATTTGGATTGTTTTGCCAGCAAGCTCAGAAAGTTTGCATAAGATGGATTGGCTGCGTGATAGCCACATGACAGATGATTTGTCTGCATTAACAATTAGGGCTCCTTTTACTAAGCTGCGTTAGGGCTTTAACGTGCGGAATAGAGCTTGCCCCCTGCCACGTGTGCTAGATGCTAACGCCAGCATTGAGCTAGCATTCTAGCCACGTAGCGCGGGGTTAGCGTGCGTTAATCTGCTGCGTACGCTAAAAACGCTAGTGCACCTTAGTAAAAGGAGCCCTTAGACCAGTGGTCTTAAACTCGCAGCCCGGGGGCCACATGTGGCCCGCCAGGTACTATTTTGAGGTCCTCGGTATGTTTACCATAATCACAAAAGTAAAATAAAACAGTTTCTTCATCATATGTCTCTTTAGCTATAAATGACAATATTATTATTAAGATTTGGCCAAAAGGAAAGATTTATAAACTATGAAAAGTTTTACCTAAGAACATAAGAAATGCCTCTGCTGGGTCAGACCCGAGGTCCATCATGCCCAGCAATCCGCTCATGCGGTGGCCCAACAGGTCCCGGACCTGTGTAGTAATCTTCTATCTATACCCCTCTATCCCCATTTCCAGTAGGAATTTATCCAATCCTTTCTTGAACCCCAGTACCGTACTCTGCCCTATTACGTCCTCTGGAAGCGCATTCCAGGTGTCCACCACACGTTGGGTAAAGAAGAACTTCCTAGCATTTGTTTTGAATCTGTCTCCTATCAGCTTTTCCGAATGCCCTCTTGTTCTTTTGTTATTAGAAAGTTTGAAGAATCTGTCCCTCTTTACTCTCTCTATGCCCTTCATGATCTTATAAGTCTCTATCATATCTTATACCTCATGCAAAATTGTCATACTATATAATAAAAGCTTACCGGCGCATGCGCTATTAAAACAGCATGATCCCTGCTGCTGTGGTGTGTGATCCGTGGCCATGTTCCATTTTAGAACCCGGTGGCAGGGAACATTTTGGCCACTCCCCTCCTCCCGCCCTCACTCACCAACCGGAAGCGCAGGCAAGCTCTCTTTCTGCCCGTGTCCTCACCACTACTGCTGCCGCCGCTGTTCCTTCTCTTCAGAGCAGCCTGCGATCGTGGCCGGTTTTAGCGAACCTCGCAGGCCGCTCTCCAACCTCAGTAGTATGTTCCCTCTGACGCACGGGGAAAACAGCTTTGCTCTGGGGGGAAGACAGAAGAGGGCCATGGAGAGACAGTTAGGGAGAGGGAAAGGGGGCTGCTTTGGGGGGAGGTGTGTGTTGGGGGCAGATAGCTTTGCTCGTGGGGGAGGGGGGGAAGGAAAGAAAGAAGGACACAGATAGCGGCCAAGGAGAGAGAGATAAAGAAACACAGACAGACACATCTATTCTAGCACCCATTAATGTAACGGGCTTAGTTTCTTTAATAAGACATTAACTTTTTTTTCTGAGGCACTCCAAGTACCTACAAATCCAAAATGTGGCCCCGTAAAGGGTTTGAGTTTGAGACCACAGACTATTGTCAGCTAGCCAGATGTTAAGGTCTATTAGTTTGCTATTAAGTGTAAACACAAAAAACAGAGCCAACAACCCCACGTTTAATTCTGTTGCTGGCTCTGTTTTTTGTGTTTACATTTGAGTTCCCTCCCCACTTAATTTAGTTTGCTATTAAGGTCAGAGAGAATTTCTTAATGGTTGTTTCCCACAAATATTAGCAGTTGAATATCATCTGCAAATATGTGAAATTTGAAGTTCCAAGACTCTAATAATTTTGCTAAAGGGTCCAGATACAAGTTGAAAAGAGTGGTGATAGTAAGGACCCCTGCAAAGCTCCTGATATAACAGGTCTGTTTTTAGACCTTTCATTGTTCCAATAAACTGAACAAAAATGATTTGAAAAGTAAGAAAAAGTAAGTTGGTGGAATTCAAACCAATCTCCCTAAGTCTATGCAGAAGTTTCAGGTGAGAGAAGACTGGACACTTTTGGGAGGCCGGAAATGGAAGTGGATGGCAGACTAGAATTTGAACTCACCCAGACTCCATGCGATGAGGAACAAATCAGCGTGTTACCCAATTGAATGCTAGCTGTTTAGGCGTGCAGGAGAGCTGTTTTTGTGGCGTTCATGCCGCGACTGCATTAGCTGCGAAGGGGAGTGCTCGGACTTTGGAGGAGAGTGCCCTGTGTCTGGCGGACCGCAACAGGCTCTGCTGAAGGTGGAGAGGAGTAATCACCTCGTGGCGTTCTTGCCACGAGTGCAAACTGCAGAGGAGGGTGCTTTTCCTCTAATAGATCTTGCCGGGCCACGTTGGGGGAGGAAAGAAATGCAGGAGTGGAATTGTGGTCTGGCTCCCGAAAGCCAGCAGTAGAAACTGAGACCTCGGCACAAACCATTGGCCTTTTCCTGAGGCAGTGAGCAGCTGCATCGGTGGTAGATTATGGCTGTGGACTTTTCGCTGCACTTCCCAGTGGCTTTACCTTGGAGGTAGTGAGGAGAAATCTTATTTGTGCTAGGTGAGACTGGGAGAATCCTGGAGGCCTGGAGGTTTGAGTTCCTGTTTATCACAGTGAATGCTGTAATCGGGAACAAGGAGAGCTTCTTAAAGTTAAGACTTGGGGAAGGTGTTATGGAAATCACCAGTGAGAGAAGTTTGATGATTAATTGAACCCCTTATTGAAGTCACTATGAAAGAATTAGATAATTAATAATTTTAAAAATTCTGCTCTCACACTGGGAGGAAATACTTTGGAGGTGAAGATCTAAATATTTGTATTAATCTAAGTATAAGAACAGTAATTCACATAAGCGGGAACAGGTTAAGTCGAATTGGTGAGGAAAATAACTAATAAATCTTTGGACTGTTTAGTTATTTTGAGCTGAAATAATTTTGGAAATATGGCTAATAAAAAAACCAGACCTGATCTTAAAGCATTTGCTTATTGTGCAGAAGAACTAGGGGAAACATTAATTCCTAAGCAGACTCTAATACAGGAAGAAGCTGAGCCAAATATATGTGGAAAAGAAATACTGGTTGATCCAGTATTAGCTAGTAAAGGAGATCTACAACATTGGATGACTGATATCAAACTCTTGTTAGCAGTATTCACCTCAGATATTAAAGTAAATATTGATGGTTTACATTAAAAAATGGATGATATGAATCAAAATCTCCAGGAATTTGAAGAACAGGTCATCTCACATGATCATGAGATAGCTGAAATTCAAAAACACTGTAAACAAATAGATACATCAATGGAGGAACTACTCCTCAAGGTTGAAGATGGCGAAAATAGAGCAAGGCGAAACAATCTGAGATTTCATGGAATTCCTGAATCAGAAAATCCAGAAACAGACTTACCAACTATAGAATTTGAATGGATACATTGGGCCTTGGGTCCACGTAAAGCGGAGAGACCAAAAGATATAATAGTATGTTTTTTTAAGACACCCACAGAAAGAGAGAGTGCTACAGGCAGCATAGAAAATTGGTCATCTACTGTGGAATAATGCAAAAGTGGAAATATTTGCAGACATTTCTTTAGCAACTTTAAAACGTCGATGGGATTGCCACGAAGTTACTAGATGACTGCAACAAAATAATATTCGCTATAAATGGCATTATCCATTTGGGATCTCTTTTATGTTGGAAAACAAGCACCATAAAGTAACATCAGCCTTAGAGGCCCAACAGCTACTCATACAGGCCAATCTTTGGACCAATGAGGGAAAAAAACAACAATTGGAACAAACACAACCTCCATCTATGGGGCCGACATGCCAAAGATGGCATAGAACAGATCAAAAAAAGCGACTACAGAGACAAGTACAATAAGAATAACAGCATAAAAAAAGAGAAGAATTGATAATAAACCTGATAATATTTGTTAGATTTAAAAGGAAAAAGGAGTTGAAATGGGGTAGATAACTTATAAAGCTGTGGAATAACCGGGATTGGGTTAGCCCTTTCCGACCCTGGCATCTGGAAGTGGATCTGACTCCTGTTTTTTTTGACTAGAGGTCGGATCTGGGTCTAGAGGTAGGGGACAGGTAGGACTTGTTTGGGTTGGGGTGAGGGGATTGGGGATTACATGGGTTGGAGGATGTGTGCAGAGGGAGGTATGTATGAGATATAGCTGGTGTAAAGGTAGGTGTAGATTTGATGAACAATTGGGAAAATGTACCATATTTTTCACTTCATAAGACGCACCTAATCATAAGACGCACCCACCTCTAGAGGAGGAAAAACTAAGAAAAAAATTCTGAACCAAATGGTAGGCCCTGTACCCTGTCCCCCCTCTAGTAGTCTAGTGGTAGGCACGTCTAATGGTAGGCAGCCCCAGGCCAGCCAGCCCCAAGCTGGCCAGCCAGCCTCAAACCAGCCAGCCAGCCCCAGGCCAGCTAGCCAGCCAACCCCAAGCCGGACAGCCAGTCAGCCCCAAGCTAAGCAGACAGCCCCAGGCCAACCAGCCAGCCCCATGCCAGCCAGCCAGCTCCAGGCCAACCAGCCAGCCCCAGGCCAGCTAGCCTCAAACCAGCCAGCCAGCCCCAGGCCAGCCAGCCAGCAAGTTCCAAGCTAACCAGCTAGTCCCAGGCAAGCTCCCTGTACCTTTTTTAATTCTGCCATCAGCCTGCTTCGCTCCCTCCCTGCATGCTGCGGCAATCTTTACTCTTCCGGGCTCCTCATTTCCTGGCCAGTGGCAAAACAAATCAGCAGCGTGGCCGTCAGGAGCAAGCTTTACGTTTTCCCGCTCAGCCCTGCGCTGCTTTCTGAATGGCTGCTGTAAGTTCTCGCGAGTCCCGTGAGAACCTACGGCAGCCATTCAGAAAGCAGCGCAGGGCCGAGCGGGAGAGCATAAAGCTTGCTCCTGACAGTCGCGTTGCTGATTTGTTTCACAACTGGCTGGGAAATGAGCTGGATGGATGCTGGGCCACCAGGTAAAAAAGGGGGAACGGCAATGGCAGACGGATAGATGGACCGGGGGCGGTTAAAAAAAGGTGGTGTGGCGGCGGTGGGTGAGTTTAAAAAGGAGGTGTAGGGGAAGGGTGGGTGGGTTTAGAAAGGTTTGGCGGCAGTGGCAGCATGCGGGTGGGTGGGTTTAAAAAGGAGGTGCTGCGGCAGCGGGTGGGTGGGTTTAGAAAGGTGGTGCGGCGGTGGGTGGGTTTTACAATGGTACGGGGGAGGGGTAACAAAATTTGTACCTTCTCTTCATAAGACGCACCGAGATTTCCACCCACTTTTGGATGGAAAAAAGTGCGTCCTATGGAGTGAAAAATATGGTATGTTTTGGAGTGTATTTATGGCAGTTTTATGCTTACTATATGACTGAACGAGTTTTTATGTCCCTAAATAGTCAGGGACTAAATTCTCAGCATAAACAACAACTTTACTTTCAGGAGGCTGGTAGAGTTAAGATGGCAATTGGTTTCCTACAAGAAACACACTTAGTACCACCCATGAAAGACTTTTTTCCCCATCCTCGCTATAAATAAATTTATTTTGCTTCTAATAAATTGAAATCTAAAACTAATGGAGTTGCTATTATATTTGCTAAGTATGTGTTTGTAAATGTCAAAGAGGTGGTCTGTGATAAGAAAGGTTGATTTTTGCTTTTAAAAATACTTATGGGAGGTCAGTTATATACTTTGTTAAATTTTTACGCCCCCAATGTGAATCAGGGTGTCTCTTATAATAAAGTAGGGGATTTATTGACACAATATGCAGAAAGGAAAATCATAGTAGGAGGTGATTTCAATCTTACCCTAAATGTAAAATTGGATA